>NC_091133.1:38446081-38766081 GCF_040183065.1 Periplaneta americana
TTATACATATGCCTTCATTTTTATTAATCCCGTAAAGTGAGGTCAGCAGATCCCCAGAACTATACCTAAGACAACACAGCACGACACATCCATAACAGACGAGTTTCCAAATCTTAGATGAGGTCGACCTTACTGCTGTAGTTTTCACGTAACATAATTCTTTAACCGTTACGCATTGGAAAGCGTATATCTCCATAAAAGCTTCATTAAACTGTAGTGAGCACAACTGCCTAGTGGCCTAGCGTAACATCTGCATCGAAAAGGAATTTCTGGTACGTAACATTAAAATTAAAAATCAATCTCGTCCATGACCGAGTGATTAATCTTCCTGCCTCCCACCGTGGTGATCTGGGTTCGCTCCCCGTCTGGGTCATGAAGAAATTTATGACGGGCTCAGTGATTTTTCTCGGCGTTCTCTCACCATAGGGGAGAGTCGGGTAGTATCGGACAGTGCGTTTCTTTCATCTACCACCATATGGTAGTACCTGAATGACATGGTTACGTTTCTCTATGCGACATCACAGAAACGTAACCATGTCAATCAGGTACTATCATCGAGTGGTATATGAAAGAAACGCACTGTCCGATATTACCCGATGTCCGATACTACCCGCCTCTCCCCTAATCATCATCATTTCGCTAATACGTACTTGACAAATCACACTCATTCTACGAAGTCCCGAGCTAGGCCTTCAGAACAAATAAAAAGTGGCTGAAAGTTTTACGCATTGTTTTATTATTATTATTATATTATTATTATTATTATTATTATTATTATTATTAAATTGAAAATCATCTCATTCCATTGGATCTCAGTGTGTTCCTTGACTGTGTTGTCTTAAGAACCAGCTTTGCGCCATTGTAGCCATATAGTTAAAGGGACAGAACAAAGTAGGCGAAGGGCTAAATTCGTGAAGGAGGGTAATGGCGAATAGACATTTATTACCGAATGAAATATTCTAAAATATAAATGGCAATATAACCTACTTAAAATGACCGAATATTTATAATTTTAACTTAATTATTGAAATGAATAGATTCGCGATTTCTTCTTACGAAAATATTCAGCGTACTACGGATGTGAGGTAAAGTTTTGTATCCAGAATATTAATTCGTTAGGACATTCACGAGAAATTACTTTCGTTTGCAAAGTCAATACTTCATTAGAGACGTGAGCCTGAAATGTGTGTCAGACTAATCAACGTCAGTCACGTGAAGAAAAAAATTAGTGCTGAGTTGAAAAAGAACTGCCGATAAGTGGTTTGTGCAAAGTGAAGTAGAAATACAAGCTCGGAAATTGAACTCCGCTAATCATCTTCGCACACACAAGTTTACTGACAGATTATTAAATTAAGAAATAGTACTGCATTCAATTCGACATATATAGCAATATATACCATTAAATACTGCTATTTTCCAAAAAAAAAAATATATATATATATATATATATATATATATATATATATAGCCTATAGGAAGTAGGAATCGAAAACATTCTTGGAAAAAATTAATAAACACAATGGGAACTTTATACAACACGTTACAACACTTTTAACATTACAAATTTAGGCTACATGGTTATGTTTGATTTTTGTACTATAACTTTCTAGTGTAAATTTGTAATCAGTGACTACCGGTATTCTTTTTAACGCACACAGAACTAATGAAGTAATAATAATAATAATAATAATAATAATAATAATAATAATAATAATAATAATAATAATAATAATAATAATAATAATGAAATATGAAAAGAGTTCAATCAATAGTTAACAAAACTACATAGGCCTAGTCTCGAAAAATTGAAAATAAATTGATATGCTGACAGAGAGAATTAAATTATAATAGTACATTATGCAACGAGCCTATAATGAAGGTACTTAAAAGCGAGTATGGATATTTATGAAACGAGCGCAAGCGAGTTTTATAATTTTCATATGAGCTTCTTAATTACCATTATAGGCGAGTTTCATACGACTTTTTATGCTCGACCATATTTCTAACTTCATATTATTAATTTTCTTTGTATCTGACTTTGACCAATGTCCCGTATGTTGTGAGATGTGCGGAGACGCGAAAGTATTGATTTTTTCCGAGGAACAGATGTTCACATTGACCTTGCTAGGCCATAAAACCTACAGAGATAACATTGAAATTAAATTAGACATTGAAAAACGAGATGACAAATTGAATTTATTTGAATATTATTTACAATTAACGCTAATTATTATAGTAACAGAACATAACCTTCTGCGACAGTATTGGATTTCCAGCCTCCGTGACTTTTCGCTAATTCTCTTTCGATTGCATATCCGAGAATAATCGATACTTGCGGTTTTATAACGGTAGAAAGCTGGCCTGTCATTGGCTGAACTGTTGTAACCTGAGTCGTCATTGGCTGAAAGACCTGACATTTAATGAGTAGGTGTACTTTAATGACATGCATTAAAGATCTGCTACCAGGTGTATAATTACTACATTTCGGCATGGTCGAGCACAAAGAATTTTAAACTGTTATAATTACATTACAAACTTTCTAAGCTTATATGAACACACAAAACACGCATTTTTGTATAAAGAATGCACCATAAATGTCTTCCTTCCTTCATTCATTCATTCATTCATTGTGTTCTGTTCAAGGGCAGGTCTTTCACTGCAAACCCAGCTTTCTCCAATCTTTCCTATTTTCTGCCTTCCTATTTGTCTCCTCATGTGATCTATATACCTTAATGTCGTCTATCATCTGATATCTTCTTCTACCTCGAACTCTTCTCTCGTTCACCTTTCCTTCCAGTGCATCCTTCAGTAGACAATTTCTTCTCAGCCAGTGACCCAGCCAATATAAATATCTTATAGCCTATATAAATCTGGCTTTCAGGTATAGATCCCTGTAAAGCTGACTTGACTGTTCGTTAACAGAAAATCACAAATTTAAGTCACACAGAAAGTGTCAACTTAATGTTAGTCTCTGACGTCTTGTCAACCCACTTGAGGTAGGTATGTGGATAAAAGGGATCGATAGAGCGTTGGTGCTCTCAGCCAAAGGTCCCGGGTTCGATGTCCGCCCCGGAACAATTTTTTCCTTGAAATTATTCATCTTGTAACTTAATTAATTTTTCGTCCCACAAGAAATGAAGCTGAGTTGGAAAGATTGGATGAAGTAAGAATGCTGCAGAAACTGATTAGGAAGAGAAAAAAGGAATTGGTTGGATCACTGGCTGAGAAGAAATTGCCTACTGAAGGATACAATGAAGAAATAGTGAACGGGAGAAAACTTCGAGACAGAAGAAGATATCAGATGATAGACGACATTAAGATTAGCCTATATGAATCATAAGTGGAGACTAGAAGGAAGGAGAAAATAGGAAAGATTGGAGAATGCTGTGTTTTGCAGTGAAAGACCCGCCCTTGAGCAGTACACTATGAATGAATGAATCCCTCTACAAAATTATTGAAGATTATGCAGATAGAAAATGAGCTAAAATAATTTTTAATATAATAAGGGAACCGTATGTGAAAACATACCCTAAAGTAAAATCAACTATAGTCAAATATAGTCCCAAATATTTGGGACGGCACATCTCTAAGTGGGATAAGTAACCTTGGGGCTTCGAGCTCACATAGCCCAAAGATTTCTTGCAAGGATGTATAATTTGCGCGCTTTGTACGTTATCTTTCTCCAATCCCTCTTTATTATGTTATAAACAAATACATAAATGAATTTCGTTAACGTTGACAAGCATTAGATGCTAAATTTTTATATACGTTCATTTCTGTACAGAAATGATATTCTGTTCTTAAAGAAACAAAAATATATGAATGAATAGTTTATTGTTTTGTGAGGAGATAAGTTTACATGAGTATAAATAAACCATAAACTGAAATGTTTACACAATGAAACAATGATATTGACGTAAAATTACTGTTCTCTCCCTATCGTGCCCTGAGTTTAAGGGTCTGGCCTTTTTCGTGGAATCTAAAAGAGTCATGACTTGTGATAATTATCGCATTCGAAACGGTTTGACCTACATAGCGTAACATTCTCGCCATCACTTAAGAAAAGCGAGAGTTTCCAGTTACAAACTCTAGAACCAAATGGCTCCAGTATTTTGCATCAACACAATCTGCACTCGAGAATTGCTACTTGGATCCCCATTTGCTTAAAACGAGCTTGACAATTTTCTAACATGATTGAATTTTCGAAAATTTAAACTCTAATAAGGAAGTAATTTGCTACGTACAAACTAAAATATAACGAATACCGACTTAATTTTTATAGCCTACATGTATATAACACGATTAAATATTTCGTTTCAAATTGACTTCTAGGAGAAGAAGTAATTACTATAAAACTTGAACTTATATAGGTCTACCGTACTTGCTAATAATACTAAGTGGTATAATAACATAAAAATTGTAACCTTTTGTTACAAATAGGCTATAGATTATCTTGAGGCCTATATCAAACTTGTCTGCAACTCGAGATGCAAGAATAGATACATAATATTTAAATATTCAAACTAATGTATTTTCCTGTAGGATAATCATAAAATGAATCAAGAAATTTTTAATGTTGTATGTCCATTATTTAATTTATAATTCATGTTTAGCGTGTTTACTTTTGAACAAAAAATATCCAAATTATCGTGAAGTGAAGTTTCTTATAGATCTATTGTAAAATGAATATTTCCTTAAACGTATAAGAACTCTTGAAATAAAAAATTGATTAACATAAACAAAACTTCTCCTAACAAATAATTAAATGTGGGATATTAAGGTATTTAGTAATGGTTATTTATGTATTAAGGGAGGTAGGTAGGTTTTACTAGTGAGGACGATTTTGTGCCCGAGCGATAGCGAGGACTGCAATTAAGTGGTCCGAGACTAATAAATTCTACTCAAGGGGGGAGGTACTCCATTGGCCTGCAAAAATTTAGTGAAATTAATTTTTTTTATCTCAGCTACTATAAAAGATAAATGAACAAAACTTCTCACGCTTACTATACATACATTGGACTTTATAAACACTATTCAGAATATTAAAATAGCTAATAATTACCTGTAAAATAATATCAAATTTGCTTCTTTTTTTTCTTTCAACCGTAAAGCATTTACATAATAAAACATACAATTAATTAAATATCTACATGGTTCTTTTAAAGGAATGTTTTAAAGATCTACGTCAACAACACAGTCTAGAATCTTTTACCTATTCCTTCAAGAGAGATTTTTTTTAACCGTTACCTTCAATATTAAATGTTCTAAAATGTTTTATTAAGAAACAAATATTTCCTGAAGGAATAGGTAAAAGATCCTAGACTATGTTGTTGATGTAGCTCTTTATTTCTGTAAAATAATCATGCAGATATTTAATTAATTGTATATTTTATATTGTAAATGCTTTACGGTTGTGAAAATAATAATGAAGATTTGATATTATTTTTACAAGTAATTATTAGTCACTTTAATATTCTGAATAGTGTTTAATAAAGTGTAATGTGTATATATATATATATATATATATATATATATATATATATTAAGCATGAAAATTTGTTCATTTAGCTTTTATAGTATCCGAGCTATAAAAATATGAAATACAGGCCAATGGGGTACTTCCTCGTTTGCATACAATGTTTTTCCACTCCCACATTTTACGTAACAGAATATATTTCTTCATGTTTATATGATTTAATATCAGAACTGTTGGAAAGATCGTCGACTTTGGAGTATTCCTAGGTTTGTTACTATGCGACTGTTGAACGAAACATTTTCACTTAATTCCTTAGTTCTGTCGTCAATAGCAACCAACATTATTACTGTAAAATTCAATTACTTCACTAAAACCAAGGTAATAACAGCATATTTGCGGTAGTAGAGTGGAAAAATGATATATAATACCGGAACAAAATATAACTGTATAATGACTTCAAATTTTTCGAAAAAATACAGCAACAAAAATAAAAATAAACGACTTGTATGTTGTCACTTTGAATTACAAAAAAAATAACAATAAAATAAAAAAGAACATTACCAGAATTTAAACAACTGTTATATATCTAAGCATACGTTTACCGTTTTTGAATAAGGAAAGCTATTATTTTACAGTTTTCAAGCAACGTATAGACATATATACAATACATAAAAATAATGGAGATATTTAAAAAACGGCGAAAGCAATAATATGGACATTCAATTACAATGAAATTGAAATTAAAATAATAGTATGAGAAAGGATACGTAGGGAAAGTGTCTAATTATTAACTAGTTAAAAACGAAAGGCAAAAATGTCACAAATTGTTATGTGACTTCATATAATAAATATTTAATTTCTTCAAATGTTTGCTGAAAATGTGTAAAAGTTATAATCAAAGAAGAAAAAAATAAGATGTAGTGAATAAATTATCTTGTTTTGTCATTTTATTCGAAATTAATATATTCAACTATTTTAACACAAAATGTGGTTACCAACATAGAATGTATTATATTTATCACGGCCAATTAATCATTTTGAAGTATATAGGCCAATCTGAACCATGACCTCTATAACAGAAGTTATGAGCGTGAAAACTAGTTTGGTATACGATAGGATCTGTGTAATCTAATATATGATATAGTGCTGAAATCTGAAACCGAACCATTGACCAAGCAATATGTATGCAAACTAATACAGCAACTAGTGGAAATCCGATAGTGTTTTAACAGAGCACTTTATCTTACAGAATACACTCTGCCATATCTCCACAGGGACCTAAATACAGAAGCAAAGCATTTACATCACCGTTGGCTTATCTGCCACCTACACCTTGCCCGCAGCAAACCTATGTGACTGCACGTTATTATGCTTTTGCTCGTTTACATCACACAATATGGGGGGTTATTTGATCAACAATGCAACTCTAAAAATTTGTATTTTTATAAATAATAACATGCAAACGGTGCTTGAAAGTACAAACAATATGCTGTCCTGCACGTATAAAATAGTATTCTGTCAAAGTACTTTCAAAATTCACTTCCAGTCACGGGTTATTGTTTTCGAGTAAGAGAGTTCTCCTGTCACAGATTAATGCTGCGTTCTAATTTCGATTCAATTGCATGATGAAGAATGAATACTGCGAGCGCTTTTCAAACCACGTAAGAACAAAGGACATAGACTGAAGCCTGATACTATCGTTTCCATTTGTCAGTTCTTTTTCCAGACAAAATGCATCGGGTATAGTCGTTTTTACGAATACTGGAATCACTAAAGAGAAACAAAGTGAAATACGTGATGAAAGTGATAAATTGCAATGAAAGGATTCAATGGGCGGAAAATTAATTAAATTAAAAACAAAAGTTCTGTGATGGTATAGAACTTTCATTCACCTTGACTCGTCAAATAATGAGCTCGTTTCAGATTTAATTATGACCTGTATTAAAACTCATTTTAAGACGCAATGAATATTTAATTTTGATACTGTTATTTTAAGTATTGATATTTCAGGGTTTTATGCATAGGGGCTAATTCAATTAAAGATACGATATTTAAAAAACACAGTACAGACCACAATAAACATTTTATTCCTGACACGTGACAGTTTAGCAGATTTTTCTTAACACATTCGTAACTATTTCTCAAATTCCAAACTTCAAGAAAACCTAGATCAGTCTACTACAATTAATTTACTTCTACGTCAGACGCACACTTTATCAAAATAAACTTGCAAAAGGAAAATGTTCTAAGCATTTCAAGACTTTTGTACGACATAGTGAGCGTTTTAAGTATTTAAATAATGGGAAACAAAGCGAAGCAAATATGGTATTGAAATATGTGTGGAGCTGTGTAAAATAGTTTGATAATTTATCTCGCATTACTATATCCTTTCAAGCACCGATACCACAAGCATTACTCTACAAGAACAGTTTGCTGAACGACTGACCTCTGTTTATCGTGTAGCTCCTGTACTGCAATATCAATAATACACATTTTTCAAACATGGATTTTGATGAAATGATTCTTCCTACGCTGTTTATGAACGACGTCTTCCTGCATTTTAGAAAAATAAACAATTGAGAAGATCCTCCTGTAACGTTTCCTTTGTGATAAATAAACCTCTGATACAAACTGATGATATGAATTATATACACGACTGCCGTTTGGTCTATTTTCTTTTATTATCTGGTTGAAAGCTTCTTTTTTCACCGTCGTGTATTGTATGACCTCGTATGAATGGGCAATGTTCCCTGTCAGAATCTTCTATTCAGTCGTGTATATTCACCAAAATTGTAAAGACACCTCCAGTCTATGACACAGCTGTCCATATAGTGATTAGTTTGTACATAAAAAGAAGCAACCTTTCATATTTTTCTTTCTCTCTTGTTGTGAAAGCTGAAAATTTTTTCTGTTTTGGAATTAGAAGCAAGCAATTCACCACCCACTTGGTTCACGGCCACTTAGACGATTCAACACCGACAACTTTCAAAACACTTGATCAGTAAGGCGATTTCTGTTGCGATAGGGCTCATCCACGTAAAGCGTTGGCAGAAGAGGGAGCGAATGTAGAAGTAAAAAACGAGCTATTCTTATTTACTGAATAATCGGAGATATTTTACACAACGACGTCAACTTACGATTGTGATAACACGTAAACGATTTATATTTAGGCCACGGAATTAATACGAATATATTTAGTTATCATAAGTAGGATATATCGTCCTCAATTTACGTATAACATATAATTTAGACATTAATTATACGATAAAAATACAAATTATTTCCTTCTGATCGAACCACACACACACAGTAGCATGACAATCACACTTGACACACGATAACGACACGTAAAATTTAAGCGTCGGAGAGTAACGAAGTTAACCGTGTCCTCCGTCTCAAGAAAAACATCTGTAATAGTATTACTATACTTTAAGTGTGTTGGACATTGACATTTTGTGAAGCTTGGACGCCCGGCCAAGCTTGGACTGAACGATGGCGGGCGGGCAACGTGCTTGGCAGGGGCAACCTGCGCGCTACCGCCCGGCGCAAACACCCCCTATTGATCCTCCTTCAACTCGACTGTTCTCTGAGTTGGTTTCTCTCGAGCTACGGTCATGACGCCTGCCCGCCATGGCGGGACACCCTACACACCCCCGCTTCCGTACAAATCGGCCCGGTCCATTTTCACTTCTAGCCCAGGGGGTTCGTTGGACTTTTAGATAAAGAAAATTAAGTTTAAATATTTCAAGAAGCCTGGGAAATTATTCCAGGCTATTCCAAGGGTAGATGAATGGCATTATTTCGTAAACATGCCCTATGTCCGGATCGTGGGGAAGTGTACGTGGCATGATGCCTGGGGTTGATAGTGAAACTCTATCGCACTTCCTTGCCCTGTCGAGCAGCTGTGAGAATTAACAGAGCCAGAACCCTCGAAATGCCGAGCGCCAACTTCTGCCTGTCTCCTTCACGCGCAGTGGTTCGTACATCACATACGAAGTTACACATTTACGATGTTATTGTCCTACGTGACAGCATTTACTTCCCCGTTTTCTGGTTCAAAATATCTTAAAGTCATATGGTTAAAAATGTCACCCTCATACATGTTACATAGTGTATTACTAGTTTCATATAGGTAATATGACAAAAAGAAACAAATTTACACTGACTTGCAGGGTTTCACAATTATACAGTTTCCTTCATTCCTATCTTTTTAATAAAACCTAATGTTAATTGAACTAAATAACAGAAAATTAATATAACGTAAAATTAATTAGGCACACGTTTAGAATCAGCTTAAACTTATTCTAATTCTTCTGACCTGAGAAGTCTATATTCTAATTTTTCTTCTATTTGATATAAAATCATTACATTTATGTTAGAATTTAACTGAGAAAGCTAATATTTGCTGTAATTAAATAAATCATCCCTGACTGCTAAATAAATGTTTTTTTTTTATTTCTGTAGAAAAGTTCTAGTAAGACTAAAATATATAATCATTAAGTACAGACTTCAGTTAGCCTATATTAGAAATGTTTACAAATTTTACAATTTATTCTTTTTTCACTAAAATAACAGTGAAAGGTGTAATAATTCCCTTAAAATAAATTTACTGCATGAATGAAACTAAATTTCTCCTCAAGTGGTAGATTCCCCTATTTCAAACTCAGCTGACCGAGGTTCGATTCCCAGTAAAATTGTTAGAAATTTGTCTCTCTTCTTAATAGACTCTTTGCATTTCTTTTTCCATTATGTCTAAAGTGTTTAGTTTTACATGGTAGCCACACGGCTAAGTAGACCCGCTTTTGGGTAAAGCCCAATTTTGATTGAAAATCTTCACAAGAGTTACCACGTAATACGTCAAAAACAGTAGTCCATGATGACGACATGGAAAAATGTAACTTACACTAATTTATTTACTATCCTAATTTTATAATGAAACTAACTTAAATTTCATAATACTACATTTTTTGGACTATTACAGTGCACAATAATCTTAATGTTTATAATAGAAACACCATTTGGGATTGAGTAACACTATACATTCGAAGAGACTGGACAAGCCCGCATAGTAACACAGAGTACACATAAATGGGTCAGAGAGCCCAGAGATCCATATCAATGGCGAAACCGCTTCTCTGGCTTGATTCTGAATGGGAGAAGTTAGTGCAACTGCTGGCGGATTATCCGTGTCGTCTGTATAAATTTTCTTCTGCAGAAAAGACACCAATTGAACGCATGTTTTCCTTGCCGCGATATATTTCCTTTCGTTATATATTATTTATTTATGATCAATGTTTATCAACCGCTGGGTCGCGGCTCAGTACCGAGCCCTGGCACCAATTATAACGGTCGCGAAATATTCTTCCGAAGTTTATCACTTTATTCTTCTAAGCATTTTTCACGAATAAATAATAATTTGTAGTGGAAATATTCTTACGACCGAACGGGCTAGCGAAGAGGTAGAGGGCTAGCCTTGCATTTGGGAGGTCCGGGGTTCGATTCCAGGGGCCGGCAATCCTGAGGTTTTTCATGATTTCCTCAGTTATTTCCAGCCAAATGCCGGATTTGTACCTTTTGAAACTCCGGACATGGACGGCGATCCTTCCCTTAAATCTTTCATATGTGTGAGTGAATGGTGTGTAATGTCTTAAATGTTTGTTGTTGTTAGAAGAGAAAAATTCCATTCGGCGTCGGGGATCGAACCCAGGTCCTTTGTTCTACGCGCTCTAACCACTGAGCTACGCTGAAGTTCAATCCACAGCAACGGATCGAATCTCTCTCTAGTGTTTTTCCCTTTTTGACCTTATTCCATGTTCGACATATGTTGACATATTATATTAAGTGAACTGTCATTATACAAGGAGCGCACTCAACTGAGTGACTTAGTGGCCGGGATTCCACATAGGTATATGCACTGTTGGGCGAAGAATTTCCTACGTAAAGATTAACTTTTTAGACCTACAGAATTTATCTGTTATGATAATTGTTGTTAGAGGAGAAAAATTCGCTCCGGCGCCGGGGACCGAACGCGGGTCCTTGGTTCTACGCACCAAGCGCTCTAACCACTGAGCTTCGCCGAAGTTCAATAAGTTATTTTTAGGTTTCTATAGTAATTAGTCATCGTGTGGTATAGTTAACTTACATGGAATATCAACAAAAACGGGTATACTGCGGTCGAGTAACGGTTAGTACGTCTGACCATGGAACTAGCGAGGCCGGGTTAAAATCCTGGTTGGGAAAAATTATTTGGTTTGGGGTCTTTTCGGGGGTTTCCCTCAACCCATTAAGAGCAAATGCTGGGTAACTTTCGGCGTTGGACTCTGAACTCATTTCACTAGCGTTGTCACCTTCACCTCATTCAGACGCTAGATAACCACAGCAGTAAGTTGATAAAGCGTCGTAAAATAACGCAAAAAAACAACGGTAAGTATCGTAAAAAACAACAGACCGTCATGCGATTATTGGCATAATATCATTGGAGCGTCTTCTGCGGACCTCTGGAAAAAGAACTAAGGAAGAGAATAGTGAAGTGCTTTGTATGGAGTGTGGCATTGTATAGTGCAGAAACTTGGACATTACGACGAAGTGAAGAGAAGCGACTAGAAGCGTTTGAAATGTGGATATGGAGAAGAATGGAGTGTGTGAAATGGACAGACAGAATAAGAAATGAAGCTGTGTTGGAAAGAGTGGGTGAAAGAAGAATGATGCTGAAACTGATCAGGAAGAGAAAAAGGAATTTGTTGGGTCACTGGCTGAGAAGAAACTGTCTATGGAAGGATGGAGGGAAGAAATGGTAAACAGAAGAGTTCGGGGCAGAATAAGATATCAGATGATAGACGACATTAAGATATAATGGACCACATGCGGAGACTAAGAGAAATGTTGAAAATAGGAAAGATTGGAGAATGCTGAGTTTGCAGTGGAAGACCTGCCCTTGGGCAGAAAGCTTTGAGTGAATAATATAATATAATATAATATAATATAATATAATATAATATAATATAATATAATATAATATAATATAATATAATATAATGATATTTGCGAACCTACAATATTTCTGTTTGTAACTGTTTATAAGAAATATATTTATAATTTAAAAATTCTCTTGTACATTGAGATATCGCCCTTGAATAATTCAGTGATAAAATTACCGTTTAAAAATTCAAGTGATAACTGTAGTCAACTTAATCCGGAATGATACCGTTTCCCTCAACATAAAAAAATTAAATGCTTTCATTTTACGTTCACATATCATTTCATACTATAAAAAAATATGATTACAGGTTAACGCAGTTCAATACGCTCCGGTGATGATAGATAAAAGGTGGCCAACAATATCACTGTTACTCTCTAGGAAATTATTTCGATCGTGCACCGGCAACAATTGGAGACGTCCAGTTGACAAGATTTCCTAGTAAATAGGAGTGCTTCTGGTGCATGTCAACGGACGTCTATTAGGAAGACCGGCTGACGTAAGTGGATGGGATGTAATAGCCTATCTGGTGATATCTAGGAATTGTCCGAGGCATCTCTGTGATGCAACCAGAATTGAAAATCCTCACATAAACAAATCTGCTCACGCCTTCCTCTTACAAGTTGTTCGTACACACAAAAATTAAATTTCACTACTCTTTTGCAGGAAGACTTTCTTTCTCTCCTCGATACATGCTATATGTACACATGTAGCGTCGAGATCTTCATATTTCACTCCGCTTGCACACACTGACGTGTGGTTGGTACGATGCCAGTATTGTTCACCTCAGTACGTGAAACATCACACTAATACGCTGATTTTGTCACAGAAGAGAAACTTTTCTTTGAGGCTTCCTTGTTTGAGAAAGTGTTATTTTACGTGCCCTAAATCTACGACATAGGACCTTCGATTTTACCTCAGATTCAGTAGAAATCACGAACTCGCGAAACTCAGATTTAATGCAGCCTGTGTGTACATACTAGTATATGTATGTGCATGTATGTATTTTTGTACTAGGGAGTAGCTGTGTATAATATGTCGGTTTCCTATTGTCATTATCATCTTTCTGTTGCTATGTTGCTAATAACTAATCTATTCAATTATTTTTCCATTACTAGTATCTAAACTGATCAATGTTTCGTCGTGATGTTAACCTAAATAACGTAAGAAATGTAAAAATTATATATTACAGTTATATGAATACTAATAAATATAATTATTAAAAAATTAGTAAAAGTCAGACATGTTTCGGAGATGCTTCTCCATCCTCAGTGACTTTACCACGACGGCTGGTTCAGGTGATCGAAGCTTTTTTATTGACGTATTTGGGTTTCAAGGCCTCCTTTAAGCAGGATTTATTAAACCATTTTTTTATTTAAAAGTTCTATTTTAAGACGCACGTTGTAGTAAAATGACCAATTTTTCTTCACTAGCTTTTTTCATATTCAAAGATAAACCACACATGTTGGGCCAATTGTACAGTGTTCATAGATTTGATAAGAAACGTAAAAAATTGTATATTACAGTTATATGAACACTAATAAATATAATATAATTATTAAAAAATTAGTAAAAGTCACTCAGGATGGAGAGCATCTCCGAAACATGTCTGACTTTTACTAATTTTTTAATAATTATATTATATTTATTAGTGTTCATATAACTGTGATATATATAATTTTTTACGATTCTTTTCAAATCTATGAACACTGTATAACTGGAACAACATGTGTGGTTTATCTTTGAATACTAAATAACGTACTTATTCGTAGTAGTAAATTAAAATTTTAACTAAGTGCTAAAAGTTTTAAATCACTCTCTTTTGCGAACAACAAAATCCATGCATTCACTGATTTACCACTTCAACACATTACCCAGCAACGAGCCTATAATGATAGTAATTAAGAAGCGAGTATGGATGTTTATGAAACGAGCGCAAGCGAGTTTCATAATTTTCATACGAGCTTCTTAATTACCATTATACGCCAGTTTCATACGACTGTTTATGCTCGACCATATTTCTAACTTGAAATTATTAATTTTATTTGTATCTAACTGACCTTGAGCAATACCTCGTAAATTGTGAGATGTGCGCAGACGCGAAAGTATTGATTTTTTCCGAGGAACAGATGTCCACATTGACCTTGATAGCCTATAAGAACCTACAGAGTAAACTAAATATTAACTTTGATATAACATTGAAATTAAATTAGACATTGAAAAACGAGATGACAAATTGAATTTATTTGAATATTATTTACAATTAACGCTAATTATTATAGTATCAGAACATAACCTTCTGCGACAGTATTGGATTTCCAGCCTCCGTGACTTTTCGCTAATTCTCTTTCGATTGCATATCCGAGAATAATCGATACTTGCGGTTTTATAGCGGTACAAAGCTGACTTGTCATTGGCTGAACACCTGTAAGCTGACTTGTCATTGGCTGAAAACACCTGTACTTTAATGAGTAGGTGTACTTTAATAACATGCATTAAAGGACTGCTACCAGGTGTATAATTACTACATTCCGGCATGGTCGAGCATCAAATTATTTTTAAATACAGGGTGAATGACGAGGATTTACCGTCCCTTGCGGAGCTATTTCCGAATACATTCTGAGCAAAATATGTCATATAAAACATATGTCCTATTCTCAATATTTTGAGAGTTACACTAATTTGAAATTATATGTAAAACACCATTATTATTGAGTTTTAAGAGTAAAAAAATATTACAGATAAAGAATTAATTATTCAGGAGTAACATTTCTTTAATTAGCTAATATTCTGAAGCCAAAAATGAATTCCATAGTTGCTTCGTACAGAATATTTTTTTTCGGTTTTTAACTACAAAATTACACTTTTATTACGCATTTATCACAACAATTGTTAAAAATCACGTCACTCTTGTAAATTATTCAAGACTGTACATTAGGATGCACAAATAAACTGTAAGAATCACGTTCCTAAAGTCGTATGATTGTAACAATTTTTGTGTTAAGTACGAAAGAATGATGTCAATTTTAGTTAAAAACTCAAAAACAAAATCTGTACAAAGCAACTGACAATACATTTTTAGCTTTAGAACACTAGCCAATTAAAGGAATGATACTTCTGAATGGTTAATTCTCTATTTATAATATTATTTTACCTTTAAAACTAAAGAAAAAAAGGTACGTATTTTACAAGCAACTTGAAATTAGTGTAACTCTATGAATGAAAATATTGAGATTAGGACAAATGTTTATATGACATTTTTGTTGATAATGTCTTTGGAAATAAGATTCGTAAGTGACGGTAAATCCTCGTGAATCACTCTGTATATTCTGGTTTAGATATTAATAATGCAAAACATATTTTATACGACACGAGGGTAAACAGATTTTACGAATTCATCAAAATTATCTCCCTCGGCTTTACCTCGGGCACTAAACTTTCCACTAATAGATAATAGTATAATTATGAATCTAGTTTATAATGTTATATTTTATTACATAAGTCAATAAGCTAATCTCGTTTCCTAATTTCGACAAACGCAAAAATACATAACATAATAATATTAATGTGTTTCATGCACTATTTTTAGAGCGTTATAAAAAATAGCTGATAAAGAAGTAACGTATCGGATTTGTAATGATGATCTATGAAGAATGAATTGTATTCAAATATTATTACATCGAAAATTATTTAATAATATTAATTTTATGATACAAATTATGCCGTCATAATAGAAGTCATTTCGTTCTAGTTGAGATGGTAATATCGTACGACACTTGTGCAATAATGTGGCATAATGTAGACGATTTTGACTAACAGTAAAGACTGTTTATAATGCTGGTGTATAAAAATCTAATTTTAGTCTCTTGTACTACAAATAACAATTTCTCATTGTATTATAAACAATTATTTATTTATTTATTCTAGTAGAGTTACTGGATTGTAAAAGAAATTTAATTAGAAATATTTATTGAGGAGCAATTTCAAATCATACCTGAAAATAAATAAGTGCTTTTCGGCACGCTGCGAATGTCTGTATCTCTTTGCACAGCCATTTCACTAAGGTATGAACGCATTTCATTTATATTATACTAAATGGTTTTATTTCCGCATGTCTTTTAAATTGAATTTTCAGAAAATAGACTACAAACAGGAAATCATCGGAAATACAATGAAAAAAGCTTGTGAAACAAGTAAAATATGTAATTAGAAAGTCGGTGACATCTCTCTGGAATAAATGTTTTAATAATTTTATTCGGCTACTTGTTATTAGGTTTTTTTAAATGTTAAAGTTTTACCACAGTCTAGTATATACGTAGGGAATATGCATCCATAGATAGTTGCCAACCACTAGGATCGCTACTATCGCCTCATCACATACAATGTGAAACAGTACCGGCACAGTCTATTGTTACTAGTACCCTCATCAACTCAAGCTTCGTGACTGTCTATACGAGACTGTGGTTTCACGCTGAAAGAACAGGAGGTCCATTGCTAAATAGCCAATCTGGAAACGAGAATAATTTTATTCACGGTTTGCTCTAGTTTTTGGCTAACTAACACCACACTGTATCGTTACCCCATATAGGAGACTTTATCGGGTTCAGTACATTACACAAATATTTACCAATGAATAATTCATTTCATTTTCTAACTTCATGTGAAATAAATATTTCTGCATTTCAAAGTTTTAATTCACAGGAGAAATTTACGCAATATTCGTTTGTCAGAAGTGAGTTCATCGTTGCGTAAGTTATTTGAAAACGCAGGAAATCTATTGAAATGTTTCCTGTGTGGAACTGCATATTTTGTTGCTTGAAAAGAACTGATTTGCATTTCCTGCTGACCCCAATAATACAATGAATTCACATTAGGGTTCCATAAAGAGAACCAACTGAGTGTTTCAATGTGTGACAGTAATATTGAATGCCAATAAATTTCCTTCTTGAAAAACGAACTAAAGCAATGGTAGATAGGTAGATTTTTGTAAAGATTATTCTAAACTTTACAGAAACCATTCTCAAGGTTCTAAACGAGAGATAAAGCAATTGTGGGTTATTCAGAAAGCTAAAGCTTGGCACTTTTTCCACTGCTAATGGAAGTAAATCAGAAAATTAGTTTTATAATGACCCTAAAAGATTACAATACTTTTTATAATATTTTTTTACATGAAGATGAAAGTAGTTTCAATTTCCGAAATTTTATGCTTAATAACAGTGAAATAAGTCCACAGTATAACTATATATATATATATATATATATACATACATACATACATACATACAGTAATGCAATAATTCAATGTTGCTGACAGAATTAATAAGAAACAACAAAGATTGCTAACAGTAGCAGAAATGAAATACATACCTAAAATCTATCATAGGTTTAGTTGTAACGAATAAATTTCTGATTGAGAATATGATATGATCTTAAGGTTAATGAGCTAAGCCAGGTTACAGAAAAGTAATAGAGATGAGTTGACCACTTACAGAGAACGAACAATAGCAGAGTTTCAGTGTTTTGGCTTAGAATAAGTTCCAATAATACGCGACTACGCAAATGCAAACTAACTAAGGTTGAAACAATGCACATTTGTGCGCTTCTCAGTTTATTAATAAGGTCCAATAACGAGGGATGTGGAACGATGTAAAGCTATGAACAGATTACTGGTGTAATCCCTGTGTTGCATTATATTGTTATTATTATTATTATTATTATTATTATTATTATTACTAGCCGTACCCGTGCGCTCCGCTGCACCCGTTAGAAATAAATATAAAGTAATTACATAATTAAAATAGGATATTTGATCCAGGGAGCATTCGTGTTTGATAGAAGGATAAATCGTTTATTAGGCTATGTTACTTAATTTAAATTGTATTAAAAAATTAAAATGCGATCATTTTGATCCAGGGACCACTCATTTGGTCACAAAAATTATTTTAGGAAATACAGGAAACGAATGTACAGAATAGCTTATCAAGTTTTATGTGCATAAGAAGGTATTTTAATCTTACCTGTCCTCGATTCACTCAGAAGTTACTGTAATAACATTATAGCATTATGTCCATCTAGAGAAACTACACTTTCCAATGGTGAATTATACAAATCGGTTAATTTAGCTTCCGATATTACTTCATACAAACACAGAAACATTCCCTGTAGGCTATGTTTCATAGCTTTCGATTGTTGTTGTCCAAGGCCGCTCATAGACGAAGTCATTTGTTCTTTGTTTCATTACACCGCCTTAGATGGCTTTGTTATTGTCATTTCGAAACTCATTTATTTCATTAAATATCAGTCCTATCAAAATTTTGCATAGAATAAAACTTATCGGAAATGATTTTTAAAGAACCTTTTGTTATGCAATATTTTTCATGAAAATTAATAATAAGGGAGATATTTCGATTTATTTCATTCAAGCCCCCTTATAACCCCCCTATTAAATAAAATATTTTGAATGCCATATAGCCTAAGTTCTAAGTTACAACGAACTTAATTTATATTCCAATTTTCATATAAATCGGTTCAGCCATTATCGCGTGAAAAGGTAACAAACATCCAGACAGACATACAAACAAAAATTTCAAAAAAGCGATTTTCGGTTTCAGGGCGGTTAATTATATATGTTAGGCCCAATTATTTTTGGAAAATCGAAAATTACCAGAAAAATTTCGGCTACAGATTTATTATTAGTATGAAATGAATGAATGAAATAGCCTTTGGATTTCCCGTGAAGGGCTATGGCCTCCTAAAAGGGGAGCTCTTTAGAGATCATGCGGTGAGCTAATCCGCATGACGGTAGATTCTGTTCTATATAAGTTTTGTTCGTCGTTTGTGTGTGTACACTTGCACTCTCACTCGATACTGGCAAACTGTAGCGATCTCCATTCTTCTCGGTTCTTGGCTGTTCTGGACCACAGGGGTCCAGCTAGGCTCTTGAAGAAGTCCGCCCATCTGGTCCCAGGTCTTCCTCGGTTTCGCCTCCCGATGCGTGGATCCCACGTGGTGGAAATATGCGCCCATCTGCAGCCTTGGAGTCTCGACACGTGGCCTCCCCATTTCCATTTCAGGCGTTCCCCTTGGTGTGCCATGTCTCTGGTGTTTGTCATCTGCTTTAGTCTGGTGTTGGAAATCTTGTCTCTGAGGGAGAGTCCTAGGATTTTCCTCTCCATTTTGCGCTGGCAGATCTGAATCTGCGTCTTCTGGTTCACGGTCAGTTTCCAGGTCTGACAGCCGTAAAGTAAGGTTGGGAAGATACAGGATTGCAGCACCTCCAGCTTTAGTTTGCGGTTCAGTTTCTTGTCAAGGAGTATGAATTGCAGTGACCAGAAAGCTCTCCATGCTGATGCAATTCTTCTTTTTAGTTCTCTCGTCATGCAGCTTTTGAATCCGACCAATTGGCCCAGATAGATGTAATCTTCCACGTACTGTAAACTGGTTGCGTTGACTATTATTAGTATAGATTATTATTATTATTATTATTATGATTGTCATTAATTGTGTATGACAGTAACAACCTATTAAATATACAAAAATATTCAAACGTCGTCATCGTTGGCCTATTGGGTAGACTACTATTGGGTAACCAATACATCCCAGGGTCAAACCCGACCCAGAGGGGCGAATTTCGAAAGGAAAAAAAATCCTTAGTATGAAATTATAGAGGTGACAAGTATAGCTGTGGGATCCATACAATAGAGTTACAGATTGCGGAAAAATTCTATCCCTGTTAAGAATATCAATGTTCAGTTTTTCGGCTATTTGTAACCCACGTTAAATTTCAACTCTAAATCAGGCCTGACAAGTGTCAGTTTTTACGGCTGACATCAGTGTTTTTTATGACTGTCAGCGTGTCAGCGCGCCATACACATGTGTCAGCTCTTGTTTAGAAATTCAAATAGGATATATATCAATCTTTTTAGATTAACGCACTAAAGTTTTTGAAACCAAGTCCTTGTTTTGAACAACAGAGGATACTAATGTCTCCAAATATTCAGTTTGCATTGGTGTAAATAAAAATATGGAAAACTGTGCAGAGTTGTGCAAATTGTTTTAAGTTCAATCAACACAATGCAACAGAAGAAATAGTATTCAGTCTTATCCGACAAATAAAACACAGTTCCGTTCCAACATGAAAATGGACAGAACATTCTTCTCTTATACAGGATGATTCAAGAGGATTTACCACCCTTTACGGAGCTTATTCTGAAGATATTTAGAGCAAAAAATGTCATATAAACATAGTTCCTATTCTCATTATTTACAGAGTTACACTAATTTAAAGGTGTTTGTAAAATACGTTTTTTCTTTCATTTTAAGGTAAAAGAATAATACAAATAGAGGATGAATCATTCAGAAGTATCATTTCTTTAATTGGCAAGTATTATGAAGCTAAAAGTGTACTGTGAACTCCTTAGTTGCTTCGTACAGATATCTTTTTCTATTTTTAACTAGAAAATTACATTATTCTTACGCAATTATCACAACAATTATTACAAATCACACCACTTCCACCGACTTAATTATTTGCAGTTCAATTTTGCATACTAATTTACAGTCTTGGAGAGTGTACAACACATTTAAAAAAATGCTTGAGTACACTTGGCCGCACGCTTGTGAACTGCACTCGTCGCTCTACGTAACTGCATACGGCTATCTTTGGTTTCCGTAGCGCTCGCGCTGGCTGCTGACTGCACGCTGACCAAGATCACGCGTTCACAGCAATGCGTTCGAATAACGAAACGTAACTCTGTAAATAATGAGAACAGGACCCATGTTTATATGACATTTTTTTTTGTTCAGAATGTCTTGGGAAATAAGCTCCGTAGAGGACGATAAATCCTCACGAATCACTCTGTATGTTGCAAGATGAATTATGCGGGGGAAACGTTATGAACAGGAATTTGATGAGAAGTTCTTACAGAAAGCTAAGTGTGTCACTGACAACTGCAATAAAAGTAAATCTTACAAGTAAACTGACTTCCTCTTTGAAGTCACTACTTTAAACAGCAAATAAGTTCAATGTCAGCCTTTTTTATCTTTTGACAGCTTCTGTAGATACCGATATCAGCTTTTCCTAGATTTGAAACTTGGCAGGCCTGCTAAGTAAACGTCCAATTAGAAGTGTCGTTAAATAGACAACTACTACTACGACGACTATGGCTACCACCACAAATACTACTTCTACTACAGATCTTACAGAAAGTTAGGGACACTTCTACAAAGTGGTATATCAACTCTTGTCCCTTTACTTTCAATGCAATGTATTCTACTGTATTTATTTTTATTTTTGTTTCTTATTTTTAGTGTGTATATTTTATTTAATTGTTTTTATTATTTTATTATATAAACCGTATTTGATTCTAATTTAATGCACAGTGTTCATTTTTGTGCACACTTTACTCAAATGTCTATTTATGATTTTATTATGTAAATCGTGTTTACTTATCACTTGAGAACGAATGTTGATGAAAAGTCATCTTCTTGTTTTTCACATTAGGACGATGCCTGTTAATATAGAAATTCTTTGTATGTTAATATAAACGTAAAAATACAATTTCTTATATTGAATTTTTTTATGTTTTTGAACTAAACGGGTCATTTTTATATTTTTCGGCATTTTTGGTCATTTTTAATACTTTGAAGAACTTCTGGATCATCTGGAATGCATTTTATTTTGTTCTTTACCGATAGCTCTGTTAAATCTTTTTCTAAGGTCAATAGTAATTACCTACTGCACAAGTGAATAACAGTGAAGTTTGAGTTTTATAGTTTGGAACAAACTCTAAAAGTCCATTCCTCATTCCACTGAAGGCTTCACTTCACAAAACGGAAATAGGGCCTAATGTAAAATGTTTCACAACAGCTTAGTTTAAGTGAAGACTTTGACCGCTACTGTTCTTTGTCGGTACGAGGGTATCTTTAGAATTTATGTTTGGAAGGGAGGAAATTTTCACCGTGTCCTGGACAGGACGCGGTTCGGAAGGGATGGCTACTGTAGTAGACAGTATTTTTAACACAAAGATTGCAAGAATGCACGCTGCACCCACAATTTGTTTTGTCATTCACATTCCCTCATCTGGAAGATATGGTAACAAAAGTGAAGAACGGAAGGAGGAGGAGACGGAGAACGAAGGCACTGACATGGACCACCCCTGATTGAAACACATTGTAAACCCTCATTAAAATCTATAGTTTTCCCTTAAAACCTTCATTTTGTAGCATGCCCTTTTCCTTTATCTTAGCCAAATTCCAGGAAGTTGCCTTCTCTCTCCGAGGTTTGCAGGGCAGTCATTGAAACAAGGTGACTAATTTTTAAGAAGTTGTGTACGAGTACTTTGAATAATATTTAAATATCATTTTCTTAAAATTCTACGTCATTTTCCCTTTAGTTTAAGGGCATTTTAAAGATCATTTTAAGTAGAATTTTAGGTCATCAACATCCGCCCCCTACTTATCCCTTAACATCAATATGCATTCCACTGTGTTTGTTTACCCTTATAATTATCTTTATTATTATTATTATTATTATTATTATTATTATTATTATTATTATTATTCTGTACATTTTATTCAATTGTCGGTTTGTTTTTTTGTCATGTGAATCTTATTTCCTGTCACTTAATAATGTATTCCAACATGTTTATTTTTATTTTTATTCTGCGCATTTTTATTTAACGCCTCTTTTTATTTCATTATGTACAGTACAAATCATATCCGTCTGGTAATTACTCGAATCTGATAATGTTGTACGTAGGCCTATGTAAGCAAGTCTTACTTCTGGTTAAGCGTAAGAGAAGGCCCTACAGCCTTATCTCTGCCAGGTTAAATAAAACTATTATTATTATTCTTATTATTATTATTATTATTATTATTATTATTATTATTATTATTATTATTATACTTTCATTAGTCATCAGGCTTCGAGACTTCGGACCCGATAGAGCAGTTCAGTGGGAAATCCGCATAACGGCGAACTGAGTATAGTGGTAAAGCGTACAGTGGGTGGGGGTACTGTAGAATGAATGCCAAAAAATATGCAAAGGAAAACGCTCTGGATTTGAAGGTTCTGACGAATAATTTGGTTTTCATAGAAACTGTGTCTGAAACTATTACACGGTTAGAAAAGTCAGAGCAAGAGATGCCGGAAGCCCTCAAATTAATTTAGAAAATGATGCAGAGAATTAATGAGACATCAAGTACACCGGTTACTGAACGTGTAAAACTGAAGTAAAAATCAATTTTATGTAATAATAACGGATATGGAACATTGTGTAACATAAACAGCAAATTAGTGGACACAGAGTCACCCGAGAATAAAGGACTGTCTCTTAGAGACTGCAATGATGTTAAGTTTTTTTCGTTTTGCTCCTATCACGTCATGCGACGTAGAGCGCAGCTTTCTACAGTACAAACATTGACAGATAACCGAAAAAGATTTACATTTGAGACACTGAGAATATACGTATCTTGTAGTAGGTACATTGCAATTTGGTACTGTAACTGCACTTCCTAAAGACAACCAATAGGATAAATGAAAAAATTAAAATTGCTACATGCTTATTTCCACCATTAACACCGTGTATAATTAAACACAAATGCTTATAAAAGACAGGAGAATAAATGCTTTTCACATTCTTTTGATATTATCATTGTGTAATGTATATTTACTTTCAGAATGTACATGTGTGTTTGTTTCCCCATACCACCGTACTCTATTCTAAATAGCAACGTTGTTACCTCAACACATCTCTATCTACCTGCAGCGAGTCAACAACCTATAGTGCATGCACAGTAAACTTATTGTATCGGGTCCAAAGTCTCGAAGCCTGTCATAACATTAAGTATCCATACAATAATATTTTTAAAATGGAGGTTATCAATCAAAATCAGAAGTCTCTATGTTTAGGCTATTTGTTCACTATTTTTTTGTCACGTAGTCTTTTTTTAGGGAAATATTCATAATTTTTGATTGGTTAAATTTAGATAAATGAAATCTCTTACACAAACTCACTTGGAATATAGATACTTAAGCCACGGCACGGAAAAAAACCAGGAAAATTTTTTGCCATAATGAGAGTCAGTTGATTTGTTTTTAATTTTGGAAGAAAAAAAAAAGGGAATGAAAATTACTTATTCAGTCACTATGAGAGACGATGCTGCTAGACAATTAGTAACGGGCAACAGACATGTGGCTAACACAGTTGTATCATGCAGACAAGTCGTGCTTGTTTAGTGATAGTTTCTTGTTCTCATCTGTGTTCTAGGAATTAGATTCACTTTTGGTCTCTTTCCGTTCCATCCTTGAAGTTCAATTAGAAAGATAGTAAATCTCGGAAAGCACTAACGAATCATGCATAGCATTAAGATTAATTACTTGTTCCACTTTCGTACAGTGCCAAATTTAATTCGGTACCTTACAGCTTATTGTGCTCATTGCAGCGCGTGAAATTTTAACTTGTTATTACCGATTAAAGAGAAGTAATGTTGTAAAATACAAGTATAATAGTTTATAAGTCGATAATGGTTACTCAAAGCTTAAAAGTATGTTCGTTGTTTTGCACAGGATGTACAATACCTAAATTTAAATTATTCACACGGGGTATCTACTCAGACCAGTCGGCGGAAGTGAGAAACCATGTCGCAGATAGCCTTTATGATGTTAAAACTGTCCTGCCTATAAACACATATTAGAGGCGAAATATGTTCACTTCATGAAATACGTGGCCATAAACTCAGACTTGCTCGTAATAACTCCGTGCTCTACCTGCTTTCCTATGTCGAAATATGAATGTGGATTATTATTTATAATGGACATATACATATTTTGTAATAATGGATTCACTGTTCTCTTTTCTAGCTTGAAACAAGTGTTTGATCTTTAAACTACATGCAAAGCACACCGCACATCCACGTTACTGAATTATATGTATATACACAGTAATAATAACGATGAACGGGAGAAGATATCAAATAATAGATGATATTAAAGTATACAGATTATATGCGGAAACTAAGAAGTAGCAGAAAATAGTGAAGACTGAAGAATTCTGAGTTTGCTGTGAAAGAACTGCCCTTGGGCAAAACACTATGAATGAATGGAAATAATAACAACATTGTATTATTATTATTATTATTATTATTATTATTATTATTATTATTAAAGTGACACCAATAAACTTCAAGTTTTATATTGAAGCTTATTTTATTCCTGCAGTGTTAATAACAAAATTTCATATTTTCTTTTACGCTTCTCATTCGGTGCGATATGAGTATATGACAGAATATAAAATACCGAATTGGAAAACATTTTTCGCAAACTGAACTGGAACAAAAATTGTGGAATAAACATCAACGGCAGCAGACTAAATAATGTAAGGTTTGCTGATGACGTCGTATTGTTCGCCAAATCACCCAGAGAACTGCAGTCAATGCTTCAAGACTTATGCGACGCCAGCAGTTCAGCAGGCCTCCTGATGAATATGATCAAGATACAAGTAATGTCAAACGGACCGGAGTCACCCATAATAATTGATGGTGCAGAACTACAATACGTGTCTGAATACGTATACCTAGGACAGCTAGTCTCCTTCCACCAGAAGACAGAGAAGGAAATAAAACGAAGGATTTCTCTCGCGTGGAAGGCATTCTGGACTCTCAAGTTCATCGTACTGGAGAGAACACTCAGCAAGAAACTCAGAATAGAAATATTGGAGACCTGCGTAACTCCTGTACTGTTATATGGGTGTCAGACATGGTCTCTCACTGCCAAACTTCGTAACAGTCTCCAAATATGCCAACGAAAGATGCTGAGAAGGATACTAGGCTTATCACTGAGGGACAGAGTTCCAAACGAAGTACTACAAAAGATGTCAGCAATTAAAGATCCAGCACTGCCAGCCACCAACACCAAATGGAAGTGCGGAGGTCATGTTGCACGACTTAGAGACGGAAGATGGACGCAGACAGTCACACTGTGGGATCCCCGCATTGGCAAGAGATCACGCGCCGACCTCTTCAGTGAACGTGTAGGAAGCCATTGGTCAAGCAGAGCTAGACATAGGAAATACTGGAAAAACCTAAGAAGAAAGTGAACAGCGACTAAAACCAGTGAGACAGAAACAAGCGAACAATATCCAACAGTGCAAAATGTGAACCAAGTGAACAATTCCAAGGTTGTAAACATCTCTTACGCGGAGTAGCTCACCGCTTGAGGCAAATAGAGCTCTCCCTCTATAGGAGGAGGCCTTTGCCCTTAACGGGACACTTTTAGGCTAATCATTTCATTTCATACGAAAGCCATAATTCGATATTTGTAACCTACACGATCCTAACTGTCCCTTACACTTTTTATTAATTTTATTTATTTTTCATTTATTCAGTACTTCGTAATAGTATATTTTTATTTACTTATTCATTCACAGCTTTGTAAATTTTATATTTACTTATTCTGTCATAGGTCATACATTTACCTACACAGCCACTTTCTTTCAAATATTAAGAATAATTTAATCTGCCACAGCTAAGGCCAATAGGTCTTCTGCCCAACTAGGCTCAAATTGCATACAATAGCGTTATCAATTACACACATTTTTACAATAATATATGGAACCAACTACAGAAGTATAACAGTGAATAATAACAGTAAATATTATAAGTTTTGCTCTTACGCATTTATTTCCTTATTCATTTACATTCTTCTGTCTTCGAACAAATTTAATTCAAGAAACGGAATAGTGTTGAAAATCTCTGCAAGTATGTAGTTGTGTAATACTATTCACAAAAGGAAAAAATTAGTTTGATATTATAATATGCTCTTCATTAAAATGAAGTGTTTATCAATATAAAAGCATTAAATTGTTTTAACGAATTTTAATGCAATAAAATTTTTAATATCAGGCTATACAAAGGATGCAACGTAGGCACTGAGTTTGATTGTTGTAATAAACGTCTGTGTGCTTTTCTTTACACACAGAGTGAAGTGGCTAATTTCAATTTACAAGAAAACACATTATACTTCGACATTGTCGTACTGAGATGGTAACGGAATGGATCTGATACTGCGCTCGGGCGTGGGTTCGAATCACGATTGAGTTTCTCCAGATTTTCCCGTCACGAATCATCGGACTCATCCTGCCAAAGAATGTTTCGCTATTACGAATTCCACCGATGTTATACAACCAAGCACTTAATATAACGTCATTACATGACCGATTTAAAAATAAGAAAATATGGAGCTTAATGCAGACCTGGAAAGTTTAGTTTCTCTCTAAATCCATAGGGCCATATTCATAGACATTCTTAGCGCGGAATGATCAGCGAACTAACGTTTTTCGTATTCATAAACCAGTGTTAGCGATATGATATCATATGAATCCTGTACAACTAACCAGTCGATAGCCGGGGCTAGTTTAGCACGCTTGTAGCGCGTGCTAGCGAAATGTCTATGAATAGCACCCTTAATGTCGAATTTTAGTGACCGTATAATTTAAGATAATATCCAATAACGATACATTTAATAAACGACTTGATTTACATTTCCTGTAGAAATGTTTCACCAGCAATAGAATAATTTTATACATATTTAATGTTTGCGAAATCCTTATGTTTCTTTGTCGATACAACGCATGAACATATTTACCAAGAATGAAATATGTTTTATTACTAAGATTCGGATAAAGTACAATAAAGCGTCTCGTTTAGGCACAATGAACACGTAAACAAACTGCAGGCAACGTGTGGGGAGAGGACGAGCCGTACGATAAACAAGTGGGATGCACAGGGTTTTGGTTACAATATTTATGGCGGAGCATTAATTGAAATTATATTTTCCAAAAACACAAAAAACAAAAGAACACAAATTGCATAATGTTATCATTAGGGAAAAGGATTTGGAGTATTATAAAGAATGGTGAAACGTAGTATAGATATTCGTAGATCAGTGACTGTCAAGCGAGCTGCGTCACACAGCATGGACGAGTACAGTTCACTTCATACAAACTTACACGCAACGTGCTGTAAACGTATTTCAGAATAAATATATGGAATAGTTTAATGACATATAGTGGCCTATATACATAATCTGTATTTCACTTTGAACTACATGTGTTTTTCTTGGCAACGCACAAAACACCAATAAACAACATTACAAATATACATAATTAAATATCAATCTCTGCGTCCTCGCGTGTCAGTGGAAATATTGATGGCTGATAGACAGTTGTCTTCTGTACGGAACTCGACTCTGAATATGTATGTTTTTCTGTCAGGAGCGTGCTAAATTAAAACCTTTATTTACAATATCATGAAATATGATAATATGTACACAACGTACACTACAGTATTTAGAATATATATAGCCTACATATAAAATATTACAATATTTACAACTTAGCCTAATAGAGTATCATTAAATGTTGAACAAAATGTACAGCCAAACGAAATGGCATTTTCAATTAATGCTATGTTTTGGTGATGAAACAATTATTCCTGCTGTGCCTTGTTATAATAAATTGTAAATATCATTTTCAAAATTTTCTAAACACAACTTTGCTCTTTTGCAAGGAAGGAAATTTTTTAACATGGAAAAACTCCGCTCTACATGTGCAGAGACAATTGGAGAGTACTTGAAACAAAATACGTCAATTAAATTCACATGTTGAATGACGTCATTGGGACACGTGTTTGTTAGTGCATCTGAAATCCGACTGAGAATACTGTACCTATCATTTTTAATCAAAACTCTGTTCATTTTTTCACCAACACGTTTTCCTACTTCACCTTCTCCTGCACTCAGTTTATTTACAATAGTACTCATAATATTTATTTGCTTAACTAGTTCTACTCCTGACTATACTAATCGAATAATGGCATCCGGTAAATATAAAAAATTTGACTTAATATCCATGATTTCTTTTTTGATTATTCTATCATTTAGCAGTTCCTGGCATATTTGAATCGCAGTCGAAAGACTGGACCACTTTCTTCACAGATTGGAGGTGATGTGCGTAATAATAATTATTGCAAGCTTCTAACCATGACCCATATCTCTTAAGAACTGGACATGGGGGAAGCGATAATTTAGGGAATTGTTTCCTGAATTTTGATACTCGATCTTAGCTTTTACAAATATAGTCTTTCAATTTTGTATTGTTAGTTGGTTTCATTTTCGGCATTGTACATGCACTTCACTACGCTGAACTGCAAACCTGCATGTTGAAGTTCTTATGCGACAACTGTCCCGTTCACCTGTTGTTGACGTGCAGAGATCTGCGAGTATGTTATGGAGGGGAGGACTTGGTATAAAGGGTTGTAAACAAATGACTTTGTAGATGTCAATACTAGCTTTTACTACTCCAAATTCCGTTCCCTAGTTATCATATACACATCATAACTAACAAGTGTAACGCTGAAATAATTCAATTTAACAAGTCAAATTTTGCTACCCATATATTATGTTGCTTTCAAGCAGATCTTTTACGGTCATGAATTTCATTCTCTGTGTGACTAACATAATATCACCGTCTTGTGTGGCCGAATTAACAAAACTACAGTATATTGGTATGAAGTGACAACACTATTTCCTAAACATAATTATCCCTTCTCAAAGTTCAATTTATTCAGGTAATATCTTATTCCAACATCTTGTTAGTGTCTGAGGTGACAAGTCATTCATCCCATGCTTGTGCTATATTATACATTTTACTTGTGCTATATTATATATAATAAAATATTATAAATTATATATATTATATAATATAAATTATATATAATATATATAGCACAAGCATGAGATCACTTGTCCTATATTATAAATTATGCTTGTGATATATTATATATAATAAAATATTATACATTTTATATATATTATATAACATAAATTATATATAATATATAGCGCAAGCATGGGATGACTTGTCAACTCAGACACTAACAAGACGTTGTAATAAGATACTACCTGAATAAATTGAACTTTGAAAAGGGATAATTACGTTTAGGAAATAGTGTTGTCACTGTAGTTTTGTTAATTAGACCACAGAAGACGGTGATATTATGTCAGTCATACAGAGAATGAAATTCATGACCGTAAAAATACTGGTTGAAAGCAACATCATATAAGTAGGAAAATTTGATTTGTTATACTGAATTATTTCAACGTTATAATTGAGGGCTTTGCCGGAAGAAAGGCGGATAGACCTATACGCCCTTCTTCGGGAAAACGGTTTAAAATGTAGTGAATAATTATAGTAGCGAAATTTTGTTTTGATTGTACTGTACATACCTGCAGGACAGGGCTGAGTGCGTGTATAACATTTTATTCAGGTGCGTTTTAAAATTTTAGATTGCATGTATCTCAATTCACCATATTGACGTATACGCCCTTTTTCCGGCAAACCCCTCAATTGCTTATTTGTTAAAATGTGTATGTGATAACGCTATACAATTTGTGTTCTTTTGATTTGTGTGTCTTTGGAAAATATAATTTCAATTAATGCTGCGCCATAAATGTTGTAACTAAAACCTTGCGCATCCCTCGTGTTTATCGTACGGCTCGTCCTTCTCCCACACGTTACCTCCACTTTGTTTACGTTTTCACTGTGCCTAAACGAGACGCTCTACTGTAGTTTATCAGGATAGGCTGTATAGCTGTATAGGATAGGACCTCGACTTGCTTCGGACTAAGTAAACATTACCCCTTCCACTAGCTAAAACTCTACCTGCTGGGAAGTGTGCTCCCCACCCCCTAGCTAAAACATCAGTGAACTGGCTGGGGTACACGCGACAACTAGTTAATGTTTGTAAACAAAACGCACGAGCAAAGGTTGTCTATCATGATACGCCGGCCCGGATGGCTCAAGCGGTAGGGACACGGCATGCCTCTATCGCTTGGTCCGAAAGGTCGTGGGTTCGAGTCCCGCCTCGGGCATGGGTGTTGTGTTTGTATTGGTGTCAGTAAAACAAAAAAGGAAACAAATGAAAAAAAAGTAAACAGAAAAAAAAATAAACAAAAAATGATACAGCTACTTTATCCGAATACATTTATTACATACCTCAGAATAATATTTGACATCAAGGTAGCACATAGGATAAAAAATGCTGTTGCTACTGTTGAGAATAAAATAACAACAGCATTTTCAGGGCATGTACTACCTTCAGGTCAAATACCATTGTGCAGTTTCCTTGTACGAGCGCGTATTGTAAGCATTCTGCGTCACTCAGTTCCAACTTTATGATAGCCTACATTTCATATCCATACTGCTTAGAAAGTTACATATAACCAATTTTTCAATATGTTGAGAGGGCACGTCATGTTCGTGACATATTACACGTAATGTTGTAATGCAAACTAATATAGTTTGATACAGAACTAAAAGGAATAAGATTTTTCCTGTGTAGGCCTACCTATTACTCAGATTCGGAAGCCAATGCTAAGGTTATATACGAGCCACGGGAACGCCATGTTTGAAATGCAAAAGGCGATGTCTGAAAAGTACTTATTGAGTTAGAGGGAGGCTGGATGTACAGTGGAGTAAAGATGAGATTTATACCTTCACGAGCTGCGGGGATATGAAGAAGCCAAAATATTGATGGAAGCCTCACTTACTTGTTAGATAAGGTTGAGAGAAAGTGTATACTACAAGCTATCTTGCGTATCTGTTTTTCATCCGAATCTCGTACCTATACTGCAGCAGGGGTTAACAAAATTCTCATTGCTAAACTATAGAATAATGGCTGGAGTGCATAAAAGGATATAACGTAAAAATATTTTCCAAAATTTAGAAATCTTGACTTTACCTTATGAGTACATTCTTCCGCTAATGTTATTTTATATTAAAAACCAAGACACATTTAGTACTAATCAAGACATTGTATGACTTGAGGCTTTCCCGCGTTTGATGTAAAATAACTCTTCTCGGGTTCTCAGCCAGGTGAGATGGAGATTTGCTTCCAAGCTTTCGATGGCTAGCTCTGCCATCATCTTCAGGGAATGAAGTGATGTGGGACCATGGGGCATGGAACATGATCCCACATCACTTCATTCCCTGAAGATGATGGCAGAGCTAGCCATCGAAAGCTTGGAAGTAAATCTCCATCTCACCTGGCTGAGAACCCGAGAGAGTTATTTTAAATCAAGACATTCATAATTTTAATACAAGACATAAATCAGATCTTCATCTACCCTCTGTTAGTCTAAGCTGTTATAAAGAAAGAAGTTCACTATCCATGTATTACAGTTTTGAATGCACTGTCTAATTATCTTAAAGCTTTGAAGGACCATCAGAAAAGGTTTAGAACAGAATTAACCAAATTTATATATACTCATACCTTCTACACAACTGATGAATTGTTTATGGTTGTAAATTGAATTACAGTAGAGCATCGATTATGCGAAACAATTGGGGACGGGGGGTGTTCGGATAACTGATTTTTCGGATAACCAATGATTTATGAAAACAATTTGTACCGGTGTCATAGGAGCAGTATGAAACAAAGAGACACTGATATTAAATACAAAACTATACATACAATAGCCTATATATTTTGTATTACACGTCTTACAAAAAACACAGAGAACTGACTAGCCTAGTTTGGCAAGTTCAAAATGGCCATTAAAGTAGGCCTAAAGTTTAGGAAAAGAAATCCATTTCTTTTTTGCTTCAGAGCTGAGACTCGTTTCTTTTGTCGCTAAATCTCGCAAATAGCGCTAGCGAATTTTACATAGCGCGCGCAAATTTCAATTTGCCGACTGGAACGCTTTCGGTTAACCGATGTTTCAGTTGATCGGTATTCGGATAATCGATGCTCTACTGTAATCTATTTAATATGAATTGTTCAATTTTGTATAGCTTAACAAAAGTATGCTTGTAAATGGAATTAATCTGTTTCCTATATATTGCATAGTTTTGTATAGATTAGCTGATGAATTGAATATGCTTTAAATTGAATAGTAGTCTGTATAGCTTAACTATTGAATAGTTTATGCTTATAATTTGAAGGAATTTGCATGATATGTATTATCAATTTTGTATATCTCAACTGAATGAATTGTTTGCTGATTGCTTTGTACTGTATATTTTTTGTAGAGCCACCAACGTAGCTCAGTCGACAGACTCGCTGGCCTGATGATCCGGAGCTGCGCTCGGGCTTGGGTTAGATCCTAGTTTGGTCTGATTACCTGGTTGGGTTTTTTCCGAGGTTTACCCCAACCTTAAGGCCGCACCAGCAACCAAGAGTTATGCGTTTTTATTATTGTTTCGTAAAAAAAGCATAACTCTTGCTTTTCTAATTATTGTTTCGTAAAAATCACTTTTTGGTTAATTTCGGATGTCACACACCTCATCGGTTTGAGTGACTGATTAACAAACTTATAGAACACCAAGAATTATAACCTTTCGTCTGAACACGGTATCACTAATGGCTTTGAAATTTTAAATTTTAATCATCAATACATGCATACAATTTTATGATTGAAACTTGTTTTACATCAAGAGATCCAAATAGTGTGTTCATCATTTTGTATGACTGTTAGTAGAAATTTTACAAAATGTTTTATCGTATTGAAATGACTTAGAACCAAATTTTATGTCACATTGTTTTTAAACAGTTTGATTTTTATCTATAATATGTGTATGTATATTTTTTTTCTTGCATTTCACATATGTTCAATTAGTCAGTTTATTGCATGTCTCTCCACCAGAAGATGATTTTTAAAAAATCGAAAATATTTGTGGATATATAACCTTATGATGTGAAATAACAGAAAACTGTTTTCTGTATTAATTGATAAGCTGTTGACTGAAATTATAAAATAATTCATTATTGTATATAAAAATTTAAAGGTATCAGAAATCTGAAATTTAAAGCTTCTTATTGCTGTGAAAAAATACAATTAACAGACTGTAATTGGGAACTTACGAGATATATAAAATATCTTTAACAGAATTTGGAATAATTAAACGATCTTTTGATTTTTCACAGCAATATAACGCTTTAAAATTCAGGCTTCTCAAACCTTCAAATTTTGAGTTATTTCCTTTTTGAACTGGGCCGTTGAAATAAAGAAGTAAAATACTGAAGATAATATGAAATATGAAAAGAAATGAATAAAATACAGAGGAAAATGAACTTAAATAGAAAGCAAGACGTGAAGAAAAGAGTAATCAAAGGAAAATAAATACGTAGGGTGAGAGGAAGAAAAAAATAAGTAAAAAGAACAGAGGGAAGAAAAAATGGAAAAGAGGAAGAAGAAAGGAAAGAAATAAATGAGATTAATTAATAAAGAATTTGTTTTAAAAATAATAAAAACGATACAAACGAAGAAATTAAAGGAAAAACGCATAACTAATGAAAAAAGGGAGAAAACAGAAACATATGGAGGCTTTTCATACTTCGGTTCATTCGTGTGTGAGCGAAGTATAGCACGGACAGAAACTCCCAAGTTATAAAGGGTATGCTTGTAGCTCAAACGCCGTGTGTTCAAACGATAATATTAATGAGAGTGCCTGGCAATAATGGTGTTAGTATTGGTGCTTCTGATACACGTAGAAATTACGGAAGCAAATGGCCTAGAGCTGAAGGACGCAACTGCCATAACACAATACACGAACGAAATGCGCTATCAGTTCATTTCTGCTATCCGATACCCCGGGATTGCATTGTAGTTCCAATAGTATACTGCTAATTTTGTTGGACGTAGACACATCAAGCTTTCATTAGCGGCAAGCCACGCATCATCTCACTTGGTTCAAATTATCTCGGCCATGAGCGTTTAATTGCGTCACGATAGCTCACATCCTCCACTCTAATGCTAGGCAAACATTTAAAAGCAAACAACGTCTCTAATCTCAGCTTGACTGCTAAGGAAAACTTTATTCCTATATTTACGTCGCTTGAATGCCACAGTTTACCACTAACCTACTCTTGTTCTACAACATTAGGAGCGCCTTAAGTTATCTGGGTTTGATTTTGAAGGGACTGGAACGATGTAGGACAGCGGTGACCAAAACTCGAACGGCAGTGATTACACGCGAGAGAGAGTCTAAAAAGTAAGGAGACGGGGGAGAGGAACATGGCATGAAAACTACAGTCAGTGGTGGTTCGTGCACTAACAATGATCTCTTCATCAACCCCGCGAATAAAAATAGCAAGTTTTGCTGTATCAGTTATGTCACTACTGTCATCAAGAACCAATAAAAAATATGTACAAGTTTTCTTGCTTTTTAAGAAATATTACTCAATGAACACAGTGAGAAATTTCCTGAATTCTCTTCTGGATATTTAGTCGAGAAATGCGCAGTTTTTCAAAATCAATTAACAACTTTCTTTGGACAAATTATTTCAGCCACCTTGATCCTTACGCTTTTATAAAACTCTCCTTTCCCCACGCTTTTATAAAACTCTGCTTCGTTGGAAGGCTTAAGAGAACGAGCTATTTCGTTGGCCACTAGACAGCTGGCTTCTTTACATTTATGTCATCTTTCTGACGATGATTGAAGGCCGATTTCAGTTCTTGGAGTTTAATAGCTCACTTCAGTACTACACTAGCACGTTATGTTCAATCAGTTTCTCTATATTATTATTATTATTATTATTATTATTATTATTATTATTATTATTATTATTATTATTATTATTATTATGAAATCAATAACTAGTAAATAACTGGTAATAGTCATCAAAAGATTTAATAACATAAACTAAAATGGATATATAGCGTAGCAATTATTTTATTATTCAAGGAAAGATGTAGACCTATAATAATATGATAAATAATAATAATAATAATAATAATAATAATAATAATACCTGTTATGTCTGTGTATTCAGCGTAATGTCCTGTAATATCGCTTCTATATACTACTACTAACTGAACCGTTGACCAAAGCAACATGTTACATTTTCTTCGACAGAACAGCGAATAAATTCCTCTTCCCATTCTGTAGAAACATTCTGTTCCTGCTCGTAGAGACATAGGGTTTGTAGAGCGACATGGTACCGACACTGCTTACCTTGAGTACGTGAGCGAGACAGAGAGCAATGTACAGGAAACTCCCCTTACTAGTACGAATGTCTTTGATTACACAATGTAATCACGATACCCAGTTTGGTCACCGCTGAATGTAGGATCGGAACAACATTGTTTATTTAAACAGTAAATCACAGTGACTACCATTCTCATAGCAGAGATTAGATCTAAGACTGTGACTTCCACGTAGCTTCAGTGCTTGTGCCTTAAAAGTTATGTACAGAATGGACGGATATTATAGTCCTCTTACTTGTCTAGAGAAATTTACTAAGTAATGATCGATATTATTTTTTAAACCCCAGAAGTTATTATTTCCAATAAAGAGTCTTGAGCTAGTCGAATGAAGGGACCTAGATTACCAATACTTCGGCAGTTAACTCTGAAATTTTGTTGAGATTATCACTGTTACTCCAGCATCATTGAAACTATTTCAGTAATGCAATAATAGATACTGAATGATTAAGGAGGAATAGTTAAATAATTTAGGAGGTTGTAGTGTGCACTATACTGAATAAAAGATTCATATAAGTCCAAACATGTGTCCACTTTTCAGCGGGTGTGAAAATACAGCTCTTTGAATGTTAAGCATAAGGAAGCTTACAAATGTTATGAAGGAACGAAAAATGACTAAGTATTATTAACTATGTACAAAATAATAGTACGATCTGAGGACAGCACTGCTCATAATATGTGTAGAGAAACAACTATTTCAACTGGCTACAAAGATGGGCACGTTCTTCCAGCATCATGAAGTCTCCGTATATCTTAGTAGTCAGGTGACACACAACCTAAATCTCACATTCCCCAAACGATGGATCAGCCGCAAAGGTCATCTGTATTGGCCACCAAAGTCCCCAGACCTTACTCCTGTCGATCTTCATCTGTGGGAGTTGAATGAAATGTGAAGTGTACAAAAACAAGTAACCATTAAGGGATGAATTGATTGCATTATGAACAATGCTGCCCTCATAAAAGAACAAGACGACCTCAGGAAAGCAACATTTAGGTCTACTGTTGACAACAGAGCGGAAAAGTGTATTGAACTGTTAAAAGGTATGATTACTTGTAAATAAATAATACATATAATCATAAACCATTCGCCGTTCCTTCATATCGTTTGTAAGAATTATTGTTTTGGGTAACATTCATATAGTTGTATCACCACACCCATTGAAAATTGAACATATGTTTATATGAACTACTTTACTCAAGAACAAACCATACTAATCACCACCTGAAATATTTACTATTCCCCTGAAGCTCTCTATATAATAAAGAAATGTATAAAACTGCATGATCTATGTGTGTGTATGTATGTATGTATGTATGTATGCATATTTGACTCGCTGATATTGTTAAGCGAAATGTAAGTCAGAAAACTAATTCTTTCATTCTAGAAGTCAGAGTTTCACTAAAATAACTTTAAAATTTGGTTAATTTTTAAATGCGAGAAAGGGAGTCCAGACTACTATATCGCTTCGAGGAAGGAGCGTCTATCAGTAAATTTATTGTGACCGGTTAGCCCATAAGACAGAGTTAACTGTACTTCAGTCACAATTGAGTGTCACTCCTTGCTCTAGCAAAACTACATATCACAGTTATCGAGATGTACCTGTATTCAATGCATGAATACAGACTATGATGGTTATAATGGATTAAATACTTTATACACACATCCAAGCAGACGCACATGCATGCACGCGCGCGCACACATACGCATAGTTATTACGGTCTCATTCTAACATTAAATATGTAACCCATAATTTAATGGAACTAATTCAGAAATGTCGGCTTCAGAAATCAAACTATGAATCTTTCAGATACAAATTCAACACTCTATCGCGTGTCAATTGCAATTCTTATTAATGGTCACAGTTATTGAAGGTAGCCTTTCTTGAATGTAGATATAATGACGGAAGTGCAAAGAAAAACTTTGTTGCTATAAGCCACAAACGATTACAAACGTAATCACGAATAGGAACTTCAAGTCACGAAATTTTGTTGTAAGAATGTTTCAAAGTGCAGGATGGATGCATGCATTTAGGCTCACAGTGCAGTGGTCTATTGTGAGTTCTAGATGCGATGGATATCCCATATGTATACTCATACACAGAAATTGCCAGAAAATTGTAAACAGATCACTTGCGCTCCACGCTTATGTTTGAGACAGAACATGCCCGCGGTTATGCTCATGGGTAAACAAGGCAGACCCAGTGGCGGACAGCAGGAAAGGAAAGGAAGAGATAATACGCAAAGATTAGCTCCTTTCGTACTGTCCGCCACTGGGTCTGCCGTGTACAATAAGGTACAAACGGACTTCTTTAAACGAATGCTTGGAATTGGCAGAAGCACAGCTAATTGCGGGATGCTAAAGGAGTTTGGGCTTCAAAACGAAGCAATTTATATGGACGTTAGGGTTATAAAATACTGGTTAAAAATTATATTTGGGGATCAGTAGCTTTTACGGTCGATTTGCTACAAAGTTAAACTAGGACAGGGGTGGGAAAAAGGGTGGGTTTATAAACTGCAGAGAGGGCTGCATCATATAGGAATAGGATGGGTGTGGGGGGAAAAAGAGATAATAGAAGGAATGTATGGCATAAGGTGAAGATGCGTTTAATTGATATTGAGAGGCAAGAGATTGAGCTTCAATGTTTGGAAAAGTCCTCTCTACATTTACAATCAGACCTCATGCTTAACTGGGGGAGGTGCGACTACATAAATTCTTGTAACAAAGACAGTAGAGCAGGTTTAGCGTGGCTAAGATTGGGGACATGGAAGGGTAATAAAATTGTCAACGAAGAAGTAGAGCGCCTTTGTCCAATATGCGGGGAAAAGGACTCCTGGAGACATTTTATTGTAGTGTGTCGAACAGGAACATATCCGGAAAAAATATCTACCACCCTCGATGATAAGTCAGAATAGGAGTTCGCTTGCATGTCTTGACCTCATGGGGAATAGAGAATCCGAACAAAAGACTGGATTGTTCCTCTTGAAGGCGAGACAGAATAGAACTTCAGCTGTTGAAGTTCGTGATGCGAACTGAAGAAGGGATAATGGTAATTACTCAATTATACACTATTATGCCTATTTTAGGTTAGGATATAGTATATAATGTGTTTTGTTTGTGCCATTTTCATTTTAATCTGTGTGTTCTTTGGAGAGTGGTGAGGGGGTGAAACCTAGAAAGTAGGGCTTGTTTTACACAGCACGTACGGTCAGAAGACTTGTGCATTGGATTTAAGAGAAAATTCTGATAACATAGTACATCTGTATGTATAATATTGGTCAATAAATCCATCTATCTATCTACCATTATAAAAGCGGACGTATTCTGTCTCTAAGAGCTGGCTTGAAGCGCAAGCGATCTGTTTATACTTTTCGGCCATTTCTGAGCATGAGGGTACATATATAGCCTGTGTGGCAATAGTGAATCCGATTCTGGCAGGCGGGCCATCCAGCATCGGCCCTAACAGTCAGATATTATTCCTAGACAAGTATCTGATAAACCCCATGGCCTATATCCCCATGCCCTAAAAACTTTTATCAGTATCGGACACCAGCAGTACCTATTCTCAAGATTTGCCCAAGCCTATAACTATACTAGGTGATAGAATAAATGAGGGAAAAGTATACTGTGTTGGTAGACTAAAGTAAGGAAACGGGAGTGCCCGAAAAAACCTTTTGCAACGTCTGCTGTGTTGCCCACAAATTTCATCAGAATCAGGCGGGGATCGAAACTAAATAGGTCAGCGCGCTACCGCTAAGATACAGACGCAGTTTTTAATGAGCTCAATGGACGATGTAAGCTCATAGACACTAATCATATATTACGTGTCGATACTAACATTTTTGGATGCAATCTACGAAAGAATTTGTAAAACTGAACAAATTCCTGTACTATACACAACTGCCAATGTGCAACATTATCTTTTGCCACAAGAACGATTGTGGATTTTAGAATACGTGTGTTCTTCTGCTACCAAAACGATGTATTATTTTAGTTGCAGGGTCGGTTTTGGTTTAATACAGATCCCAAGTCAGAGGAAATTCACCATGTGTTCGTTTAGTGTTAAGACGAGTTGAAGTGTACATATACGGACATGAGACCAAATAAAATATAAATGTGGATCTAAAAGCCTTTCGGCCAACAGAATAAAAAAGAAACAAAACAAAATTCTTCCACGGTTTTGAGGAGGTATTGTAGATATTCTTTTAAAAGTTCGCAAAACGATAAATCGCTTAATTAGGAACAAAGTTACAGTATGTTATTATTGAACAAACTGCCTCCCATAGGACTCACTATACTCACATAGGCCTACATTTTATTAAATATACAAGTATAAGTGAAATTTAAAATGAGAATAAATTTCACTTTGAGATTTAAAAAGGCATATGAATAAAAATATGTTTTATACTACTTGACTTATATATCGTACAATTTGATTTTAAACGTTAATTATTTTATTTTACCGACACTCTGAAACTATAAACAAAAGTATAAATACAATTCTTTGTAAGCATTTATGTTCTGTATACAATTTTACATATATTTATTAAAATTTTGGTAATAATATGTAGTCTAATATTTGAACTTAATAAATCAAATTTACAAGAGCTTGCAGCAACTCTTCTAGGAGCAGCTACCCTTAATGAATCTTTATCTTTAAAAACCATTATTTCCTTTGCTATAGTCCATAGATCCATATTATATTCGTTAGACATTCTTTGGAATTTTAACACACCTACATAAAAGACTGTCTTCATTGTTTGATACTTATTATTTGGTTGTCTGAAAATGGAAAATAATTAAAAAGTACTATCTCATTATTTCATTCAGATAATCCAAAACTTATTTAATATAAATTCCATTACCTACATTATCATGTATTATTCTAACTAGAGCCATACAACTTTCAGTGAACTGTGTATATAAAACAGACTCTCTAGATACTTCCCACGCTCTTGAATTAGTTACTGGCTGCATTAGCTGTTTGATCCCCCAGTCTATTTCAGCTATGGTGTATATTCAGCTATCCTCTCTACTGCAAGGTCAGGGATATTACAAACACGCAAGATCAAGGAGTTTACGTCCTCTGTACCAGATAAACATTAATCTTAGCAATAGGTAACTTCGGTAGTTATAAGTACACAGACACGACAGTAAATCAAGCATTTAATGTTCTATACTTCCTCTCACACTTGCAAAACCCTGCCAGCGCTTATCACCGACAGAATAATCACCATGGTAAGGACTAAGACACAACTTTGATAATGATTGCATAAAGCACGGTTGTTAGTTCCGACTCCTGTCAATCAAGGACATAGATATATGTCCGTTGTGGGTTGTCTTACATAAGATCCGAGATACTGGTACAATTGCGATCTGAAGAGATTACGATCCATTATTATAGCATCAATAAGCGTGGACAAGCTACGTAACTCCTGAGAATTCAGAAAACACTTGTCTCTACATTATTCATGAACATTTATGTATTTAATTATGTATATCTTTATTAATTGAGAAGTTTTATACGATATTCTTATTGAATTTGGTATTCCCAAGAAACTAATTCGATTAATTAAAATGTGTCTCAGTGAAACGTACATCAGAGTTCGTATAGCCACTTTCTGTCGTATGTTTTTCCAATTCAAGTCGGGCTAAAGCAAGAAGATGCACTATCACCTTTACTTTTTAACTTTGCTCTAGAGTATGTCATTAGGAAAGTCCAGGATAGCAGAGAGGGTTTGGAATTGAAAGGGTTACATCAGCTGCTTGTCTATGCGGATGACGTGAATATGTTAGGAGAAAATCCACAAACTATTAGGGAAAACGTGGGAATTTTACTTGAAGCAAGTAAAAAGATAGGTTTGGAAGTAAATCCCGAAAAGACAAAGTATATGATTATGTCTCGTGACCAGAATATTGTACGAAATGGAAATATAAAAATTGTAAATTTATCCTTTGAAGAGGTGGAAAAATTCAAATATCTTGGAGCAACACTAACAAATATAAATGACACTCCAGAGGAAATTAAACTCAGAATAAATATGGGAAATGCGTGTTATTATACGGTTGAGAAGCGTTTATTATCCAGTCTGCTGTCAAAAAATCTGAAATTTAGAATTTATAAAAGAGTTATATTAACGGTTGTTTTGTATGGTTGTGAAACTTGGACTCTCACTTTGAGAGAGGGACAGAGATTAAGGGTGTTTGAGAATAAGGTTCTTAGGAAAATATTTGGGGCTAAGAGGGATGAAGTTACAGGAGAATGGAGAAAATTACACAACGGAGAACTGAACGCATTGTATTCTTCACCTGACATAATTAGGAACATTAAATCCGTACGTTTGAGAGGGGCAGGACATGTAGCACGTATGGGCAAATTTAGAAGTGCATATAGAGTGTTAGTTGAGAGACCGGAGAGAAAAATACTTTTGGGGAGGCCGAGACGTAGATGGGAGGATAATATTAAAATGGGTTTGAGAGAGGTGGGATATGATGATAGAGACTGGATTAATCTTGCTCAGGATAGGGACCAATGGCGGGCTTATGTGAGGGCGGCAGTGAACCTCCGGGTTCCTTAAAAGCCGTAAGTAAGTAATATATTTATTAATTAACATTAAGTTATACACTTATCAAAATTGCTGTACTAAAATTTGTTTTAATCAAATAATACGAAATTAAGCATAGTGCACATACGACTGAACGATGTGCCTGTATACTGCGAAATTATTTGTAGGGAGCTAATGAAAACTACTGGATAAATACGTCATGGGTATCGATAAGCTTGCTCTCTTCATGGCATTCTTTGTCTTTATATTGCAGTATTCTCAGCTGCCAGTAAGTAGTTTTCGCTTGACGTGCCGGAAATCCATCTACAGTATTTTCATTTTATAATTTTAATTCTGATTGAAAAGAGCAAATTTATTGAAGAGTGTGATTCCAAAACGCGTTCAGTTCATTTTTATGAAAGAACTGGGCTAGTTTTTTTATCCATCGGTCTACGGAGTGAGCGAGTTTTCAAGTAACATACACAATAACAAAAATGTTTAGAAAACAACGTTGTTTTGGAAGGAAAGAAGCTTAAAATATAATTATAGAGAGAGGTCTCGAAAGGCCAAAAAGTAGATATGTATCTTAAAAATGGCCAAATTGACTGGGCGTATAAAAATTCCATTTTAGAATCTCATAAATATTAGTCTGTGATGTAATTTATGGAAAGCAAGCTGCAACTGATGAATAGCCAAGAAAGTAATTTTAATTCGACTCACCGTCTACAGTCTACTTCTATAATCTAAATGTATTGTATTGGGATCGACTATTTAAACCCTACAACTAAGCACAGTTTTCACTGCAACATCGCATTTCACGTTGGAATTCTGTCAGTGTCTGGCGATGTTTTTATAAGACGACGCAGCGAGGTAGGAAATTGTATTGAAGACGAGCAAACATAGGTGGGATTAGAACCGAAGTATGAAGCTTCCACGTAGCGTTGGGACGACTATTTTTTTACCCGAGTGTTGTATCTATACTTCATTGAATGTGGATATCACATTGGAATGACTTCAGCAGAAGTGTTCTGCGAAAATCAACTTGAATGGTCACACCAATTCAATATCCAAGGGTCGAACGGTTGGTTACACAAAGTTTGAGGACTAATGTTATATAACGTTTGTATAGAACACCTTCATCAAGCACGCTTGTCCTGTGCAGGTGTCATGTTGCTGAAAAGTTATTAAAACGTATCTCCACCAGCTGTGTGAGACAGGTAATTTACAAGGCCTTCCATACAGATCTTTCATTGGATGAGTTCTCAGACTTTTGTGATATACGTTGAATAACTCACGAAACAATATGTACACATGCTAGTGCACTACTTAATTTTGTGAATACCGGTATATAATGGTCCAGATTTCACACAAATGAACATTTTTATATAATGCTCTCATTCTGCGCAACTTGATATGCGCACAAAACTGGAAACTAAAGAAAATGTTGAGACAAGAAACCTCTTATTATGAACTTCATAAGTGCCCGAGGAACATTTTCGTACAAAGAAGAAAATTGTTTTTCACTATTATTACTATTATTATTATTATTATTATTATTATTATTATTACATTGTCCACACCTGTGAAGTAACGGTCAGCGCGTCTGGCTGCGAAACCAGGTGGCCCGGGTTCGAATCCCGGTCGGGGCAAGTTACCTGGTTGAGGTTTTTTCCGGGGTTTTCCCTCAACCCAATACGAGCAAATGCTGGGTAACTTTCGGTGCTGCTCATTTCACCGGCATTATCACCTTCATATCATTCAGACGCTAAATAACCGAGATGTTGATACAGCGTCGTAAAATAACCCAATAAAAATATTATTATTATTACTAATATTGTTTAGTCAACTGTCCGAAGACAGGTCTGAATCCCACAAGTGATACCACGTAGGCACCACTTATGAGGCAACTAGGTCAGAAGATAATGGGGTAGGGTGGCCAGTTCCTGTCCCCCTCCATTGCATACATAGCCGACTAGCTACATATTACACTAGTCAGACTTCAGATGCATACAAACAATTGTTCTTTCACTGACACATATCGTCAAGTGAGATGTAGTGCCAGATAATAGATGTACATAGCCTATCAGCCAGAACCTCAGTCAGATGATTATTATTATTATTACTATTATTATTATTATTATTATATTATTATTGTAAAAACTCTGTCCTAATTTCCATTAAAATGTTCCCACAATTGCACAATACTTTCCTATTTATTCTATTTATAATTAATATGAAGAGTGTCCATGTCCCATTTGTCAGAAAATACAAACGGTTTACTTACATGAGATTTGTACTGTACTTTTTCATATCCTCTTTCGATCTTTTGAATTCCACTTTCATTAGTATATTTTCTTTTAAAGGATAACGGGTTGTCGGATCTTATTATATGTCCTACCCAGTTTGGCCGTTTTACTTATACTACTGTTCATAATGGCCATATCTTTGCAAGGCTATAAGTCATGTAATTCGCTGTTGTATCTTAGTCGCCACCCTTCAGTTATGTTTACTTGCCCAAATACAACTTTAAACATTTTCTCTAAAAGAATACTGAGATATTCCTCATAAAATTTTATATCTAAGGGGTAGAATTAAATAGATAACGATATTTACAATAATAATAATAATAATAATAATAATAATAATAATAATAATAATAATAATAATAATAATAATAATAATAATAATAATAATAATAATGAGTTAATACTATTAATAGTAGTAATAATAATAGTAATAATAATAACATTATTATTATTACATAATATTATTATATAATAATATATATTATAATAATAATATTATTATTATATTTTAGATCGCACATATATTTTAAAGTGAAAGAGGAGAATTGCCTTTCAAATACTCGTTCACCATAAATATACTACACATATATTACATTAAAATTTATTTTACATTCAAAGTAATAATAAAATAATAATTACACTTCTAAGTTTCTACATCTAAAGTATCTCTTTCATATCAGAGAGGTTCAAAATTTAAATCTCATTAAAAGCAGAAAATGTGTTTTTGACCATTTATGCTTCCTAGCTACATTAAGCGATGTTTCACTTAAGTAAAATTTAAAATTATAAATTCGAATAAAAAACATTCACCTTAGGATATGTTTAATTTGTTTATAATACTGCTTAATTCAAAATATTTGACCCAAACTTAAGAAGCTTATTCCTGAGAAAATTTTAGCGCGTATTTCATTAGGACATATATTTATTCCTATTAGCAAATTTGTTACAAAAATTTGTCAACTACAGTGATCGTCACTTTTGAACTTGTGCCTTTAAGAACGAATTTGAACACATTAAATATGTGAGCCAGTCTTCTTCAGCCAATTACTAAGCACTTCAATAATTTACATAGTTATTTGTATTGCGCATGAAACAACATTCTAAGACTAAGATATTTCCATGGGTAGTCTAAGATGAATGCTACATTTCATGTTGACGTTTCGGTAAACTAATTAATTATTTTCATGAAAAGTAGTCCCTATAAGTACATAAACAATATAATACAACTGATGTGGATATTTTGACGCCCATCAATTGTATAGACTTTATTTATTTATTAGTCTGACCCAACATTTTGGATTTGCCTTGCGACACAGAATAGCTCACAATGAAATTAAAAATTATATAAACAGGTTTCAAGCAAAAGAAATTAAGATGCAAGAAAAAAGAGACGTAGTACAATTTAAATTGAGTGTACTCCATAAAGATGCTGGCGAAATATTGCTTGGAAAAAGTTTATTTTTGTGATGACGTGGCATCTTGAAATTATCTCTTCAGCTTGTACTTTTTCTTCCACTTTACAAAGGTTTTCGGAATGGTGCCTCTCGCTCTAAAGAAGAGATCGGTAACTGTGATTGTTTTAATGTTGTATTTAACTATAAAAACGGAATATTGGGCTTGTAGATTATCTTTTTTTCACTTCAAATGGTTGAGTGACTGAGTTTTCAATTATGATCGTAGGGTCAATTATTTCGGCTATTTATTTGTAGTTCTCGAGTCTATCCGAGTAGAGACTTTCTGAATATTCTTCATAGTGGCGATCGTTATAGAAAACAGAAAAATGCAATACACTTAAAAAGGGTTTAAAATAATGTTTAATAAAATGACGACTGGTTTGGTTTTAATAAATAATATTTAATTCTCTCCTTGAAGCTGCAGAACTTCTTTCTGTATTTTATTCCAGAAAAGGAATTATTGTTTTATTTCTCAGAACATGTAAGTAATCAACACTTCATTAATATAATATTCAAATTCAGCAGAGTAGTATGTTACCCCTAACGACTTTTACACCAGTTTTTTAATAATTAAACTTGCAGGTTTAATGCAGCTCGGTTCACAAGTGTGAATCACGCGGATTGAACAGCTGGTCGTAGATAATGCCCATGTGTGGCCAGGCTACGTAGGTGGAGACAATTGAAGGTCTGCATTATAAATTGGAGCTAAAGTCTCTGCTAGCATATTGACAGCACAGTTCTGAATACACACAGCAGTGCAATTGTTTTCCACTCCGCTTGCCGACAATGCGGCTCTCTGATTGGTTCGCGTGACCTTCGCTTCCATGTTAACTTTACAGAAAGGCATAGGACGATCACGAAATATTTGTTTTTCACTATGAATTTAATAACAAAAAATGCTACAATGATGCACCCATGAAAAATATGCAAGACAGAACAAAAGAGGAACATTTTCGAGTACATTGAGCTAAATAAAAGAATTATGAATTTCAATATACGATCTATTGTTTTAATTTTACTCAAATTTATGTCATATAATCTCAGAATTTTTTTTCTTCTCTCGTTCATTTTTGCATTTATGCTTTTTGTATTTGTATCTGTAATTTTACTTCTATTTCTCAGTTCCTGCTTCTCTCTGCATTTGTTTCTTGTCTACGTCTATTTGTAGAGATAGATGGATTTATTGAGCAATATTATACATACAGATGTACTATATTATCAGAATTTCTTTTAAATCCAATTCACGGATCTTATGACCGTACGTGCTGTGTAAAACAAGTCCTACTTTGTAGGTTTCACCCCCTCACCTATGATTAGATCCAACCACTCTACAAAAGAACACACGGATTAAAATGAAAAGGGCACAAACAAAACACATTATATAATATGTCCTAATCTAAAACAGGCATAAAAGAGTACAATTGAGTAATTACCATTATTCCTTCGTCAGTTCGCATCACAAACTCCAACAGCTGAAGTTCTAATCTGTCTCGCCTTCAAGAGGAACAATCCAGTCTTTTGTTCGCATTCTACATTCCCCATGAGGTCAAGACATGCAAGCGAACTCCTATTCTGAGTTAGCATCGAGGTTAGTAAATATCTTCTCCGGATATGTTCCGATTCGACACGCTGCAATAAAATGTCTCCAGGAGTCCTTTTCCCTGCACATTGAACAAAGGCGCTCTCCTCCTTCGTTGACAATTTTATTACCCTTCCATGCCCCCAATCTTAGCCACGCTTAACCTGCTCTGCTGTCTTTGTTACAAGAATTTATGTAGTCACAACTTCCCCAGTTAAGCATGAGATCTGATTGTAAATGTATGTCTATTTGTATTCTGGTGGTGTGGTAGAGAAGGCCTGATAGCTTTAACTCCGCCAGATTAAATAAATAAATAAATTACATTCCAAAATAATTTACAATATTTTATCTGCATTAATCTCATATTTCTGTCAATAAAATTAATAACACTTAGCGAATTAAAAAATATTTGTAACATATTTGTATGACCACTAGTGCGCTGGTCTTCCATCCAGGTAGCTCAAGTTTGATACCCGGCCAGGTCGCGATGGAATTTGTGGAAAAAGTAGACGCTGCAGTGGGTTTTCTCGGGTTACTCCCTTACCCTCTATCATTCCAATAACATTCTCTAACTTTCACTCATTTTACGTATCATCAATAGCGAAAAATATGCTGGGTGTAGTCCGGGTTTCCGATGTTAATATAGAAATGACTTAGGGGACCGGGCTTTGGGGCTTATCACGTACTCGTCTGAGAATGGGACCGAACTCTGTCAGGGTTCAGGTAGGATGGCCTACCTGTCAGCATCGTATTCACGAATGCAACCAGGCTCACCTGTCGGACTTGGAAAATTATCTCATACATAGGACGCAAAATGGGCCAAAGTAAGCCCAAATGCAAGGATCCGTCCAGTGTTCAAGCCAAGTCAAGTCAAGTCAATACATCTGTATGGCATAATATGAAAAATTAATGCTTCTATATATAGCGCTAAGTATAAAGTCACATAATTATTAATATATTTGAAATAAAATCAATATCTGAATGTACAGCCACTGGTATTGAGAGCAGTGGCTTCAAACATCTTATTTAATAACATTTATAACAATTACTCTTAATAGTGTCGTTACATGACCATTAATCTACGTATAGTTTTTAATGTCACGTCTAGGACTTGCGTTAGAGAATGAGAGCTTGTTCGAGTGACGGGTAACGAATTTTCTCGTAAAATTTCAGCGAGTGCAGCGGACCTAATGTCAATCCAGCATGGTGATTCTGGAGAGCTACTATAGGTAGCGAAATCCGATTACGAAAATCAGTTGGAGGGGGGGGGATCATTGTACTAGCCACATGATACCTCCGTTCTGGTTTGACAATCGTTCATCTTTGCTAAATCATGTAGACGTGAGGATAGATGTTGGACGATTGACTCAGGTCCTTCATGAGTTGTCGCGTCAGGGATTATATACAGGATGTAAGGGACCCTATTACATTAATTAACAGAGGTAAAAGTCAATGCGAACAAGTTTTGTGAAATAAGTTTTTTGATACATCCGATAGTTTGAAGAGCACCTACGAAATGTAACGCGTTGCAACACTGTAACGCTCCTTGAGACGTTTTTGTTCATATTCTCCTCTCGTAAGTCTTACGGAGTGGAAGATTACTCACCCCCAGTGCAGAGCAATGACTCAAGCGCAGTGTTGCAACGCGTTACATTTCGTACTCTCAAAACTATTGGACGTATCAAAAAACTTATTTGAGAAAACTTGTTCGCATTGACTTCATCTATTACCTCTGTGAATTAATGTAATGGGTTCCCTTTCAACCTGTATTATAGCTTTGAAGGTAATATTTTAGAGATTCAGAAAGAAAATAATACTAACAATAGCATTAAATAAAAGAACTCATGTTGCACTTCTCATAAAATTGAGTTCTCATAAGAGTTTAATGCAATTCTGTTATACGATGATGAGGGTAGCGAGTGTGTTAAATCGTTAGTAAAATGTCACCAATCGTTCCAAGCAATTTTAAGTAAATCGTTATTTTCTGTTATTTATCTAAAAAATTATTAGACTATCATATCCAATATTTCCAGTTGTATTGACTCTTCCTAAATATATTCAATGTGAATTCGGTCCCTTCAACGGTTCAAGATTAATATACAGTACAATACAGAGTCAGGCAACACGCCGAAAAACACTTTCTCGGCACTAGGAATTCTGGAAACGTATACTTCCGTAAGTCCCGCTCCGTGGTCTAAGGCAACCTGCCTGGGTTATGAAATGTGCACTGGTTCGAGTGCTCATGGGGAATACGTTTTCTCAAGAAATTTCGGCCAGTGTATGGGACCGGTTTCCATCCAGCATAGTGATGCACTTGGGGAACGACGATAGATATCGAAACCCGGTTACGAAAGCAAGCTACAACGATGAAAGTGTAATGGAACGGAGAAAAATTCTCTCCGGCACCGGGATTTGAACCCGGGTTTTCAGCTCTACGTGCTGATGCTTTATCCACTAAGCCACACCGGATACCCATCCCGGTGTCGGACAGAATCGTCTCAGTTTAAGTTCCAACTCTTGGGTTCCCTCTAGTGGCCGCCCTCTGCACTACGTCATAGATGTCTATGAACGTAGGACTGAAGTCCACACATGTGCTGAGGTGCTTCGTGATTTACGCATATCATATATATTATATTAATGTACCGAAGTATATATATATATATATGATGTTCCCATGCAGATATTCTGCGTCATCACTCATAACGAGTGCACCTCAGCACATGTGTGGACTTCAGTCCTACGTTCATAGACATCTATGACGTAGTGCAAAGGGCGGTCACTAGAGAGAACCCAAGAGTTGGAACTTAAACTGATACGATTCTGTCCGACACCGGGATGGGTATCCGGTGTGGCTTAGTGGACAAAGCATCAGCACGTAGAGCTGAAAACCCGGGTTCAAATCCCGGTGCCGGAGAGAATTTTTCTTCGTTCCATTACTCTTTCATCGTATGATGACGCAGAATATCTGCTTGGAAACATCATATGTACTGCGGTACCTTAATATAATATACAGCTACAACGGCTGCGGGAATCATCGTGCTAACCACACGATACCTTCATTCTGATTGGATGATCATCTACCTCTGCTTCGAATGTGGGCGTGAGGACAGCAGCTGGTTGGTCAGTCCGTGCCTTTAAAGAGCTGCAGCGTCACAGATTATTATTATTATTATTATTATTATTATTATTATTATTATTATTATTATTATTATTATTATACAGTCTGCTCCGTTTGGCTATGGATAATATTAATTTATTATTATAAAGCTATTATTTCTTGCCGGTTATATTATGATTAGAAGATTGGAGTTTCCATATATGACAATCAACAATTCATAATCTGAAAGGACAAATGAAAATCGTAGATGATTAAAATGGTTACTACAAATCAACAGCGGGCATAATGCTAAATTTGAGAGTGTTAAACGAGTTCAAAGGGAATTTCGACATGAGTATGGTGTGCGTAATGTACCTAAATACGATTACATAATGTTGTGGTATCGAACATTTGTAGAAACATGTTCTGTGTTTTAAAAAAACATGTATGAGGTCGATTGCGAAATCAAGTACCAGAAGCAGCTATCTCTTGGCTTGGTCCCCAAACTCCAAGATCTAACTCCTCCTGACTTTTTCGTGTAGGGTTTTATTAAAGACATTGTCTATTCACAGAAACCCAGGAACATTTATGAACTGAGAGTAAAAATTACTCAAGCATTTCAACAAATCACCCCTTTTATGCTACAACGGACATGGGCTGAATTGCATCACCGTTATGAGTTGTGCAGTGTGCGTAATGGGGGTCATGTTGAACTCTGAGGAATTTCCCATCTTTCAGTGTTGTATGCACAAAGTTTCAACAAATTAAGTTCAGTAGTAAATGTCGCACAGTGTTTTTAATTCATCCATACCCAAACGAATCTTCTGTACTTTCGTGAAAAACTGAAAAACTGAACTGATCTTCTTGCACGTCGCATAAAATTAAAAAAAGAAATAAGTAAAAGAAATATAAAACAGGAAGGGAAAGAATTTTCATCAGGAGTAGTATGTGATATTAGTAGTCTACTAATTCCAGTACTTTGCAGTTTTCAGTTAAATCCCGACTCTAATTTTTCGCATTTGAAAACTAATGAAATCTGGTTTGTACGTCTAACGAATGCGCTAGTGAGTGCAATGGTAATGTTTAGCAAGCTTTACAGAAATGCCACTCAAATTATTTTCATATTTACGGTATAGTGACTATAAAAGGGGAATGCGCGCTGTCTAGTATTGCATACAATTTTCCACTAGTAATGTTGATTACGCACCGTAAAACTCACTCAAGTGGCGGCGCGATGTATATATGAACGCAACATTCTCGTCTTTCTCATCTTTAAAACCATAAAACATCGTCTAACAAGAATTTTTAAAACGTCTTATATCAAGAGGAAATTGCATTTTTTATAGTGTGGTATAGTGACGCGCCTTTCAATTTCTGGCCGCGCTGCTCTGTCATTTGCAGATTAAGCATCTCAATTTAGACGTGCCTGCGAAATAATTTCCTCTCACTATCACCCCATCCTACTGAATTACTTTGCGAGACACTGAGAACAGATCTCCTAACTTGAGCAATTAGAGGGGATCTGACTAGAACTTATCATGTTATTGTCATGTCTGTCTAGATTAATAAGACGAGACAACTGTGTCAATGTAGATTTCTAGGAAACTCTCAAACTATCTGAACTTGGCATAACACTAGATAGAAATATTTTTAAATACTCTCTGCTATTATTTATATGATAAATAATTCTATAAACATAAATGTCTGCCTATATTTTCCTTTAGTATAATGATATAGTGAAGGTCACATAAGAACAGTTGCTAAACAGCAAACATTGCCGTCTTGTCAGTGTTGCCAACTGTTACCAGATATCACACGATCCTACATATTAAATGACTTATTTACTTACCGTATTTTATGTTGGAAGGTTATTCTAAATAATTCAATAATTTGTAACATATTTCCTTAGGCAAACTATACGAGAAAAGGATCAACTTGTCTGGTATTTTGTCTGGCAATACGAAATTCATTGGTTTGACTGAACAACTGATTGACGAGAACTAACCTAAAAATGTATTTTGTTTGACCACATGAAATTATTAGTACTAACTCCGAAAACTTACCTGACTATAGTCTTGAATTATAACCGCAAAGCAACACATAAAATAACTATTATGTATTAATATTAGTATGTTCAAATTTCACTAGCTTCCAGTAACCGGAAATCTAGTACAATTTTAATTTCATGGAACTCCAGAACCGACAAATATTTTCGATATTGTCAGTAGGCCTATCGAAATTCGAAACGAAGTTGGCAAAAGAAAATTCAACCTGCAAACTATAAAATCACTACAATCCACTACCATATGTAATGGGGGAAAAATGACTAGGTTTCACCCTTAGGGTATGAAATAAGCTGACCCGGACTCTATGTACGTTAAAGACAAAATATACTTCAATTATTGTTATAATAGTCAAATAAGGAACGCTATATAGTTTATTAATAACATGGGCCGTTTAATATTTTCAATCGGTTTATATTTACATAATTATTATTTAGTGTAGTAGGCATTATAAAAACTAATAAGAATTATACATATAATATAAAATAAATAAATTTAATCTTACGTGTGGCACTATTAAAAGAACCCTTAAAAACACGAGGAAAGAAACAAAAATGAAATTTTATAAAGTAATGGCTGTTCCTATATTAATGTATGGATCGGAATGTTGGACGATCACTAAGAGACAAGAACAAAGATTGGAAGCAGTAGAGATGAGATTTATAAGAAATATAGCAGGATATACTCTACTAGATAAAAAACGAAATGAAGATATAAGAAAAGAATTAAATATTTTCAAACTCACTGACCGAATAGTTAAATATAGGAACGCCTGAAAACAACATATTGATAGAATGCCAGTAGGCAGATTTCCAAAACCGGTGTTAAATTATAGACCTTATGGAAAGAGAAATATTGGACGCCCACGCAGAAGATGGTCTGAACAATTTTAAAAATTCTAGCTTTCATGAAACCGGAAAGAGCCTATGGCTTAATCCTTGTATGGTGATGATGGTGATGATAATGACATATAATTATTATAAATTAAAACTATAAAATAGATAGACCTACTTAGATCAAATAAAAATAAATTAGAGCTGATAACTGAATAACAAAATAGTAGAATACGAATATTTTTCGTATTGTCATAATATTTACATCACTGTAAAAATCACTGATACACACGACGATATCGATATTGCAGCAAATTGTAAAAGAGTTGTACTTAACATTTAGTACAATAAATATATTTTTTTTCATATATATATTAATGTGTGCTTCAATTTATGGAACTAGCGTGGTAGAATACTTCATTACGACATTTTAATGAATATCATGAACTTTGACATAACGTAACAAAAGCTGATAAAATATTTTATGAAATACTGTATAAAATCATTTTATTTATGTAACATGGTATAATAAATTTCTAGTGTTGTGAACAATTATGATTTGTTGAAAAAAGCTATTTGCATTAGTTAATTGATATAATACTTAGAGCAATAAATATGTAATTTACTCATTTTTAATGAATTTAACATTTAGCCTGTATCTGAAATGGAGATAGTATTGGAAAAGTAGAGGTCGAAACTCAAATGAACCAAATAAGAAATGCAATGGCCTGTTTTAATTCGACACAGCAGGACAGATATATTTCATTCTTCCTTCACCATCTATTTAGCTTCCTCCTTACAGCCTTACAATAGAATGCGGTGTAGAATGGATTTATAGCTATGGACTAACACTAGAGCGGCACAAACTGCGGGCCTCCTAGGTCGTGTGATCAGCACGGAACATTGCCACCGCAGAGTCAACCGAGGACAGCACATGGCAAGGTACAAACATCTAATCCCATGGAAGTAAGACAATCTCTTCCACTGTCGAAGTAGGGAATCGAACCACGGACCGTAAGGTTGGGGAACGAACACGTATTTTTTTTTCTGATGGCGAGTACTTGATTGTCCGTCATTCACTCATATGAAGCCAGTTGTGTAGATCAATTTTATTTACCGACAGAGTCGCTTCTCACCAGCGATGAGATGAGATAATGGAGATTTGTTGGGATGCCACAAGGAAACCAGAGTTTCCGGAGAAAACCCCTCTTTCCTGGACCATGGGCTTATCCAGCACAAGTCATAAATCGGGGGTACGCCCTGGATAGAATCCAGGCATATGGGATTATTGTTCCAGCGCTCTAACCACTGGACGCCGTGGCGACTAAATAGTGAATGTAGGAAAAGAAAACAAAAACTAGTTTGACGGTTTCTGATAATTTCATGCTGTATTGCGATTGTGAAGAATGGCTTCTGAATCAAGATAAAATTAACATTCATAGGTCGAAATGGTCAATTTATCACGAATATCATTTATGGGCAAAATCGTAACGAAAAAAGTCCGAAAGTGTTATTCCTGAGTGCAGAAATTCCATTAAAAAACTAAGAGGGGCCAATCATGTAAACAGTGGAGCGAGAATGTGAGGGGAGGCATGGGAGAACAAAAACGGAAGATAGAAGAAGCAGAAGACCCAAAAAATAAATAAAAATCGAAGTGACCGTAAGGAACGCTTTAGAAAAGGCTATAATTATAATACAGTTAATACAGTGCCAGTGCATTACTCTGTAATCTAAACTATACTATCCTATTTCCGTAATATACGGACTGTCAGTCAAGTTACAGAACTGTCAGTCAAGTTACAGCGAGCTCAGAATATGTGCGTCAGATAAGTGTGCAACATCCGACGATATGATCACATATCACCGTCCTTCGCAAGTCTTTCGTGGCTCCGACTTAAAGAACGCAGAACTTTACAATCTTTGTCTTTACTCTTTCGAATTCTGCACACTTCAACACCAAATTATCTTTCGTCTCGTTTCTCTTATCTATACTCTAACCACGACGTAAATACCAGATCACTTATCTGTGGCACGCTAAGTATACCTCTTCATAGAACATCTTGTTATTCATCATCTTTTACAGTATCCACCTCGCGACAATGGAATTCCTTGTCACAAAGTATTAGGGGCTGCAAGACAATAAACACATTTAAAAACAGCTTAAAAGATAACCTTATTAGAATTTCACTCCAATCATACTGATTTAAACTATCAGTGACTGCATTGTTACTTCTTCCTTTAGACATGCATCCTGATAGTGCTGTATTTTGAAAATCGTCTCATAATAATCTCTTTCTATTACCTAATATTATTTGAAATATATTAACATTCTACTGTATGTATTTTTACTTAATTCTGTTACACAGTTTATTTCAGTGCTTAATTCATAGTTCATAGTATTTTGTTGTTTAATTCGTAAATAACTCTTGTATATATGTAACTCTCATCTAAATCAAATTGTTGAATTATTTGTAAGTTCATGCATATGTATGTATAATTTTTGCTGGTTGAGTGGAAGAGAAGGCCTTACGGCCTTAACTCTGCCAGCTAAAATAAATTATTATTATTATTATTATTATTATTATTATTATTAATATACAGGATGGACCGTAAATAATGTCATTAATTTGAGGGGGTATTCTTTGAGATATTTCAAACAAAAAAGTTTAATACAATTTTGCTCGTTTTTGCTTCCTTTCTGAGAAAAAAAATCTTTTATAAAGAAACATTCCATAGCGTGTTTTGAGAAAATTATTGCTTTAATTTTCAATATGCTCAGTCAATTTAAGAGAGCAGCGTATTACGATAATAAATGATTGAAAAAAAACTTTTATCCTCTAAACATGCAGAAATTTGATACGAACAAATGTAACATTTCGTTCTGAAAATAAATGTTGTAATTTTACATTTTTTGGATCAAATTCCTGCATATTTAAAGGACAAAAGTATTTTTTTTTCAAACATTTATTATCATAATACATTGCGCTCATAAACTGACTGAGCATATTGGGAATTAAATCAATGACTTTCCCAGAACATGCTATGGGATGTTTTTTCTTTCTGAAAATAAATGTTATAATGTTACATATTTCTGGATCAAATTTCTGCTCGTTCAAAGGACGAAACTAAAATTCTTTCAATCACTTATTATCATATACACTGCTATCTTAAATTTATTGAGCATTTTGGAAATTAAGGCAATGACTTTCCCAAAACACGCTATGAAATGTTTCATATAAAATAATTTTTATCTCGAAAAGGAAGCAAAAACGACCAAAATTGAATTAAACTTCGTTGTTTCTAATGTCTCAAAGATAACCCCCTGAAATTAATGACATTGCTTAAGGTTCACCATGTATACTCAATTATCAGAGTAACTTAAGTAAAATTTAATAAAAATTACCCTGAACTAATCATTCTATATCATAAAACCGAAAACATATTGTCACTGTGGATTTCAGTTAGTTAAATAAACATGAAGTTTTTATAATTTCCTCTCCCATATAGTATTTTTTCCTTTTTTCAAAACAATGATGAGGAACGATAAAACATAATGGAATAAAGCCATTAACATAAATAATGCTGTATGCTGGTATAATACTATCACAATGCATTTATTGTTCCGTAAACATACCGAATTATTATGACGCTTTGTTTTCATTAACCATTGTCGACTACTATTTTATAATGAAACTTACATTTTTTATACTCGAATAAAATTACATTCCTACGTGCACCGTCAAAGAAATGCAGCCATCGATAATAAGAGCTGGTGCAAGAGGATTGATCTTTAATTTGAGCGGAAATCCCTGGGATTAGGAGAAGGTGTGGATCGGATAGGATTACGTGCTTCGCGATCACAATTTCTTCGCAGCCAATTTGAAATCAGCGAAGGATGATCCTTTGAAAAAGAGGGAGGCTCGAAAACACAGAAATATTGATAATATCGCTCTTTTGTAGTTAAGATAGAATAGATTGCCCGCTTGTGTAACAGATATAAGACGAGATTGGGATTTGTGAATAAGAAATGATTAAGCATAGAGTATTATACTTCACAGTAAAGCAGTTAGCAAGAAAAAATCATATACAGTAAATGGAAAGTAATTAAAATATACAACATCATTCAGTTAACTGAAATAGCCTATAAGTTAAGAACAGTATTTGAGAATATTATACACGAAATATTAAGCTTAAATTTCAGTTCGTGTAACTAAATCAAATGCTTTTTCCAGGAGAGAAAGCAACATACAAACGAATTTTTGTAAAAACAAGATAGTTCTGATAACGTTTTAAAGTAGCACAATACGAGCATTAAAAGGAATCGAAAAATGAATTGGAAATTATGTCCGAGATTAGTCTTTCAATAAATAATAATAATAATAATAATAATAATAATAATCATATCATCCTAATGGGTAAAAATACAACTAGGGGTCACCAAAATTAATGACCAGCGAGGAGAAAGCATGCCGAGTGGAATTGTTTCAAAATTGGGAACGGAATGAACTACGAGAATTAATCGATGGGTAGTGATTATTATTGTTATTATTATTGTTATTATTATTATTATTATTATTATTATTATCACTATCATTAATATTGTTATATTATTGTAATCCTTGCGCTAATTAGCTAATCGCTGTTGATTGGCACATAAATTATAATAATAAAAAAGTAAGTAATTACATAAATGTGTACTTACAACAAAGAGAAGGAGAAGGAAGAAGACGCAAAAAAGCAAGATAGCGATGAAGAAAATATGAAAGGAAAAAAGAAGAAGGATTTAATCAATTTTCCTAACGGTAACTTACTTATTAACTGATGATGATGAAGACTTAGCCTAAAATATGCAGACAAATGTATTTTATTAGTTTATTAATTCCACCCATAATGAAACATTAAGTAATGTAACAACGTTATCCGATGGGCTCAATCGTTACACTTATGGATACGATGCGCTTTTTGTTTGACACAAAATCTGTAATAAATTGTAAACTCTTTCTGGGATTTCAGGTAATTAATGTGAAAGTAAATAATAAATCATTTCACATTAAGAGAAAAGCAATTACTAAATGAGTGGATTATATTTTTATCTTCTAATATTCTGTGGATTCTTCACTAGTCAGAGCATTTCTGCAATCTCTAGATATTTTTAAATTACATGTTTTATAAAACAAAGGGAAGCATTTCATACAGAAAAGAATAAAGTTGCTTGTTTTCTTTTGCTTTAGAAACAGCGTGAGAAATAAAAAACCTTTTTAGGTATTCTTTTATAGGTTGCGTAATCTTTTAAAATTTAGTTTTAAAGAAACATTTTTGTCTATAGAGCTATATATTTGTCTTATATAATATTATTTTGAAATATATACATAATTTGCCAACACCCTAAGAATAATTTGAACTCTAAATGATTTGAGGTGTGAGCCCTGCAATATGTCATTCTGAAATCTTCTTGGAAAATTTTAATGTACTCATCCAACGGAAAATGAAGAATATTTCTACAAACCGAAATCCGTAGATTAATTTATAAATTCTGCAGTCGTTTTAGAATAAATTTGGAAATTAGTGAAGATTTCGCTTGTGAGACATGGAGTGGGAATTACAACATAAGCCGACATTTCCTCTACGATTACGAGACATAAATCCTGCCGATTTTCAGTCATGGGACTAATATAAAAAGATTTTATTCGTCGCCCTTGTAATACCAAAGGATTGAAGCGAAATATTACTCAGAAAATCAGTAACATTTCGCAGGATTTTCTTCTGGAAGCTGTACAAAGCTTTTAAGAGAGGCTATTAGCGATCCGAAAATGGCATTTTCATGTGAAATATGTATTAATTTATTTTTATACTAACAAACAGTGCTTCTGCAACTGCACAATTGTGTGAAATTTATGTAGGCCTTAACTCCATTCATCGCATTTAACATACCTAACTCACAGTTTGTTTAGAAACATGCATTTTAGTGACATATTGCTGTACTAAGCTTTATACTCGTATTATGTATAACAATAACAGCTAGTCTGCTCATAAAATTTTTTTATCTGTATATATCACCATATATTAAAGAAATACAAAATATAGCTCGAACGGAACCTGAAGAAGTTTGTCCTTGATGGCGAAACCAGTTCTATGGGCGTTTAAAAGTGGAGGGGGTAACGCTTGTTCAGTCTCGCATCTCCTCACTGTATACCATCGGCCGGTAGACCCCACACCGCACTACTGCTCTCTCCCTCGAAACTTCACCAGTTTCTGTACGAGCTATACAGTATATTTCTGTTTTTTTAATTTATAGAAACGAACTGTTCTCGTAGGTATTTTCGGAGAAATTGTTGCCACGCCAGGCTTTAAATGGTGCCCTTGCTACTCTTTTCATTGTTGATTTACATTCTTTATCCACTTTGTTTTTCTTTAATTTTCCATCATTTTAAAAAATCGGTTCTTCACAATTTCGGCATCAGATTCTCACCAATTTATTCATGTCATGTAGCTATCGAGCTAAATGTCAGCTGTGAGCAATATGGAATGAAGATAAATGCCAACAAGATGAAGACTATGGTCATAGGAAGATAAGTAAAGAAGGTAAACTTGCGAATTCTAAATGTGACAGTAGAGCAAGTGGATAGCTTCAAATAAAGTGACATCAAAAACTTTTTCCTTGCATTTTTAACTACGTCCTGAATGTACCTATGCAGTGTAAAATATTACCATGGCAACTACCATTAAGCAAAGCTGCATAGTATAGTCAAAAAACAAGGTATAATAAAAATGTAAAGAAAAAGTTTTTGATGTCACTGTGAACTACTTGGCGTATACTATAAGCAGTAACATGAGCTACTGCCAAGAAGTCAAAAGGAGAATAACAATGGCAAAGGAACCTTTAACAGAAAAAGAAGCATCTGCGAACCTCTGGAGGAAGAACTAAGGAAGAGACTAGTGACGTGCTTTGTGTGGAGTGTAGCATTGAATGGAGCAGAAACATGGACATTACGATGGAGTGAAGAGAAGTGACTAGAAGCATTTGAAATGTGGATATGGAGAAGGATGGAGCATGTGAAATGGACAGACAATAAGAAACGAAGCTGTGTTGGAAAGAGTAGGTGAAGAAAAAATAATGCTGAAACTGATCAGGAAGAGGAAAAGGAATTGGCTGAGTCACTGGGTGAGAAGAAACTGCTTTCTGAAGGATGCGCTGGAAGGAACGGTGAACGGGAGAACAGTTCGGGGTAGAAGAAGGTATCAAATGATAGACGACATTAAGATATATGGATCATATGAGAAGACAAAGAAGAAAGCAGAAAATAGGAAAGACTGGAGAATGCTGGGTTTACAGTGAAAGATCTGCCCTTGGGCAAAACATTATGAATGAATGTAGCTATCTTGAAGGCGTCTTTTAAGCCATTTTTAGGTAAAGTAGTACAACATTACAGCTCTGACATTACTAAATATTTATATTTCAAGTCTCATTAATCTCTTTGCTTCCTCAGTATCGGCTCTTGTTTCTGCAGCGTGTGTCGAAATACATATGAAGTATATTTTAATGCCGTTATTGACAATAATTTTTCCATTTCCTTGCATGAAAGACTAAAATTTCTAAGAATTTATTTATTTGGACCTAACATTCGAGATTTGCAAATGAGGAAATTATATTTCTTCTGTACACTGTAGTGAAAGAATTAGAACTGTAATTCATTCGGGTTCGGATCATTTTGACGTGAAGACGTTCATGTAACAACGTTCACTGAATTATCTTATCGTTTGAAATTCTTTGGCCTCTTAGCATTACTCAATATTTTTACGTCAGCTAGAAGGGTAGAAAGTTGCCGTGAAAGGCGCCAAATCCCTCAGCCAAACAAGTTGAATATGATCGCGTGACTATACTTTGCTCTTTCTGAATCGCAAGCGATAAATCAGCCTTACTGGAAGTTGAATCTCGCCGTGCATGGTGCTATTAACGCACATGTTGTAAAAAATTGTAAATACATTATTCAGTTTTTAAAATATGAAAAGAATTTTCTTGCCTTCAAATAGAAAGTCACCTAAAAAGCCTGTTCGTGTGCGAAAAATTACAATTTCCAAATTTCATTTGAATTAATTATGATGGAAATAAATTGCATAGTTAAATACTGTAACAGAGTGAAAAATGCTTTTACAGTATCGCTACTACAGGGACATCATTTTATTTTTACTTTAATTTTTATTGTACCTGAGTTTTTGAATGTACTTCACTCCCACCCCTTCTACTAATGAAGTTTCAACTGTTCTCCAGACAGAATCAAGGCCGCTTATAGTAAACAGCACTGAGTTACTGAGTATAATACGTTCCAGAAATATGTTCTCGTTTTCCAGTGACGAAAGGACTTTTAATATTGAATCATATTTTCGCACAGGTACTGTCCGTTTGATCCCGATTTCCCCCACCTGCTTCTGCACGGTCCTCTGTAAAAGCAGGGCTGTCTTAGCTCTTTTCTGAAAACATTAATTTCTGTTAGGAATTGGACGTTTACGCAATATTATACAACTGTTTAAAATAACTTAAATAAAAGAGCCTCGTTAAGTAATTAACTGTCACGTGATTTCCCTCCTTTCTACGATCCTGCGGCATAACCACTTGGACGGACAGTAGATAGCATGTCTGAGTAATTTTATCTATGCGGGTCGGGCAGAAGTGAAGATTGAATTTACATTGCATAAGGTACTCTTTTATAGAATATGTACAGAGTTATTTCAACATGAGTTACTAGTACGAAGGACGAAACTGGTAATTGGAATTAGATGCAATAGTCTATAGTGCTATAATATGCACAAAAGAACTGAAGCCTGTAGACTATCGAAATGAACGGCTACCATCTTCAAAAATGTGTTTAAATATCCATATTATGATTATTTTTCAATTGAACATCATTATTCTCTATATTGTACTCTAATGTGCTGTAGACAGTAGGCCCTATAATATACAGTGCATAATGAATACGTTCGCATGGATAGCTCAGTTCGTGAGTAAAAACACTTATTCTTAATACAGTACTGCATTTTGATTAAATAAAAATCCTAATGAAAATTATCGAACTCAAAATCGCGATATTTCCTAGTTTACGTAAATGGATGAACTACTTTTCTTCCCTCCTATACCTAGTAAAGTGATTTTTTTGTGTTTTACGCCAATATCATCTTACTCCAGTTGTGGAAGGGGATAGCGAACGGGTTTTCCGGTTCTCTAAAGGTATAGCCAGGTTAATATTAAAAATGTTAGTAAAAATAAAATGATGTCCCTGTACAAAAGAATGGAGAATTTCTATTACAGTCCAAGTATTCAAAGAAAAAAAAGAAGTACTGTATATACTAACTACAGAAGAATAAACTCATTGTCCAGTGTCCTAAAAGTAATAACTAAAATTATGAACCAATTGCTGATGGAATTAATATCTCTCTGCGATTAATAGCGAGGTTTCAGAAATGGTTGTTCTTGTAATGGCGATATTTTTACTATAAGATAATTTATTGAGAAATCTTCAGAGCATAGCAAATGAATGTATTTTTATATTTTAGAGATTGAAATGGCCTTTGATAATATATAACTAAAACTATACTGGGACTTTCAGAACAACACAATGTACCTAATGGATTAACTGAAATTATTTATAACATATATTTTAATAATTTTTACAAAAATTAAACTTTGAAATAAAACTAGTGTAACGATCCCAACAACCAAACCTGTACGGCAGGGTGACTCTCTTGGTCCTTTACTTTTTAATATTGCAGTGAATTAAATTATAAAAGAGATAGCCTAAAACAATGAATGGGTATAAAATGAACAAAACTCACTATTGTTTGTTATACTGACGATACGGTATTCATATCAGGCTCTGGGAACCATTTTCAACGGTTGTCACGTAAGTTTATGCTTAAATCTATAAAAATAACATACAAATTTCAAAATCCAAAACAAACTGTGTAGTAGTAAGTAAAGATGTAATCTTGAAGTCCAAGGAAAAATAGTAATAGAACAGAACCTTTGATTACCTAGGAGAAATGATAACCAGCACCAGAATATTACATGAAGAAGTACAAACTCAAGCAAATAAAGCCACTAGAATAGCTGTATGCTTGATCTTATGTGGAGAAAAAAAAGGACTAAAACTAAGAGATAAGACCAATATTATCTATTCAACTGGAATATGACCATACTCTAAAAACATACAGTTATTAGAAACAACAGAAATGGTTGTTCTCAGAAAAAAAGTAAAGAAAACCAGATATGACAGTGAGAAGTAATACTATGACAGAAAAATGTAATATTCAAACAACAGGTAACGGGGTCATAAAACGAAGATAAGAATGGAACAATCACACATCTAGAATGTCAGATGACAGAGTCGTAAGACTAGCGAGAGATGAGTTACCCGGAGGGAAGAGAAGTCCTGGCCGTCCTTGGTAAAACGGAAGGATTCTGTGCGAAATAACCTGTAGGCCTGTACAAAGCAGAACAAGATTTTTATTCTCTGTCATACTAAATAACATATCGGCTCCGATTTTAAGAATTCGCTATGATTACTTGACCTGAGAGAGATTTTACGAGAAGGTCTTCGATTTCTTATCCTTCAAAATTACTCGTATTTCTTGTGCACTTTACAATAAAATACGGTTAACGCATAGGAAAAGGATACTAATAAAAATACAATCTCATCACATAGGTAAAAAGAAGACGGGAGACACGTCAGATGTACCGTGGCCTATGTAGAAAGGTGAAGAGATTCTGCAGGTTGTACGGAAGTGTGGGAGCGGCCCGAAGGGGGATCTGTAGAACGAAAGAGCCTTAAGGAATGCATATCATTCCATCTCGGGTAGCAGAGTGGGCCCACCCAAGTGGCCTACGTGTGAGGGCAGTTCTAGCCCTTGCTCCTCCTCTTAAGAGGGACTAGCAGCCTATAGCATAGACACGTCCGTTCACTAGCTTCAACACTAAGACCTGTAGTCGCGTATGAATAACCACTGTAGAGATGAACAACGATAAAGCAAGATTAATAACGCCTGCAAAGCCGAAAACCCTCACGACAATGTTGTATAAGTCGCGTCGTTGACGTAAAAACTACTTGTAAGTTTTTCGAGACGCGGAGATTGATCACTCCCGAAGTCCCGAACGTCGCCACAGTTGTTCATACCTGAGTGAACTTTTATCTACTTTGGCAACTGTTACATATGTAGTATAAATAATCAAGTAGCCTATTTGAAACATCATCTCTACTTTTCAATGTATAATAATCCGTTCCCCAGTCTTTATTTAATTACTAGGCCTTTATTAAAGGGCTACGAATTTTCTTTTCATATGTTTGATATCAAGTGTACAATCTCAAGTAAAAGATATTAACGTTATGTTTTATGTTTCTTAGAAATGCAAATTTATTTGAGAATTGTTTTTTTTTTCTATTTATATAACCATAAGTAATATATAGGCTAATAGAACCAGAACATTTTGATAACCAAGATACTGTTCTGTTTTGTCTTTTTGTCTCATTTAAACATTTATAACGTTATTTATTTCAATGATGTATGTTATTCAAAGTTACGAAATCTTTTCACGCCGACCAAATGCTATTTCGAGAATAATGAGCGAGACTCGAAGCGCACGAGAATGACGAAACTAGACTCGAAAGACAAATGCAATGAACACAGCTAGCGAGAGGGCAGTTAGTTTTGTTCATCTCTAGTAACCACTTTGTAGTCAAACTTCTCGCTGAGGCATGCGATAACATAGAATATTAACTCTCTGGCCTGTCTGTGAAACATCTCACACTTGCTTCTTCTTGCATAGTATAGTGCAACTTAATAATCAGAATAGATTTAAGGTAATTCACTTAGTTTATGAGCATAATTCAGAATTACTTAATGAAAATGAGGTCTACACCAGCACTATAAACAGGAACATAATTAGACATTAGACGGTTACACAAGCGCGGAGTAAGGCAAGTTATTAATGAGTTCGTATAAACATTTAATCGGCTTGGAGATCTCTTGTAAGGTCACTAAAAGTTTGTAACTTTGAGGTAGTTTTATTCAGACAATACAATACATTTAATAATAATAATAATAATAATAATAATAATAATAATAATAATAATAATAATAATAATAATAACTTATTTATTTAATCTGACAGCGCTAAGGCCAGTAGATCTTCTCTTCCGCCCAACCAGACTCTAATTCTAATTGAATGCAATTGGTTACATAGTTATTGCATTAATATCTAGACCATAAAACAACATGAAAGTTAATAATGAAAGTTGGATAAGTAATGTCAGTAAAACAATAATAAACATGGGTAAGAAATAATAATAATAATAGTAGTAGTAGTAGTAGTAATAGTGATAATAACAATGAGATAATTTAAATATTTATTCTGATATATATATATATATATATATATATATAACCATTAAACACTGAGAAACCTGAAACAGCTATTATTGTTGACAAGAATTGTTAGAAAAATATTTCGTTAATGTATTCTTAAATTGGTTTGATGTCTGAAATCTCTGACATTACTCCGTAGAGAATTCCAAAGTCGAGTAGGTTATTTTACGACGCTTTATCAACATCTTTGGTTATTTAACGTCTGAATGAGATGAAGGTGATAATGCCGGTGAAATGAGTCCGGAGTCCAGCACCTAAAGTTACCCAGCATTTGCTCATATTAGGTTGAGGGAAAACCCCGGAAAAAACCACAACCAGGTAACTTGTCCCAACCGGGAATCGAACCCGGGCCAGCTGGTTTCGCGGCCAGACGCTCTAGCCGTTACTCCACTTCCAAAGTCGAGGCACAGCTACAGTGAAAGAAGATGAATATGAGAATGTTCGGTGGGAGGGAAAGGATAAAATTGAGGAGTGTTGTGATCGTGTGTCTAGGTTATGATGGGTTGATAAATTTTGAAAACGAGACGCAAGATAGACAGGAGTGGAGAAATGCAATATGTGAAAGAGGAGAGAAAGACAGTGGATTTTCCTACGATCTTCTAGACGGAGCCAGGACAACATTTCGAGGGATGGTGTTACGCGATCAGCCCGGCGAATATTGCAGACGAAACGGACGCACATAATATTATGAACACGTTTTAGTCTCTGCGCCGAAGTAACGCTCAGGTCAGCAAACAGAATATCACAGTAATCGAAGTGGGGCATCACGAGTGTTTGCACTAACATCTTTTTCAGGGAAAAGGGTAGAAAACTCTTCAATCTCCTAAACGAGTGAATTAATGAGAATACTTTTTTGCAGGTTTCTGCAACTTGAATGTTCCAATTTAAATTTTTATTCATATAAATATCTAGGTTCTTTACTGATTCACTGAACGGAATTTCAGTGCCGTATATTTTAATCGGGGACAAGTTTGGTATGGCAATAGTGCTTAACAAACGTGAAGATTTAAAACTTAAATTAAAAATTTTTACGTCTTAATAAAGGAGCTTCATAAAAGCGGGGGGAGGGGAATATGCCCACAACTTATGTACGGCCCAAGAAAATCTTGGAAACGTTCGTATTTCGAGAATTAAATTAATTGAATTGTATGCCTGACCTGCCAACTAATTCTAACTTCCTTACAAACTAGCCTAAATTCTCATCAAGATATGATGATAGAGGCTCAGACTTAATATTCACCAAAAGCACAAAATACAAACTACAAAACAGTTTGGAAGCTTAATACACTCAAGAATGTTCTTATAATCCAAATCGTTTCACCTTTTATTTGAGGCACATGTGAACTTTGACTTTCTGAAGTTCCGATAAGCTTGACACAGAAACGAGCTAGAATCGATTAACTGAGTAATTGCTGAGTTTCCTGTCCCGTAATTACATGCAACAATCCACCAATTCTGCTAAAGCTTCCAGACTATTAAAACATGCTGTTCCTGCACAAGACGAATGCACTGCTGTAGTCAGTATTTCAGGGATGGAAAAGTGTGAAATGTCCCGTTAAAAACAGGTGGTGTAGGAGACGGTGTGGAGGCGGTGCCTTGACTCGGCGATATTGATGATTTATGAGGAAAGGAAAGAAAGAGAGACACCAGCGCCTCCATCTTTCACCTGTGGGTCTCTAGCGGCCAAGTTCGGGCTGACAGTCAACATAACTTCATCCGAACACGTGCATGTTATTGATCACACAGGTTCTCATTAATAATGTAATCAGTTTCAGATTACTCGCGTCTTCAGTCTACTGTCGAGACATATTTTACACATTTTATAACTCCTGTTTTCGAGTCTATATCCATCATATATAGCTACTCCGAGCACACGAGTAAGTTTTTGTGTTTTAGCAATTTTATTATGATCTGTATCACATGCAGTAATTGATTATTTGATGATTTATTTAGAACGATTGAGGCTGTGCGGAGATGATGGCATGCTTATTTAGTGTTAATGAAGTACTGATGGAATAAAATGTTAGGAGAGACATGAGCCATTATTAATTTTTCCAATCGCAAATGTCAATGGATATTCAGAGAATTTAATATTGGAGCCTGTTAAAGAATGCCGACTAACTGAACAGAAAAAAATGCATGTAGAAGACGAAGATAAGACATTCATTCATAGTGTTCTGCCCAAGGGCAGGTCTTTCATTGCAAGTCCAGCATTCTCCAGTCTTTCCTATTTTCTGCCTTCCTCTTTATCTCCTCATATGATCCATATATTTTAATGTCGTCCATCGTCTGATATCTTCTTCAGCCCCGAATTCTTCTCCCGTGCACCCTTCCTTCCAGTGCATCCTTCGGTAGGCAGTTTCTTCTCAACCAGTGACCCAACCAATTCCTTTTCCTCTTTTTTTTACTAAGTTACTTTACGACGCTGTATCAACATCTAAGGTTATTTAGCATCTGAATGAGATGAAGGTGATAATGTAGGTGAAATGAGTCCGGGGTCCAACACCGATAGTTACCCAGCATTTGCTCATATTGGGTTGAGGGAAAACCCCGGAAAAAAACCTCAACCAGGTAACTTGCCCCGACTGGGAATCGAACCCAGGCCACCTGGTTTCGCGGCCAGACGTTCTAGCCGTTACTCCACAGGTGTGGACTCCTTTTCCTCTTTTTGATCAGTTTCAACATCATTCTTTCTCCATCCATTCTTTCCAACCCAGCTTTGTTAAGATAAGATAATGTAAATGTCAAACATAAAAGAAGAGATATTGATAAATTAAACAAGACAGAAAAAAAAATAAAATAAAATGGGGAAAAAGCGAAAAGAAAGAAAAATGAAGAACGAGTAGGAAACAGGAACCGTTAAAGAGAAAAATAGAAGAAATAAGGAAAGAAAAGAGGAAAAAATAAAACAAAAATCTGAAAGAAAAATTAAAGTGAAAATCACAAACGAATGAATTTCAGAATAACTTTAATAGAACTGTAAAGATAGAGAGTAGAAATATTAAAAAAGAATAAAAGAAGTGACGGCTACTTATGTGATTGTGCATGACAGATTTTAAACTGAAGACTATAGTTATAATTCAAGCAAATGAGATATTTTAAATTATTTAATGACAGTAGCAATGAATATTAACCCCCAACTGCTATCTATGGGTCAATATAGACCCATATGGCTAGATATCCTTACGTACATTTAAAAAGCAATACCAGTTGAGGGTTAAGCTAAGAAACAATGAACAATAACATAGGCGGAGAGACAACCGTTTCCTTGGGGGGGGGGGGGAGGCAAAGCAAAACCGTAGAATCCCCATATAACAGGGTTACGGGGGACATCATTTATCTCATAGCTTGACCGTGGTACAGTATATTGGAATATGATTACTATATTTTCGAGAGCATGTTTCTTACAATCTTACATCCACATCCGCGATGTTTCGGACCGAGTTGTATAGGACTTGAACTGTAGGTATGCTACAAATTATAATAGAGCATAACTTAAAGAAATCTCACTCTTTTTCTCTCGTACAGAAACACATGCATACATCAATAAAACTAAGGAACAGTGCTAACAGAAACTTTTTATATGAAGTTTACCTTCCTGAAGATATCATATTAAATATAAACTTTATTTTATTTAATCTCGTCTTTAAGTTTACACAATATACCGGGATCATTTTTCTTTTTTCTGCATTGTTGTGCGGTATGTCATTCATATTTCTCCAAGTGGCGGCCTGAACATCTGCAGACTTCTAACACATGAGTACAGGCTGTCACAAAATAAACATAACACTGAGGTATAGAGGTATAGAAATTCTTATACATTCAGAAATTAATAATAAATAGGCCTATTAAAGTCCAGACACATGATCTGAAGACATTAATTCACCATTTTAAGCACAGAAACTTAATCCTAAACAAAAGCAAAAAAGATCTTTTGAATTCAATTTTTTTTAACGTCAACAGAAAAAAAAAGAGTTCAGACTCCGCCTATGAACAAATATAACAGTTATAAAAATCACTGCTGAAGTCTGGAAGAAGCCAGATTTACAATAATAAGCTTCCAATATAGTAATCAATAGAAAAAAGAAAGAAGAAAATTTGGATGACCGAGAAAGTAGTACTGAGCACAGTAACAGGGAAGTCTCAAAAGAGATCTAAGTGTACTGCTTGAATCAAGAAGATTGAGAAACTAAGAAACAAACGAAGAAAAAGAATGAAAAAGAACATAGAAAAGAAAAGAGGGTAGATGGGATGCAGGATTACGTAAGATGTTCCAATACTTTTATTTCTTCTTAACCTTTTAGCCATTCAAAATAAACTAAGCAAAAGATTACAGTACTCAGTAACAGATAAGGGTAGAGGAAATACGTTAAACTGATCTGTCTTATAAAAACTCATATATCGCAAAGTTATTATCACTTTATTGTATTTATACTGGAATAATGGAAGGAATATTGCATTGAAATGACTGTTCTCTACACTTGACTTAATTCTGGTTTTATATTTTTGAAATTCATATCTACCGTATATTAAGACGGTGTGAACACCATGGCCTGGACCTGTGTAAAGTCTCTAGCTAAAATTTAGCAAAGATACCTGTACCGCTACAATAACAGCACGCCACTCGAGTCGTTTTATATATACATACATACATACATACATACATACATACATACATACATACATACATACATACATACATACATACATACAAAGAGATCAATTTGCCACGTAGACAATAATCATTGCTACACAGACAGGAAGCGAGTCGGGCCAATTATCAGGACTGTTACGATTGCAGGACGATTCTAAATGTTTGCCAAACGTGTCAATTCCACAGAGATCATTTCCGTTCAGGCACCCGGAAGTCTAATTTCCATGTATATGATAACGTCAACATGTAAGTTTCAAAACTACACAATGCGAGAAGTGTTATGTTCAGTGAAGTTACACCACAAAGCCATGTTGCAAATGCTTCGTGTTCTTGGTATACAGCCTTCTCAGTGTTGTCTGGCTTGCATACACCTGACCAAAACAGTAGCAACTCTTAGTTATGTTTAGGGTCCGTATTCCAGCTACCTATAAACTGTAATGAAGTTGCCTAATTCGACGTATATATGACGTCACAGCGCAGGTACAGATACGTTCGTATACAAAATAGTTACGCATCCTCTGCCCTCTTCCTCTAGAACAGCGGTGATCAAAACTCAAACTGCAGTAATTACATACGACAGACAGCCAATGAAGTAAGGAGACGGAGGAAAGGTACTTGGCATGAAAACTACAACCAGTGGTGGTTCCTGTACTAACATCTTGATCAATTCCGCGGATAAAAATCTCATGCTTTTTTGTATCAGTAATGTTACTGTCGTCATCAAGCGCTAGTGAATAATGTACTATTTTTCTTGCTTTTTTTTTAACCTTCCTAATGAATATAATCAGGAATTTTCTAAATTCTTCTCTCGATACTTGGCCGAGAAATTCGTAGTTTTTCAGAATTAAAACTTTTTATGGAAAAGTTATTTAAGCTATTTTAATCATTACTCTTTTGAGAAATTCTGTTTTATTAAAAGGCTTTGGAGCACGAGATATTTCAAACCCCATTAGGTAGCCGACTTCCTTATATTTATTTATCTCATCTTTCTCTTCCTGGCTATGATTTAAGACATGTCAATTCCTGGCGTTTTAACAGTTCGTTGACACATAATATTGAATCAGTTTTTCTACAATATTATTATTAAATGAATAACTAATAAATAGTTACTCTCATCTAAAAATTAAGAAGATTAAAGTTGAGATAAAACCTAATAATTTTATCCCTCTAGGGAGAAGATCTAAAAATATCAATATTCATGCACGTATAGAAGAATTATAGAAACACATGCTTAGTGGTCAGTAATAATAATAATAATAATAATAATAATAATAATAATAATGATAATAATAATAATAATAATAATAATAATAATAATGCATTATTCAGCGTGGCAATTAATGTTTCTATAGGCTATACTCCTAATTGAACCGTTGAGCATAGTAAACATGTTACATTTTGTCCGACAGAGCATCAAAAAAATTCTTCTCATTCTTTGCGAAATCACCTCTTACTGCTTGTAGAGACAGAGTTTGTAGAGCTACATGATACAGCCACTGCTTGCCTTCAGTACGTGAATGAAACAGACAGCAAGTACAGGAAACTCCTCGTACCTGATTGAATGTCTGTGATTACACGATATAATCACGACACCCGCTTTGGTCACCGCTGCTCTAGAAAGTCAAAACCGGGACTCAATTATAGTGAGTAGTCTTATCGATCACTGCTCTTACTAGTCGTATTATTTAAATAACTACATCTTTGTGGCTGACTGAAAGTTCATTGCAGAGGTAAAATGCCTTAGGTAAGACGCTCAAGCGTGTAATATTGCAGGGCATAGTTGAGGATACTTGAACTAATATTTTCACTGTCAATATAGACAACATTACATCTACATGTGTAAAATAAACGTAAAAGTGACAAAACAGTGCACCGAAAGACACTGCAATATCAAAAGGCACAGAAGGTGTGTTCAACGTAATACAAAAGAATCAGTACCACGTTTAGCAAGGATTTCTGTATCCTACTATGATGTTCAGTGCCAATATCCCAATTAATAAATTAAATAATCTACATTTTAGGGAATTTCTAGGAAAGTAAGTAGGTTTTCAGTGATTAGCGACATATGAAATAACCTAGTGAAACACGAAAAAAAAATATCAGAAAATAGGAATATCTTGAACTACATCATGCACCAATAATGTCATGTGCGATAATATAATATCACCGTCCTCTGTGGCCAAATTAACAAACTGGACTACATTATATTGATCTGAAGTGTCAATACTGCTTCCTAAACATAATGACTCCTTCTCCAAGTCCAATTTATTCAGCTACAGTACAGAAGACGGTGATATTATGTTAGTCATACAGAGAATGAAATTCATGACCGTAAAATATGCTGCTTGAAAACAACATCATATAAGTAACAAAATTTAATTTGTTATATTGAATTATTTCAACGCTACAATTGCTTGTTTGTTAAAATGTGTATATGATAACGTTATGCAATTTGTGTTCTTTTGTTTTGTGTGTTTTTGGAAAATATAATATCAATTAATGCTCCGCCATAAATGTTGTAACTGAAACCTTGTGCATCCCTCGTGTTTATCGTACGACTCGTCTTCCTCCATACGTTATCTGCACTTTGTTTACGTTTTCACTGTGCCTAAACGAGACGCTCTACTGTAATATAAAGTGAGCATAAAATTATGGCACGATAATTCAGTAAAGTCTAACACAAAAGTTGAAAAGTACACCGGAACATTAGAAGAAAATATGCTGGACAGCCTCTTTATTCGCATAATTGAAGATCTCCGCGTAGAAATGATGTAACATCGAATTATTGAAATATGTGACTTAGCTAGAAAAAAAAGTAATTTTGCAGTATTTATTTACAACCATACATTATTGTATTCAATGGAACTAAGACTAGGAAGTTAAGTCACTATTAATTTTTAGTCAGATAATATTTTTAATCAATTTTATATTTAGAATAAAATCCGTTTAATGAATTACTTACTTAGGAAGTGAATATCGCTTACGTCAGAGAATTAGAGTACTGGAGTCGATAAATAATTTAAGGACTTGTGTAAAAACCTGACCCCTCCCCCCTCTCTCACTCACTCTCTCTCCCTCTGCTTTGCCTTGCTTGATGCAGTGGTTTTACCAGATGATATCAACCCATAGAAAAAAGCAATTTAATTATAACAGAGATTCAACTCTTCATAAATATCTTGCTACGTAGAGCAGAGAGGGCGGTTATTTCGGGAGAATGACTGTGACGGTTCTACCTCATTTCCGGCAACAGACGCTCAATTCCTGAAAACGCTGCCTTCTCCAAAATTAAAGCAACCGCACCTAAATGTAGTCTGTTAATTAGACACCAGAATATGCTAACATCTAACCTTCGCTACGTACGCACCGCATTAGTTTCTCAGCATGAAAACTGGTAAGCAATTAAGAGCAAATTTAACATTTCATGTAGCTATTAATTCTGAATTTTAAAGTCATTTGCATATATATTTAAAACACGGTGTAATATAATAGCCTATCTTGTATAAAATTGCAAAATCACATTTATTTCCTGCAAAAATATGTTCGTAAATACACATTTCGTATTGCACAGAATACTGCCACGTATTTTTGTGTATGTTGCGAAGACTACCACAAATTAAACATCATTCATATCTTAAGTTACGCAAAAACAATTCTATACGATAGGCTGAGAGAAAATATAATTTTTATAATTATCTATTTCACTATCGATCTTCTTTCATTTCAAACATTGGAAGAGAAATTCATCTCTCCCAAGATGATTTTTATTACATTATTTTCAAAATATCGTAGATCCACTGAAATTTAGTAGAAGCATTGTAATTCCAATACAGGAAAATAACTTGCGAGCCGGTTTTCGTAATTTATTATTCTGAAGATTTTCATAGTTTTCTTTAGTAACATAACATTTTTAACATTGAGACTAACGGAATAGATTTAAATTCTAATACATCATAATTTTGTGCCAAATGCCGTAACTGAGAGAGAATTTACAAAAATTGGAACATTTTCTAATGCTCTAAAAGAAACATCTATGTTTTAATTGGTCACAAATGGTACATTTTACTGAATTTAATTTTTACATTTATGCCATAATCTTCTCAGGATATAGGACCTCTGCCTAAAAAATACTTAGATAAACATCTATTTTCTAGGTGAAATTCGTACTCACGACTATTTCTATGGTGTTAGGATAAAGGGAGATATGTCATAAAAATTAATTTTGAGATAAATTAAAATTAAACTTCGGACCCTTATTGCAATAATTTTATACGCAAATGAAACACATTAAATACTAGTAATATTTTGTTTTGTTTTTTTTTTTTCTGCACAGCCACTTGTAGAATTTAACTTGTGTATTCACCTGGGGAACTAAACTCCATTTGCACAAAAAATGACTTAACCCCCGTTACCCGTACACAATCGGTTTTTTTCTACCAGAGCCAACATTCTGCCTCAGTTATGCGAGCTGATGTTTTATTTAAATATTTTAAGCACAACATGACTCTAAAGGAAAACATAGGTGTGTGAAGGTGAATCAGACTCAAAGCCTACTCCTTGACAGTTCAATAATGATTTGTTATGGCCTTGCTGAAGCTAGTGGAATTCATTCTATTAGAAGATTTGGGTGCATAAGTGGAACTGTTGCAATAATACGCTATAAATGAAAAAAAAAGTCCACGTTCTTCGGTATCAATATAAGAAATACAGAGAGAGAAAGGAATATGCCAGAACAAAATCAGACTATTCTTCTTCTTCTTCTTCGTCTCCATCAATTCACGGTATAGGTTGAGCCTGTTCCGGTCTCATCTTTCTATCTTTTCAAGGGTCTTCCTACGAAGCGTCGTCCTTTAGGCATGTAGTCTAACACTTGTTTTGGGATTCGTTTCTGAGGCATTGTATCTAAGTGTTGTAGCCAGTTGTCTCTGTACGTGTTTAGTCGTTCAGTTATTTGTTCTATTTGTAGCTCTGTTCTTATTATTGCATTTCTGATTCCGTTCATTTTTACATCCTTTCGCAGTTCTAAGAAATCTCATTTCTGCAGCCTGTATTTTACTGAGGTCTTTCTGCATATTAGTCCATGTTTCACTGTCATATAGCAGTATTGGCATTTCCATTGTCTTACAGTATTTAAGCTGTATATCTTGTTTTGTCTTTTCTTATTGTGTCACATATATTCTGAAAATGTTGTAATTTGATATCAATATCATTATCTCGTTTAAAAATGATGTCATAGCCTAAATATTAGAAATGTGATACTTCCTCTATAGGTTTGTCCTTTATTCATATTTTGGTTCTAATTGGGTATTTACCATGGAATGCCATTACTTTTGTTTTTATAGTGAACAATTTTGATATTATAATTCTCCCCTATTATGCCTACATATATTCAACGTGTGTATTACCTTTCGCAGTTTTTCTTCAGAGTAAAAAATTATATGTTCAATATGTTATGTCTTAAACTAATCCCTTTATTTACAACTTTTTTCCTTTCTCCCAAATTAATGTCGTCCAAATATATTATATTAAATAAAACTGGAGAGAGGCTACATCCCTGCTATTATGAAAAACTAAAATTAATACCAGAATCGAAAACAATAGGACGCAGTGAATTAAATTTCTGTACACATGATTTCATCTAATACACCTTTTATGAGAATCGCCCAGAAAGTAAGTTTCCCTGAACCCGTTTACAGAAAGAAAAACACAATTTCATGAAGAGATTTATTGGAACAGATACAGCAATTTTTGAGCTATTTTTCAACATTTTCAACATGAGACATTTGCCATACCGTTGCATCAACTTTTATACTCCTGTGTCGTAGAAGTCTGCCGCCTGGAATCGAAACCAGTATGTGACAGCCGTCTGCACCTCTTTGTTGATCCCACGGTATGACAAATGTCTCAATTCCGGTACGGAATATGTTGAAAAATAGCTCAACAATTGCTGTATCTCTTCCAATAATCCATGTCATTGTGTTTTCTTTCTCTAAACGGCCCTAGGCAAACTTACTTTCTGGACGCGCCTTGTAATAAACGAGATATAAGTTAATATGAATGAAATGAAAACCATATAATTTAAATTAATAATGTATATGAACTACTTAAAAAAGTATTCCTTTAACCCTTATTAAAGCAGTTAAAATGGTATGTACACTGTAGTGTACAATTAATTCTAAATAGAGAAATGAGAAGCAATCTCCAAAGGCAACATCAACTTTAGAAACTGAATTCAAATCAACTACAGTGCTTACTAAGATGATCAAATCTATGTATTAATAATAAATATAAGGGCATAAAATGTTATATAATATCAGTACAATAATATAATAAAGACTAGGAAGCTGCTACACAAAAAAAAGAAAGAAAAATATATAATATTCATCTAACTTATTAATTGCAATCTACATTATGCAATGGCATTTATCTTTAATTCCATATACAGAGCATACATTTTTCGGTTGTCATTCTAATTGAAAAATCATATAAAATACAGAACTAAAGATATAAATAACAACGTATAATGTTAAAAATTTACATTATAATTTTGTAACGTAATGCACATTGCACAATCCAGAAAACTCTCCGAGACTTGTTAATCACACTTGCAAGATCATTGTTGCGTCACCTGCCAGCCAAAGCGCAGAAATGGAGTGAGGACAGGTTATTATATATCAGTCGACTAGTTTCTTGTCTGTCGAGATGTGGAGCCACAGCGTAAAGTGCAGTGTGTGTCTGAAAGAATTTATCAGTTACACGTCTTCAGCAGCGTGCACGAAGGGAATGAAATGTGGATCCTCCTACATGTAAATCCATTTACGAGAGTCTGGAAGTTTGGTTTCAAAATCAGGGAAATATCCTAAAAAAGCATGTGGCCGAAGAGAGCAAGAGGGTTCAGGTGCGTCAGACATTGCTACAAGCTTACGTAAAAAAATTTGACAGGCTTGTTGGGAATTGAAACTTGCTCGTTCAGCAATTCACGACATTCTTAACAAGCTTCTTCGTTTGCGTGCTTACAAACTGCAATTCCTTCATCACCTTAAGCCAGATTATTTCCATCATAAAGGAGCTGATTTCGGTGCTGAGATGATTCGTCAAATCGATGAAAATCAGTACACACTGCACCTTATCTATGACCCCGTCAGGGATCGAAGCCGGACCTTTGTGGCTGACAGTGCAACTTCTCGACCGTGACGCTACCGCGCGTCTCCTCAAAGAGGGCAGACACATAACTAAAGAATCAGATTTAAAGCTTCTTGAGAAACTAATGAGAATAAATATTATTTCGAATGCAATTTGAAAAGTACAATTACTAATCAAGTCGAAAAGGGAATGCTAGCAAATCGAAAAGCACTAAGGCATCCATATTTTATACAGAAGGCAGAGGAATTCATTTAGAGATCTTGCTTACCTTTTCCGTCGAGAAAAAAAATGTCATCGAAGGCATAAGAACTTTGAAGTAGAACACGTCCAACACCGAAATTCGCTTTTTCAGGTCTACAGCTCGATCGTCTCGTTGAGGTGAACGTCATGGAATTCAATATTCTTGAGAAAATAAACCTTGTATTTGTTCGTAGTTGTGCAAATTGGTTACATTCACGAACCGAAGAGCACTTCAACAGCGCAGAGAGCAATAACATGTTACAGATAAATTCCAACTGAACTGAATTCTCCTCTTATATTTGTTTTGAGAATATCGTTTTAAATCAATAGAGCACACAAACAAAGAGAGTTGTTTTAGCTATAACATAAGGTTAAAAAAATATTTATTATAAATCAGAAGCAAATTACAAGCATAATCAGAATATACTTAAAACAATTTCGCATTGCTCTCATTCTTACGAACATAATTAACCAATGCTAGATATTTCATAAGATACGGTATCCCTATTCAAGCGATCAGTATGAAGGAAATACATTTAACATTACTACACAATACAAACACAAGTCTAACAGAAATGAAAGGAAAGCTAACCTTTAATGAAACTCAATTTTTGAAATCGAATCTAAACTAGTCTGAAACAAATTTTCGATCACAAATCCTTAAGGGTTTCTCTACTTTTCTTTAATAAGGGTCTAAAATTGTTGCCGATTGTCAAAGGTTAACGTAATTTTCACCCTGATTTTACACATTTTTAAAAGAACAAAAAATCATCAGCGAATTTTGTATTTTACGTATATTTCTAATGGGAGAAATATTCACCGGTGAATATTGATATATTCCACAAAATTTCTAAAGAAAATTCTTGTAGGCCTATTTTTAACCACAAAGCTCAACAAAATTTCAACAGCCAATTTATATATTTTTTGACTGAAATAATTATGAAGATGGGTTCTTTCTCAAATTTAAAAAATTTTATTTCAGAAATTCCTGCATATAATTTACCATTTCCTCACATTTAACTCCATTAAAAATCTAATGGCGTAAGATCATGAATAATACAGAGTCTTCAAATAGACGTTCATCCGTGAGTGTGTTGCCGTGCGTGGCGGCCGGAAGCACGCTGTTTGCCGGCAGAGTTGGATATCCATAGCTCCCTAAGTCAAGCGCGTAGATTGCTCATGCAAATTACAATCACAATTACCGCCTACCTCTGTCATAGATGTTGGAAATTATGTCCTTGTGTCGCCACACATCTCTCGCACCTTTTAAGAAATTTTGCATTAACACGCATTATTTCTTTTTCTGAAATTTCTGCACTTTTTCTTCTTATATTGTCTTTCAGTTCTTCCAACGTATGCGGGTTACTCCCAGACACTTCATTTTTTAAGTTCTCCTATAAAATAGAAATCGCATACGATATTACAATAATATCCACTATAAGATCTTGAAATTAATGTCTAATAAAAATAGCCATGTACCACTTTATTTGTTGAGGAATTGCAGCCACGTGATAATGTGGGTAGAATAAATGTATGTAATTGGGTAGTGGATAGCCTAATGTTAATAATGGCTCTATTGATCCAAATTTAATTTTTTTTCACGGATGGAGCAGAGTTTTATTTAGGCTACATGGCCAAATATTATTTCAGTTGGTTATTTAACGACGCTGTATCAACTACGAGGTTATTTAGCGTTGATGAGATTGGTGATGGCGAGATGGTATTTGGCGATATGAGGCCGAGAATTCGCCACAGATTACCTGGTATTCACCTTACGGTTGGAGAAAACCTCGGAAAAAGCCCAATCGAACCCGCGCCCGAGCGCAACTTCACACCGACAGGCAAGCGCCTTAATCGACTGAGCCACGCCGGTGGCTACATGGCCATGTAGCAATATCAAAACAATAGATATTAGAGTGCAGAGAAATTCGATCTTGTACACGAAATGCCATTGCATGACAAAAAAAAAAAGTGTATGGCGGGTAGTAAATGCTTACAGAATTATAGGGATTATATTTTTAAAATGCCGTGAATTCGCAGAGGTTCAAGAATAATATAATCGCACCATTCTTAGAAGAATAATCTGACATTGAACGTACACAGGCATTTTTTCAACGAGACTCCGCTACAGTCCACACAGCTGATCTCTCGTTAGTATTAATTGGGGAAATTTTTGGAAATCGGGTTATCGATATGGGAACATGGCCAGCGCGATTCTTAGATATAGCAGTATGTGATTTCTATTTATAGGGTAGCTTAAAAAATAAAGTGTATCGGAATTACCAGCATATATTGGAAGAACTGAAAGACATATTTTATTTATTTTATTGGGTTATTTTACGACGCTGTATCAACATCTAGGTTATTTAGCGTCTGAATGAAATGAAGGTGATAATGCCGGTGAAATGAGTCCGGGGTCCAGCACCGAAAGTTAGCCAGCATTTGCTCGTATTGGGTTGAGGGAAAACCCAGGTAAAAACCTCCCCCAGGTAACTTGCCCCAACCGGGAATCGAACCCGGGCCACCTGGTTTCGCGACCAGACGCGCTGACCGTTACTCCACAGGTGTGGACGAAAGACATTATAGAAAGGGAAATTGCAGCAATTTCAGTAGAAGAAATAATGCGTGTTAATGCAAATTTTCTTAAAAACTGTGAGAGATGTGTGGCGGCACAAGGACATAATTTACAGTGTTTTCTATGATAAAGGTAACAGGTTATTACAATTATAATTTGCATGAGCAATCTATACGTTTGACTTAAGAAGCTATGAATATTCAACTCTGCCGGCAAACAGCGCGCTTCCGCTCGCCCACGGGATCGCACATTCACGGATGAACGTCTACTTGAAGACTCTGTATATGGCGATTACTAGCCACATTTATAATGTTTATCACTGTATACATTGCTCACGACTATGCAGGGGGGAAAATTGGAGACGCCGAGTTAGCGAGATCCGCAGTTAGACGATAATCTCTCATATATGGTGTCCTTCAGTAGCTTAGTCTATGTCGTATCTCAGGCCTGCAAAACCACCCGCAGAGTTCTCTAATCTTTCTTGTATATTGGGGGGGATTGAAAACAATTGACGTAGAAACACTACAGATAGACTTCAGTAAGAGGACATTAAATTTTATACCCACACTGACTCATTCAGTTGATGATTTAACCGTTTGTGATTGGACCAAATGGGTAGGATAACTTTTCCTCACTTATTCTTGTTCATATAAAGACAAAGATAATATCAATCTCCCAAACGTGTGCAATCTTAGTCATCACCAGGAAAAATTTTTTAATTATGGTTTATTTAACGACGCTCGCAACCGCAGAGGTTATATCAGCGTCGCCGGTGTGCCGGAATTTTGTCCCGCAGAAGTTCTTTTACATGCCAGTAAATCTACTGACACGAGCCTGTCGCATTTAAATACACTTAAATGCCATCGACTTCGGCCGGGATCGAACCCGCAACCTCGAACACAGAAGGCCAGCGCTATACAAACTACGCTACCGAGGGCGACTCACCAGGAAAGGAAGACATTTAAACGACTACTTTTCTGAATAATCAACCATTGCTTTCTTCTCCATTTACAAGAGATTAAAAATTTGATTTAATTTATTACAACAGATAAAAACGTATTCTCTGAATATATCTTGCAAATGAATAGAACGCAAAGCTGTTACAGTAAATGCTACAGGTATATGTAAATAAACCAAAAAAGAAAGAAGCATGTTTTTCAATGATTCGATGTAATGGACTAAATTGAAAATTGTACACTAAAATAAATCTAATAACGGGGAGAGATATAAATTGAGGATCAGGATTGCGAATGTTTATCTTGTCACCCAAAGAGGAGAAATGGATGAAACACACGGTTTACAACCTTGTATCAAGCTTCGTTCCAATAACATAGTCTACGCCACAAATATGCTCCTCATGTAAGACATGCGGATTTGGAATTTCCCATAGGCTACATTCAATGAATTCCACTTTAACTGCGTCTTTGTTGGAAGGTTTACTGTGCTTGGTTTATGGGGAGGGTAGATAGAGGAAATTGAGGATATTACCGCTTCAATTGAACCTCCTGAGAGGAAGGAATTATGATTGCTAAAAGGGAACTTAACTCCCCTCCAAGCATTTATGTATATATTTTCGTACAGACGTGAATACCATTTGCAGCCAGCTCGTAGTTATCTGCCCGGAATGTCAATCAATATTCCGTCCTTCCTTCCGTCTCTGCGAGGCATCAGGTCTATGCAGACAAAGAGAGAGTCTGAGCCAAGGAAGCGGTTAAGTTCCAAAAAGGTGAACAAAAACTCTTACCGAAACTCTATTTATCACACACAAAATTCGAAAGTTTCTTTAGAAGAATAACATAGAATTTTATATTTTAAACTCTGTATATAAGTTAAAAAAGGAAAACCTAACTTTATTTTATACTAAGAATCATTTTTATAAAAAGTTTGAGCACTATATAGTATAAATATTTCTTTACATCCTGTTTCCAACTGTTCTGGTGCTGCCGCCTTTAAGCACACACACAACGTACCTCCGTGAGCGGTTGAAGTGGGTCCTTCCTACTATAAAACTCCGGGACAATACCTTACAATTACAATATGCCTCTTGATGTGGTTGTGCAGACTTAAAGAGGCTTGGCACAAGTGTGGAGAAGTTGGCTTATACAAGACCTCCGACACCTCAAAAGGTTGACATACAAGTGGCTGCCATTCAACCCTACAGTCGTATGCGGGTTACCAAAATGCATGCCAGCCCCACACTGTTATTATTATGCGTACGTAAACAACCCAGCGACTCGTTCCAGCCAACAAATCGATACGACGAACCGCTCATTTATAGAAGCTTCTTGTTCAAATGCTGGACTAGTCTATCACGTCTAAGCAGCGATAATTTGAAAAAGTAAAGATAGAAATTTCTTTGCGCATTTTATACGTACAGTATGTAGTCTGTAGGTTATAGTTTTGTATACAGTATAGTAAATCCATGATATCAGATGCAGATAAAGTAGGCCTATGATTAAAGTTTATCATGGTAATCAAGAGGATACGAAATTGCACAAGTAGTTTTTTTGTATTATATCACAAAAGGAGAAATATCCAATGTTCCGGAGCCACTTATCGACTCCATCAACAGGGAAGTTAAGAAAAGGGATACCTATCTGTTGGGTAACGGACTTTTTCCTTGTCACCCCGACGGTGTGAATCATACGTAATTCCAAAACGTTGAATATATTGTATATCTGACACGGGACAAAGAAGGAAAAGAGCAAACTTATAGTACCCGTTGAATACTGTGAATTTAAATGATACTTGGCTATAATCAGTAAATGTTTATAATAACACTTCCAAATTTAAATTTTTAGAAGTATATCAAAACATTTTTCTGTTCTGTAAAACTTTTGCAAAAAGAATATATATATATATATATATATATATATATCCCGTTTTGTAGAAGAGCTTTTGCCAACGGATTAAACTGGAAATTTGTAAATTTCTACATTTATGAGTCGGTACAATATATATATATATATATATATATATATATATATATATATATATATATATATATTAATGGCAGATACTTGACTGTTCATCATTCATCCATATGAAGCCAGTTGTGTAGACCAATTTACCGACAGAGTCGTTATGTCATGAGATGAGATGATAACGGAGATTTGTTGGGAACCGGAGATGCCGGAGAAAACCTCCACGTTACTTGCACCGGGGACAGGCGATTGCGGTCCGCGGTGAGTTTTATATGTCAGTTGCGTCCCTATATTTTTGGGTCATACGTCAGTTGCGTCCCTATATTTTTGAGTCATACATCAGTTGCGCCCCTATATTTTAGGGTCATACGTCAGTTGCGCCCCTATATTTTAGGGTCATACGTCACTTGCGTCCCTATATTTTTGGGTCATACGTCAGTTGGGTCCCTATACTTTTGGGTCATACGTCAGTTGCGTCCCTATATTTTTGGGTCATACGTCAGTTGCACCCCTATATTTTAGGGTCATACGTGAGACGGTTCCTCGTATAGGATAAGGAGGTTCTTATCAGATTAGTATTTCGTGTTAATATTCTTATATGGATAGTAAGTGTGGGGCGTGTAAGAAAGTTCCAGAATGTGAGGCGGAAGTAACAGGTGGGCAGGAAGGCCGAAGCGACGCTACGCGGACAGGAAACATGTGTCTAGGTGTCGAGTTGACCGATGAGGGAATGTGTGGACTTTGCCTGCGGGTGGTCAGCAAGATGACGCCAAGCCAGGTTCGAAAAAGAGGTGATCTGGTATATGTCAGAGAATTGTCAGAACACCGGAAGTAGGGGAGAATCTAGTAACGAACAATTATTGAAGAGCGCGTCTTAAGTGACGTAAGAGTAATTATGGCCAATCAGGATGTATAATAGAGACACGTGATTTATAGATAGGAGGGCGAAATTGTATGTTTGGTGGTTGCAAGTAGAGGATAGATTTGGCAGATGGACAGAAGGCATATAGAACGGGTACGGAGATGTCGCACTCCACATATTCTCGGCGAACCTAACTCGGAAGGATAACGATTTACGGACTTAGAATTTTTTAGTGGTTTAGTAAGAAGTCGTGTGTTGTATCATTATTATAAGTCTGAATTCTTTTCTCGTCATTATTATTACATTCGGAATAAATTGTCATCAAGTTATCAACTCTCCGTTATATTACTGGTGTTTTAGAGTACAAAATATATAATTACGTGAACTCAGAAATTAGTCTACCAACTTGTAGAAGTGAGAGCAGTATATTATACACTTGGACGCGCATTTCTGCTAATCTGAAACGAACACTTAATAATAATAATAAACGTTCTCATAGTTCTTACCAACAACTTCTGGTGTGCGCCTACATAATTTCAATCTACGAGCACGTCTCCCAAACCCCATGTCCCGCCGTTTTGCAGCTGACCTGGGAATCTCATACTCTACCGGAGTAATCTCGAGGAGGCTGGCGCCCAAATTAATTAGTGTACATCTTTAATTATTGACATCAACGTGCCTCCTTGAGCTACTCTCCATATACGACGGAGCTGGCAGCCGAGGGCGACGACGACCGACGACCGTCGCATACGTCAGTTGCGTTCCTGACACAAACAGTACTTCCCTTCCCATTTTACAGGCTTAGGACTGGCTGTAACATCACCAATTTTAACGTTACAGGCAGTTTTAAAATGCTGCTTGTAGCATCTTCACCATAGAATAGGCCTAATGATAGTGTTACTTTTCACCATAAAATGTATTAAACGTCAGTTGCGTCCCTATATTTTTGTGTCATACGTCAGTTGCGTTCCTGACACAAACAATACTTCCCTTCCCATTTTACAGACTTAGGACTGGTTGTATCATCAGTCATCATCAATTTTAACATTACAGGCAGGATAAAAACGTTGTTTATAGCATCTTCACCATACAATATTGGTAGTGTCACTTTTCATCATAAAATGTATTAAAATTCATGAGTTACATTTTCACCATGAGACTACAATCGTATTTGTTGAAACCCAAATGACAGATTCCGGATGAAATTCAGTCTTGTTATATGACCTTGCTACAAATCAATCATGTTTTTCCGAATAATAGCTTCTTTCTCCCTCCTTGCCTGTTTAAATGACAGAGCTCTATCAGTACGTACATATGTATGTATGTATGTATGTATGTATGTATGTATGTATGTATGTGTTTATTTTGCACGTAACTTACCCTTTGAATATAATATCTTCGTTATTATTTACAACAGACAAGAAAAGCAACAAATAAATAAAACAAAGGAGAAACGGAGCGAAATCTTGCACAAGAAAGTCGTTCATTTGTAAACCTATGCTCTTACGAAATCAATCGAAGTCTTCCGAAGGGGACTTTGCGTATGGCAGCCGCTCATTTTTGTCTGATGATACATCATCATCGCTATTACTATGTGGATGCTACTTGAGAGAAGAGAAAGGGCTGAGATGACAAGATTCTTGAATTCAGAGTCGAAGATTAGAAAACAATTTACGACTCAAAACTGAAAAAGTGATTTTGAGAATCGGCATGCGTTGTCAGCTGTAATAAAGCGAAAATATATATCATTATTGTTATTATCAACATCAATACTGCAGGTAGTGGTAATCTCCGGTCATGTGGTTAGCGCTACTCAAGTTTATCGCGTGAAACAATTGAGGATAAATAGAAGGTAAAGACGCTCACTCAATCCCTATACTCTCTAGTCTGTACGAAGCTGATTCGATTATAATGGAACTCCTGGATTTGTACCAGATAGAAATCGTTACTACTTGATCCACACCTGAGAATCGTTTTTATTAAAGACATATCGACATTTATAACTGATAAACAAGGAAATACAATTCCACAATGCTACTGCGCTGCTTTTTTCAGCACGAGATACTACGCCTGTCATGGAGAAGAGTCTCAAAGAATTGCATTCAGCTGGTAACATTGTTAGGTCTGGGCAATAAAATAGTATCTGATGGCCCGAGATTCACCCGCGGGCACACGCAACAGGTTCGTCTACTTGTGCACGCACCCTGCCAGGCCGGGGGAAGGGTTGTTGGGGAGAGGGCCGTCATGCTCTCCGCCCACCAAGGCTCAGTGATTCTTTCGCAAGAAATTCTACTTTTAGTTTCACAAACCATCCTCTACTAAGCTACTGCCAGAGGTTTCTTATATGTGTAATTCCACAAGAAAAGACGATATTCTTTTAAGTTGATCTAGATCTTTGGTACATACGACATTCATTGTAAAGATTCGAAGGCAAAGTCTTCGTACATATTGCGTAAAGGGTTGAACATTTTCTGAAAAAAATACCAGGGTAGCCCAAGGATAAGTTTACTTCTCCGACGGAAAACGAAGAATGAAATAGCAATATTGAATTCCATACGCTTCAACGAACGTTAAAAAATATTACGGCATGTACAATAATTCTTTTTGATACAGGTATACATCTATAGAAGTAATTAAAAATTAACATAATTAATTTTACTACGAGAATACGGGAAACACCGAATTAAGATTACTAAATATACTTCTATTAATCGACTAAGTAAATGTTGTTTGTTGCCAACAACTTTAATATATGTACTGTATACTGAATTAAATACCCAAGTACATTATTTTACTTCTCTGACAGAAAACGGAAAAGGAAATTAGCAACGTTGAGGTCTATATGCTGAATGAATGTCAGGAAATATAGTACGAGTGCAATTGAAGAGAGCTTACTTTCGAACTCCACCTAAGTCATATTTTCTTATATATATTTTTTGTTTTTGTGTTAATATCTCTTACTAGGATTAGATACATGTGATTCATTATAATATCATTGTAAACTCCCTTAAGTCACATTGAAATTAAATTGGGAAAACTCCATTTCCTTCCAAAGTCCAGCCAAGTCATGAAAAAATTTAATTCCAAACCATCTCTTAAGTCACATACATATTCTCTGACTTCATAGATTACTGCACAATTCTGATCATTGTTAATTTTGACATTTTAACGTTTTACTTATTGTAGAGAAAATCGCTTGAAATAAAACCACTACAATTTTAGCTATCTTAATAAGTAGTATAAAATGGAAGATGAAGTAGTAGACAATTAATATTTGAGGAGACAAATTCGCTCCGGCGCCGGGGATCGAACCCGAGTCCTTGGTTCTACGTACCAAGCGCTCTGACCACTGAGCTACGCCGAATTCAATCCACAGCACCGGATCGAACCTTCCTCCTTCAGTGTTTCTCTTTGTAGCCTGACTCAAAGTTGGGCATATATGTTGACGTACATGTCTAGTGTCAACTGCCATTATACTAGGAGCGCACTCAGTTGAGTGACTTGTTTGGCCGGGATTCCGCAGTTATGATGCACTGCTAGCTATGAAAATAAGTTTAGATAGGTACTAGAATTTCGAAGCACTATGTTGGTACCACTTACGATTAGCATTAAAATTTCGCTTTCTTTAGTCAGATATGAATCCGCGAAGCTCGGATTTAACGGCAGGAATTATAACCGCTCTATCAACGAAGATAACTTTTTAAATGAAGTTAAACAAAGGTTTAATGTAAAATTGTCTCGTTCGCTTTTTCTATAGATGTGAGTGTTTAGTGAGACTATTCAAGTATCGGTTGTCGAGCTGATACAATTGCATTATCATTTACGCAAACGAAAGCAACACACTGCGGTCTGAATTCCAGCGATTCAAATTCTTGGTACAACCAGCGCCGATGCTTCTCCGCAACGCAACACGCGAAACACGAATTCTCACTCATGTTTTAAAGTTGTATCTTAGTGTTTCCCTTTACTAATGTACTTTCCATGTAAGCTTAGCCTCTTCAAACACCACTCATGGCGCAGAAACATGGTTTGAAAATTTTCCATATGAAATATGCGACTGAGCGATTGATTCAAGAAGGCGGTAGGAAGCAATGCAGGATCGAATATTAGAAAAGTCTATATCGTCTGCCTCTTTCTTGGGGTTCTCAAGATATGAAGTAATAAAAGTAACGGTATGGAACTGTGAGAATTAGAGTAGTGGTCATATTTTCTATTAAAATCGAACAAAACAAAATTCAATTATAGATAGTGAACAGAATATTTATCTTCCTTCCACTGACATTGCCTAATTACCAGGTCTTCTTTACATTTTATGTTAAGACGTTATGGGTTGTTATATGTTATGTTATGCTAGTTTTGTACCATGCTTATATGGTCAGAATATACAGATGCTTGCTTGTGAATGCTCACATAAGAGGTGACAAAATATACTAAAAGCTAAGTAAGGTTACGTTCTGGATTGCATCAGCGCTCTCTCGCTAAGCTGCAAGATGGGAGAAGCGTAAAGCAATGATTCTCAACCGGGGAGGGGGGACACGACCTTTCTGAGGTCCGAAAAGCAGTGATGGAGAGTCACGAACAAATGAACAAAATAATAATAATAATAATAATAATAATAATAATAATAGAGCCTTATAACAATAAAAATAAAAATATTTTAAAAGGAATTTTATGAAAATTTAAACATCCAACTATATTGCGTTAAGTAAACACGTAATTAAATTATTTTCTTTTAAATTGGCAGTAAATTTCATATTATTATGTTCTACTTCTATTCTACATCTTACAAGCAAACGTTCTGATGGGGGCATGTAAAAAAGTTAAATTTTTTCTTCCACCATGTTAATAATGTCAAAAGAAGTGCTTATACAAATTTTGGCCACTCAACCGCAATTACGAGGCCGTCCAGAAAATGATTTTCCCTGGGGTCGTTTATAGAAAAAAGCACAGTTTCATGGAAATGTTTATTGAAACAGATACAGCAATTTTTGCTCTATTTGTCAACATATCCCCCACTGGAATTGAGACATTTGTCATACCACGGGATCAATTTTTGTGTCGTAGAAGTCGGCCGCCTTCTTAGAAGGGAAAATACATGGTAAAAGACGAATTGGAAGACCCGAAAACAGATGGATAGATGCGGTAATGATCGATTCTCAGGACTATCTCGGAACAACTGCCTGGAGGAGATTAGTACAGGACAGGGACAATTGGAGGAAGAAAATTGAGGAGGCTAATGCTCGACTTTGGGCTGTGATGCCATCGTAGTAGTAGTAGTAGTAGTAGTAGTAGTAGTAGTAGGTCGCCTCAGTCCGGAACCAGAGTTTGACTGTGTCTGCACCTCTCTCTATCGATCTTATGATATGAGAAATGTCTCAATTCCGGTAAAGAATATATTGAAAAATAACTCAACAAGCTGTGTCCGTTCTAATAAATTTGTCCAATGAAATTGTGTTTTTTCTTTCTGTTAACGGCTCCTGGCGAATTAATTTTTTTACGGCCCTCGTAATTGCGGTCGAGTGGGCAAAATTTGTATAAGCACTTCTTTTGACATTATTAACATGGTTTATGATCAAAGAGGTTGAAAAACACTGGGGTAGGGTATTATAGAAATGGTAACAGACATTTCTCTCGTTTAAACGTTCCTCGTTAAGTTACATCACATACAAGTGTAGTGTTTTTTGTAACACAGTGTTATTCCTGGTTGAGTGTTAGAGAAGGCCGTATGGCCTTAACTCTGCCAGGTTAAATAAATAATAATAATAATAATAATAATAATAATAATAATTATTATTATTATTATTATTATTATTATTATTATTATTATTATTATTATTATATTATACAAATAATTTTGTTAAATGTTATTAAGAGTTTCTTGTTTTCAGTAGTTGTGTACATTGAAAAAAATGTAAATTACCTTCTTGCTTGGGTGCAAAATAAATGAGTTTACCTAAGAATCTATGTTTCTTGAATGGTAGTTCAAGTAAATAAAGTAAGAACATGGATATCAATCGTAAATGACAAACACCTGAATTGCTGCGAAACATGTAAAACGTAGGAGAAAGTGTGTACAGCTTTCACTACCACGGCTTTTATAGTACGTCCTCTTGATTCCGTGAGAACTTGGAAATCCTTGTTCTGCATAATAACCTCTAACTGCTCGGGAACTGTAGACTGGGGTTAGTCAAGTTCATTTGGCAGTGTGTTGCCAAATAAGCTTAATGGACTGCATTTCAAGCTACAGACGGGCACACTTTCCGAGTTTGTCTGACTCACGAACGCCACCGCAAGCCTGCAGGAAGGCCAAGACCCTCCGAATCTCTGCGGACTCAACAGGCAGAAAGTATAGCCCCGGAAACTGGCCAGCTACGCTGTAGGCTCAACAGGCAGGCAGACAGGCAGGCAGGCGGTCTGGGGAAGTCTGACTCGCCAGTTTGGAAGTCTGCCAGTGTTTGGCTACGCTACAGCTTTTACCCGGCGGAAGACTGTCGAAGCCGAGAATGGAGATTCCAATATGCCGATAGCGTTTATATTTGTTTCTACGTCACATGTGTACGTGAAAGAAGCGGGAAGATGAAGAAAAGGAATAACGATGAACTTAAATCGAATGCTTCAGGGTAAATGCAATATCCGTAGCGAAAGAATAACGAGAATTGCGTGTATTGGATATTCTTTTGTTTCCTTCTCTGAAGGCTCTGCCTTCGATTCACTCTTTACCTTATATTTCTTTCAATCCTTCGAAAATGTGCGGGGAATTCACGCCAATTAAAAATGTGGGTCACGAAAATGACGCATACAATATGATCATAATTAAACTGTGCCTTTCTAACCAGATCTGGATGGTATACTACTGACGCCGGTGCTGCGTCATCTTCAGTGTCCTACGAGTTACTGCTGATCTTGAATTCTGCCATTTGCCTTGTCAGTTGTAGGGGTGGGGGTGTGTTGCTATTATGGTGGGGACGGTTGTTTGTTTGTTATGTATTATGATGTCGAATAATGTGTGAGTATTGAACTGTAATTGTGTATTAAGTATATGTTGTGGGTGTGTTATTGTATGTTTGTATATTTCGTATTGTTCCAACATGTTTAACTGTGGACTTTTTGGTGTGATGAATAGAATTTCCATATCTGTTTCTATATTATTGTAGTCGTGATTATTGTTGATAATATGTTCTGCGTAATTTGATGTGATGAAGGGGTTTGGTTATAGCTTTAATGTGTTCATTATATCTTGTTTGAAAGGATCTTCCTGTCTGTCCTATGTAAAATTGTGGGCAGCTATTGGATTTTAGTTTGTAAACGCCAGTTCAATTATATTGATTTGTATGTTTGATATGATTATTTAGATATTCCTGTGCTGTGTTATTTGTTTTTTTATGCTATCTTGTATTTTAGTTTTCTGAATGAAGTTGCGATTTAGTATGTGTTGGTATTGTGATATTATGTTAATGTTATGTATTTATTCTCACGTGGTGTTTGTGTTGGTTTGTTCTGTTTTTGTTTCGTCTTTTTTATTAGTGTGTCTATCATGTTAGGGTTATGTATGTTGTCTTGTACCGATACATTTTATTGTGTTTAGTTATTCAGTGTAGTTTCCATTGTTCATTGGTATGTTAATTAATCTGCATGTTTATGTTGTATGGGATGGTTTGATGAATTGTGTATGTGTGTTGTGGTTGTGGTGGGTTTCCTGCATATCTTGAATTCGTGTCTGTTATTTGTTTTGGTTATAGTGTTGTCTAAGAAGCTTATAGTTATGTTCTGTTTCTATTGTATACTTTTAATTTGGGATGTGTTTTGTTGAGTTGTTGATGTAGGTTTTCTATTTGTCTTTTGTTTTCATTATAAAAGACTATTATGCCATCTATATATCTATGCCAGTACATTATTTTCTCTGTGTGTTTGTTGTTGTCAGTGTTTAGTATGTGTGTTTGTTCTATGTTATGAATGAAGATTTCTGCTAACATGCTTGATATAGGTGAACCCATTGGTAATCCTTCAATTTATGTCTAATATTTATTGTTATGTGAGAAATTTTTTTTGTGATAATCTCTGTAATGTGTATAATTTCGTCAATGTGAGTCTGTGATGTGTTGTTTTTGATAATCATTTTTCGAAATATTTCGAGTGTTTCTGTTACTGGTATGTTTGTATATATATTTTCGATGTCAAATGATGGTAATGTTGTGTTGTGTGGAATATGTTTGTGTTTTATTCTGTTGAAAATTTTAAGTTTTAAACAAAGTGTTAAAGTGAACTAGAATCAATACATTTTTTAGTCTCAGTTTTATGTGTATTTGTATTTTTAAAGATCAATAAAATCATGAAATTCTGCCTTTAAACTGCAACGGCAAAATTTACACTTCACTGTAATAGAGTCCTCAGTCAATTCTAAAAGCCAGTCTTTAAAACTAACATTTCCCAGGCAATCTTTTCTCAATTTCTGAACGAACTACACTTTGTGTTTCCCCATGATTAAGGATGACGTAATCACAATACAGGCACTACCACAGTGACAAATAATCTTTAACAACAAATGTCTATAATATTACTCCAATTGATGATTATCTGAAACTGTTTACGGGTCATGAGCATCAGACTAAGAATCTTCAAATATATTTTTTTTTCGTTTTTGCTATTGGTTAATTTAAGAGAAGCGCAAAATGGGGTAAAATATTTTTAGAAGTTTATTTAATACTGGCATTCTTCAGCGTTGACGTCGCAAACAGAATAAAAGAAAGTTAGCACCAACCTTAAAATACGTCAGACTACCGATGGCAGTTTTTACTCTTCTGAACACTAATTAAAACCATCAGATTCAGTGGAAAACCATAAAGTTGGCAACACTAAACACAAAGGTATGCAAAATAAAGGAATTCTACATTAAATCTTAATAATTAAACCCCTTAAATCTTGTTGCTTAACCTCCTAAATCGATATCTAGCTAAATCGCTTTCTCGCACCATGAAATGGTAGATTGATACAGGATATTTTGGAGCGCATAGTGAAGAGAAATTATGCAAAGGCAATTAAAGAAGTTCAAAAACATTTGAAGAGTAGGCTACAGGAGAAAAACAATCAGAGTCATAATTCTCTTAAGGGTGATATCATCTTTTAATTCAGTATTATTCCTACAAACTTTAGTGTTTTTCTTATTAACACTGATAAAGAAGAATTACTATTACGGATACAGCCATTCTTTCCTATTTTTTCATTAGGAACAGCAATAAATTTTGCAGTAATATACTGAACTAGGAGATGACATACGATTAAGATAATTGCGACTTTGATTGTTTTTCTCCTGTACTCTTCGTGTTCAAAACATTTCTTTCTTGAAATCACACGTTGGACCTAGTAGTTCGCAGTAACCTTCATCTGTCATTGTTACACGTCCTTGGTCCTTGAGCTTCCACCTCTTCAAAGGAAGCGGGTCTATTTTACAAATACCCGTGAAACCGCATCAAACAGTGTCTCGTTCACTATGCAGAGGAACTTCATAAACCTCGCCTGGGGCTTAGACCCGCTACCGGTAACTCGGAAACTTCGAGTGTAAGAAAAGTGTGCTATTACCCTAAAAGGATAGCCCAAGGCCAGGAATAATCTATTTCTACTCTTGCATGGAATCGAAGGACGAAGTCAACATTGCTGTTCGTCGCGCGTCGTGGGGTGTTAATTGCTACGTAGTATATAACCACAAGAATTATGGAGCTTCCTTATGTGGAATTTCGTATCCCCTAATGTCAATAGTTCTCGGTCTATGGCTGGTTAAATTATTATTATAGTATATTATATATTATTTTAACTACAGTGCTTTCTCATTCATATTTCATGAATTTCTCTTCATGCATTGTGTACAACATTCGAACTGAGGAGAGGAGTAACTTCTTCACATGTTGGCAGATTTGTAGTATCTCCTGTTGGCAATGGGCATAGGAGTGTAGATTTGAGAAAATATCAGAAGAGGGGAAATTCCCTAGTTCCCAAACGTCTTCAATTCGAAGAATATTTTGTAAAAAAGTTGTGAATTGTAATAAAAAAATTCGTCGAAAATAATTTAGATACCTATTGTACAAGATACAGTAATGGAGGAAAAAAATTTTGAATATTTCCAAAAATTTTACTGCTGTAAGCTGTACCTAACCCCTTAAATAAAAACCACAATAAGAAGGCTAGGAGGCTAGGATAATAAATTTATCTGGTGTTCAAGAGAGTTCAGTGTTAATGAACAAAACAAGGAAGTAAAAGATATTATTTACAAAACTCACAGGGAAATGAGCAGAGACGAAATCGAAATGGAGTGTGTTCATGAAATAATATTTTTGATATGAAGGAAAATGGGAAAAATCCAGAAAAAGAAACCCCATCCGTGAACCTTGTTCTTTACTGTGTCAAGGATCTAAACGGAGTTTCGCTAGTGTTAAGTCTATATTTTAGAATTGAGTTACTAAGATATTGGATTACAGTTCTGAATTCTTATATATTAAAGGTTTGAAATTTATTTCTCTGTTAAGAAATTGTAACTTTCTTTTAAATGTGGATTCCCTGCGAAATATACTGTAATATTATTTTTAAACCTAACTATTATGAAAAGTTCTTTATATAATAAGATAAGAACTTTGAACTTCCAAACAAGCTTCACAGACTAGTTTTAGGGTCTATAGCGTCCATAGATTTGAATGGCACATACGTATTGGTCGACTGTTCGGAATATAGGACTGCTGTGTTTATCTGATCATTAACAACAGCATAATTACATTCTCTGGTACTAAAGAAATTATAATGAAATGTCGATCATGATTGACAGTTCCTGATTAAGCAATTTGGATGCGACCACAACAAACTAATTCTCGCTCAGAATATCTGTTGAATAGTTAATCTCGTGACTATATTAATCCTATTTGTGAAGTAAATAAGCAATAATTACCATATTTTAACATAAAATACAGTAAATTAATGTTTATATACCATAAACTCTTAATTTGCCTGCACTATGCACAGTAATATTTAGTAAATAGTTTTTAAGCTATACTCAACTTTAATAGTATTACTTCTTTTATCTTTGGCATCTCCTTATAAGGATACTTTTCTGCCACTATATCTTCTTCCATTAGCTGAAGTGAAAGCGCAGCACTTTCCAAAATGCGTCTGGTTTTCCCAATGTAGACCTCTTATGTGGAGAACTTAATTAATTTAATCAATGTTTTCTTTGTATTGATTGCAGATCGTTTCTTACTCCTTTCCTTAGAACTTAAGACTTACGATATTAAATAACATTACCTATCTCGCGCAGTAGCGTCGTTGTCTAAAGCCTTGGTTTTTCTGAACCGACGCATGCGACGTGCGAGTTGTGAGGCGGGCGAGAGATAGTGAGTGGTTTCTATAGCTGCGAGATGCGAGGTCTGCGCACCTCGCAGTTACAGAAACCACTCACTATCTCTCGTGTAGTTTCGTCCAGAAAAACCAAGGCTTAAGGCATCATGCGTGGACTGGAATTACGGAAAGAGCGCTAGTTCGAGTCCTCATGGGAAAGGAATTTTCGGTCAGTGTATGGGATCGGTGCCCACCCAGAGTCGTAATGTGTTTAAGGAGCTACTCTAGGTAGCGAAATCTGGTTTCGAAAACTAGCTGGGTGGAATCATTGTGCTGGCCACACGATATTTCCATACTGGTTGGATGATCGTTCACCTCTGCAGAGGTATGTGAGCGTGAGGTCAAGAGCCGACTGTTCTGCGTTCGCCCTTCATGGGTTGTAGTCTCTTGGATTGCATAAAATGTAATGTTCCATATCTGTTGAATTTTCTTACTTGAACGTGAATAGATAGGTACTTTACGTCTTTTTATAAGTACAGTATATACCTTTCCTTCCTATATGAATACTTTGTAAATTTTTGGTAATTAGGTTCATCTGTGTTATTTTTAATTGCATCCTATTTCTTTACCAATATTTTCATATCTCTTTAGATCTCTTTATTACATTAAACTATTATTTTATTACTGTTCACTAAAAGACTTGGGTATATGCTAGTAGGCCTATCAATGTTTTGTTTTTATTTCCAGCTCTAATTTCTTAATTTCTACGTAATATGGATAATATATTTGGATAATTTTACAGTGAATAACGTGGTGTAAGAATATTTGTACCGTGTCATAGAAATACAGATTACATGACACGGTATATATATATATATATATATATATATATATATATATATATATATATATATATACCCAAAAGATCATAAATAATATGGAAGCTCTAAAAATACTGGCACGTTCGACTGAGTCTTATTATAAAACCCATAAAAGGCTTTAAAATAGGCCTATTTGAGTTGCCACAATTAATATTAATAGAGGTATTGGAATCCATAGCCCACAGTCAAATACAGCACTAAGGGATTTCGTAAAATAATGCTGCAAATGAAATAACACAGCCCTACAGAATTAAAATTTACTAACGGATTTGTATAATAAATTATACAAATTGTATTGACATTGCTGTTATGTTATTTCGGACTGCCATATTATGTGAATTCTACGTCGTCCTCCCTGTACTTCCGGTTATATCCTGATCTTTAATCAGAAGTTCGGGAGTTCAGACCCGAACCTGGGCGATGGAATTTATAGGGCATTGAAGTTCTGAGCATGGTTTACTCCATAATGATTCCCGTGTCGTAGAATTACGGGAAATAAAATAACTCTTTCAGATGCATAACATGTCGCAAAATCTCATTTCCGCAAAAAAAAATTGATATGTCTTTAAAATAGTGCAATTTTTATTTACATTTTTCTTTTGCAGATAGTTGTTTTTCGAAGTCAAAGGAGTGGCTTTCAACCACCCAAATGCTGAGAACTAACTTACCGTGATGATAAGCATGAGTTCAAACGAACGAAAGACACTGCGTTAACTCACTCCAACTCTGAGACGTACTCGAAGTTAGAGGCGCACGAAGCGCACTGGTAGTATAACGGCATATATTTCTCAGGCCTAATTATTATTATTATTATTATTATTATTATTATTATTATTATTATTATTACTATTATTATTACAATATAAAGGTAGTTGTTTTATGCAAATATGCAAAACTTAAGTGCCTGTATCTACTTGATTCGTAAAATTTATAAAATTTATAAATGGAGCCAAGGGAACTATAATTCTTTCTTACTTTGGGAATTAAAATAATAAAACAAATGCTTCCTTTTTATTTGGGTTTACACATATACTTATTTCGTTTATGAATAGCATTTACAAATAATTCTTCAAGAAAATTAACTATAAATGTAATTAAAATTCACAACAGATTAAAAGACGAAGAACACAGAGCTCTACGTACGATGCAGCTGAGCCTATAACACTTTTCTTCAGCCCTACTTATTAGACCTACTTACTAAATTAGCTGTTCTCTTTTGTGCTCTGTTTTACACTAATAATGAAACAAAACAACACAGAAGTTCCTTTCGTATTCCTCCAGTTAATACATTTCGACTGTCTCCACGTTTTTTCTCTCCCCTGTTATTAAGGGCAATGCATTTCAGTGAACATTTCCTCTACTAACGCCCGTTTAACGGAAAGCAGATTGCTTCTAAATCCTCCAGTGCTTGGTCACATGTGTTCAATTGTAACTGTAACTGGACACGTTACAATCGACTTTAATATCTCTTCTTGGAAAAGTTCACGGCATCGCAAGTTTGAAGTAACTCATAAAGCTCCATTAGAAAGAACGTCAATTCTATCCAAATTTATCAGAGAAAATGTCTATAGACATTATATATGAATTAGTACCAGTATTTAATTTATTGTGTAAGATAAATGATCTGGAAATTTATTGACTTTGCATCGAACAAAAGATAGGCTAAATTTTATTATCAGTTTTCATATTCTTACAACAGGTCGCAATGTAGCCAAGCGGAAAGATGTAGCATTTGCTCTCGTGTGAAAATTCCATATTGTTACATATTTAATTAGTTAAACGATTATTTATTAAAAGAGACAAGTCTTTATAATACAGATTATACATTCAGTAATCAGAGTTTAGAATGTCCTTGTATGACAAGTCTGTAATTTTGTCGATTTCTGAATTTCTGGTATGAAATAATTGTAAGCATGTTTTGTGTATATAGGATAATTCACGAGGATTTACCGTCCTTTACGGAGCTTATTTCTGAAGACATTTCGAGCAAAAAATGCCATATAAACATAGTTCCTATTCTCAATATTTTCAAAGTTGTTTGCAAAATACGTTTTTTCTTTAGTTTGAAGGTAAAAGAATAATACAAATAGAGAATGAACCATTCAGAAGTATCATTTCTTTAATTAGCAAGTTTTGTGAAGCTAAAAGTGTGCTGTGAGCTCCTTAGTTGCTTCATACAGACATCTATTTCTATTTTAACTAGAAAATTACATTATTCTTACGCACTTATCACAACAATTATTACAAATCACACCACTTCCACCGACTTAATTATTTGCAGTTCAATTTTGCATCCTAATTTAGTCTTGGAGAGTTTATAAAACATTCTAAAAAAGGTCGCCGTCCGCTTGAGTACACTTGGCCGCACGCTTGTGAACGGCCCTCGTCGCTCTACGTAACTGCATACGGCTATCTTTGATTTCCGTAGCGCTCGCGCTGGCTGCTGACTGCACGCTGACCAAGATCACGCGTTCACAGCAATGTGTTCCAATAACGAAACGTAACTTTGTAAATATTGAGAACAGGACCCATGTTTATATGACATGTTTTGCTCAGAATATCTTCGGAAATAAGCTCCGTAAAGGACGGTAAATCCTCGTGAATCACCCTGTATATAAAAATTCCCTGAGACAGTTTCTGTAGGACGGAACTGTGAGAAATATATTATTCAAATATTATATCTGTGGTAATCAAGGCTTATGAATTTTAATGTTTATGACAGATTTGTCATTCTGTCGATTTCTGTATTATAACGATGGAACACGCAAAAATGTCCAAATGACAAAGAAATTTGTAACAATTATCGACAGAGACCTTTGAATGATTACTTTAAACCTTACAATATTTTTGGAAATATACTGTCAAGTTTCACAAAAATAACAATGAATAATAATACTGCTGCAGAATTTCAAGGAATTTCAAAGACGATATTTTTCCAATACTTCAATTTTCGAAAGACATATGGAAAGAAATTTAATTTATCTGTCGTATTAGACTGTGAAAACTTGATTGTAATTCAGATCTGCATGTAAAAATGATTTTCATTTGCGATTCTACCGGCATGGAACACTCGATTGTATATGAACACCAGGTTGGATAATGCATAATGCATGGAGTACGCACTACACAGAGAAGCGTTACGGTTATTGGATGCAATTCACTATCATGCAAGGGTTAGGAGTTTTATTCTACCCATGCACGCCAATTTGTTTGTCTGTTTGTGTGTTGGTTTTCCAATTCAAGTGAAACTAGACATCTTCCGGTACAAACATACGCTAAAGCCTTCTTCTTTATCTACTTTATTGCCTGCAATTTTCGTTTATGTTTATTTATTCTGTAGCTTTATGTTCTTAATATGCTTCAGAAACCTTGTGGAAATATAAGGCCTACTGTTAAGTAGGACTTGTATATTTCGATTCTACTAAAAGCAGGTAGAAAATACAAAACATATAAATTGATGATTAGTCTACTGTGAATTGTAGCAAGTTCCTGTTCCAATAACAGAAGGATAATATAATTGTTACAATATTATTATTATTATTATTATTATTATTATTATTATTATTATTATTATTATTAACGTAATCACAAAGTGGTCAGAAAAAAATGGTATGGAAAGTAAGGTTTCGAAATCTAATGCAATATTATTTTCCTGGAAAACTTCTCCAAAAGTAAACTATTGCCTAAACAACGTTCAAATAAACAAAAAAAAAAAAAAAAGGACTGTGTTAAAGATCTTGGGTTCATTAACAGTAAACTATATCGTCCCAATCACTTTTATTACATAATATACTGTTATAATATGCGAATGTTGGGAATAATACGGCCAATAACTTATTCTTTCTGTATGCCTGCTTCTCTTTTAATACTCTACTATACATTAGGTCGATCGAAACTCGAATATGCATCTGTAGTCTAGAATTCTATTACAACAACTGATTGGGCTAAATTAGAAAATACTCAAAGAAATTTCATATTCCCATGTTCATAGAGATTTCTACCCAGTAACTCTGAGTACCGGTACAGCTATCAGATGAAGTGTGATTACTTTAATTGTCGAAGCTTATATGCCAGACGCCATGAACTTGATTACCTATTCTTTTAACATGTCCTCAAAGGTGATTATAACCTGTGATACGTTCATAAGCAACATTCGCTTTTGTGTTCGTGTTTCTGAAATACAGATTCGTGAATTCGATCCTCCGTTGCAAAGATTTGTTTATTTTTTACAGTGAAGACTTTGTTTCTTTAATCTTGTAAATAATTACCATTAATATCACCGTTGGTCTTCAAAATTCCATTATCAATTATTTTAATATTATATTTTAATTTCAACAATTTAATCTGCTGGGTAACTATCGCTGCTGGACCCCGGACTCATTTCATTCAGACGCTAAATAACCTGAGGTGTTTATACAGCGTCGTAAAATAATCCACTAAAAAAAAAAACAACCGGTAATATAACTGTTATATAAATTCTAACTTTCAGTTTTTTTGAAAGGAGGTTGATTTACAAAAGCTTCTCAATCAAAATAGGTTATATAAAAAGTGAAAATAAACTAATTTCCACCGAAAAATAACAGTATTACTGTACACAAACGAACGAAATGCGTCTGTGATTTGCTGAGCGTTGCACAGTTCCATGTCAATTTCGCAATGTATATGATGTTCTGAAAGCTCCAATGTAAGTTAATTACGCTGTCGTATCTCGCGCTTAAGGAAATGGGATATTAACAAGCCACACACTGATGACCGTAGGCGTGTGTCTGAAAAAGTAGCTGCTGTTGTGCTGTTAAGAATGAGACAATTGATAGCAAAGATGGCCATAGTCGTAGCTCAGGCGGTAGCGCGTTTGTCTGCTGATCTGAAGTTGCGTTCGGGCGTGGATTCGATTCCCACTTGGGCTGACTACGTGGTGGGTTTCTTCCAAGATTTTCCTCAACCGTAAGGCGAATATAAGGTAATCTATGGTGAATCCTTGGCCTCATCTCGCGAAATACAATTTCCCTATCACCAATTCCATCGAGATTAATAACCCGGTAGTTGATATAGCGTCGTTAAATAACCAAATAAAATAACCAGTAGTCGGCAACCTACTGATATACCCAAAGATCCTACACACAATATGATCATAGATGTTACAGCGTGTATAAATAAACTAAAAAAAATGACATTTTACGGCACGCATGGAATAAAATTGTCATAGCAACAATCATGTCATTAACTAGTTTGTATTTACACCAATCAATGCTACGTTATATCAATATTAATAAAAGAAAATAAAGAACTTATTATATTAACCAATAACGCATCAATTAAACGTAAAATGAAATTCAAAATTTAATCAACTGGCTTGTTCTGATAAAATATGATGAAATAAAACTACTCATCGAATCAAATATAAAATGTAATATATTGTAGACTTTTGTTTCAGAGTAATATCTTATTTACCTATTTCGCCTTTATTACATTCTTATAATGTTATTGCACAAAAAAAAAAATAGCGTATGAAACTCGTTTACACTGTTACAAAGTTATTGCATTCCTAAACATTAAGTAATGGAATAAAGTATAACATCTATATACATATATATATATATATATATATATATATATATATATATATATATATATAATTTGAACTGGTAGTGGAAATTACGGGAAAACGGATGAACGGATTTTAATAAATGACTCCTCATTTTGAAGCTTGGAACCCAAAGTTTTTCAGAAAAATAGTAGTTTTCAGTGAAATGTTAATTTTTGAACATAATTTTCCTATTTCCTAAATTCCATCTGTCGTCACTAATTGGATTTCCGAATAAAACAAAACACACACTACAGTAAAGAATATTACACGAAGGCCATGATCTGCAAGAATGCTGACATATTTAGAGCTTCAATTAAATTGGTTATTCAAAATTTCAAGACTTACTAAAAATAATTTACAGGTCTGATTCTGTTGTGTGTAATTTTCTGAGTACAGCTGTGTATTGTGTATTAAAAACTACAAAACTTGAGGTGGTTTGATGACATTATTACCATTAGAAATGAAATATTATTATAGTTAACGCCATGCTGTGACTGTTTTTCATTAATGATACATATTAATGCTATATTGATGACATGAAAGTGAAATGTTTTGGGATTATACAAGTAGATGCAGAGAATATCTTAAATTGGATCTTGATTTCTATAATTTACTGAGTGGTGGCTATATAGTATATGTTACTGAAAACTATAAAACTTACGTAAGATAATAATATTGTTATTAAACATTAGATAATTTTATAGTTATTAATAAAGTGAGGTTGGGTCTTTTTCATATATTTAATGGCGGTGTGGTGTAGATATTTATATGCGTGATTCTTTTCAGTATTGGCTCGAGGGAGCGCAAAAATTAGAGTTCCTAAGAAAAGCCCAAAAGGTATTACTTAATGATAAAATAAGAGGCCTACAAGATTTTGTAGTCTTCCAATCATTTCAGTAAGTTCTCTTAGGATAAAATAATTTTACCCTCTACTTTTCAAGGTAGTTTACGAAACATGCAGCAGCTATTCCAAGATGCTATGTCTATTGTTCGAAAGCGTAGCAAACCTGACTTTTTTTTTAAACTTTCAGCTACAATCCGCAATGACCTGAAATAGCTACTGCTTTACTCCCACATGAAAAACCGATTGATCGTCCTGACACTGTTACTTGCGTTTTCGCGTTCAAACTAAAAAACTGAAGGTGTATAGGTTCAAGAAGAATTATTTGTCATAAAAAAAACCATTCAGAGGGAGTATGTTTCATTGTTATGGAAGCAAATAACTTTCAGAATGTCTGGTATTCTTCATTGAAAATAAATCTGAAAAATATTATTTGAACGTCTAATGAACTTAATTTGCTGCACAAGCCACTAGTTATAACTAATTTCATAATCTACCATTACAGTAGGCCTATACTTCAACGTCGAACTAAACAGTATTCTCATTTTCACTGAGGGATTGGACGGGATGGTACAGCGCCATAAAATCGAGATCGAGATCGACAAACTTCAATCCATTAATTTTAATCTTTGATCATACGAATACAAAAGTATATGACACGTTAGAAAACAAACAAAAATGTTATGAAGACGTATTTAGAATGGGTGCGAAATGATATTAGGAACACCAAATGTCGAGCACAGACATGTGTGGGGAATGAAGGAGCAAACTTTGGGTATTAATTCTATGGCAGAAGTACCCTGAATTACTAATGCTCTTCAATAAATACATTAATTGGAACCTGTTTGTAACCATTGTTCTTCCAACGAAACATTTGCGAAATTTTGCATATGAGAATATTATTGCTTGCCATTTCATCCAGGAAGTTTGAAACATATTGTGAGATTCGATCTCACGACCGGAAGAAGAAGGGCTATGTCGGCAGTGATTCGGGCAGGTTGCGCGCGCATCTGCTTCCTGGGACATGTGCTGTGGCGTAGAGTGGAGAGGGGAGAGGGGAGAGAGCGACCGCGGCAGAGAGGAGAGAAATGCAGATTATTCGAGAATGCTATCTCTGGATACAAGTGGAAATTTCTAGCATTGTAGTTTAGTTATAAATACGACACGCGAGTGAACATGAGCAGCAGTTTAGTTAGTTGCAGTGTTGTTGTAATCGGTGAACAGCAAACCAGCCAGTCTTGTGTAGCAGTGAAGCCAGCTTCGAGACCGGAGTCCGACTCGAGTGTGTCCGCAGCTGTGCGAGCGCCCGAAGTGCTGAGTTCGAGTGCAGTGGACCGCAGTTGGGGGACATGAGTTCGAGGTTCAGTGGACTGTCTCTGAAGGTCTGTGGTTCGAGATACTGTGAACTTGAGTGACTGAGCTAGAAGAACTAGCCAAGGCAAACGAACTGTGAACTGACAGTTCTGATTTGTAAATAGTGCTTTGTGAACATTAGTTACAATTAACAGTTCATTGTTGTTCTCAATAATCCAAGTAAATTGTCATTGTCGTCTGTGAAGTGCAATAACGAATACTGTGTTACTACGTGGAGTGGAAATCCCATTGTTGACGGGAGTAGAATTGAATTGTAGAAAATGAAGAGTTATTGTTGTAAGAATAAAACTACATTATTGTTTTTGAATTTTGAAGTTACAATATTTGTTTAGACGAGGTACAACGTTTAACCTTTCCCTCGAACGTCATCTAGCTCGATAGAGTCAATCCTGTTTCCGAGAAAATGTTTCGCCTTTTTTTTTTAATTCATTGTATAATTTTCTATCCGAGGTATTTCTGCACTATTATTTTTAGCATAGAAATACTTTATAACATTTCATACGTTTTGATTGGTACAGTTCGTTAGAATATTGACACGAAAATCAACACAAGGCACAACAGTCATTAATGGAAATGCACAGAAAACAGGCAAAACAAAAAACAGTTTTTCTCCTTTGGGAAAGGGTCTAATGAAGCCGTGTTGCGTAATTGTCATTCCCAGTTGAGATAAGTGGTGGGAAGGAGAGAGAATGCGAATGTTTCAAGTTGGGATGAGGAGTTGTGTAAAATAGTTAGTGGGAAATGCTAGTTGGCTGTCCAACGGAACGGCACAGCTATAGTGAGATTCTAAGCACAGAGTTAGCTGGTGATTTTATCTAACTGCAGTACACTCAATAATAATACAGTAGCTGGCATGCTATTACTGTTGTTGTTCTTGCTTGTGGAGTTAATTAACTGGATAAATGTAATCATGTTATTTATAATAGAAGTCAACTTCCCAAAGCGTTCTCACTGTCACATAAAAATGTTTTATATTTCAAACACACGTGCAAAATAGAGAGAAGTTATTTTCGGTAAAATGTAATCAATTGAAATGGGCCTTTTTATATTGCAACACACTATAATTGGCACTAAATCATCCACTGCAGAATAAAGTAAAAGCAACTTTATGCTCGAGTAAAGCTAGTTCTCGACTTTAAGTTGTATTAATAAATAAATGTATAATATATTGGTGTCATCAATATCTTCTTAATTTATTAAACTGTATACAGTATAATTGATCAAAAGTTGGATGCTACATTCAAGTTAAGGAAACACAAAAAATTAATGTTATATTAAAATATTTCGAACATAAAGATTTGATAAAATATTTCTGAAAACCCCAATTACAATATTTATGTGAAGAGATGCCTTCTTAGATGCAGACTGAGTATAGATTACTCAGGTTATTTCTAAATTCTCTGTAAGTGTATTAAATAACAACAATAATAATATCAATACGTCTGACATGATAATATTTCAAAGTATTACTCGACTAAGGCGAGTGGAGTCGCGGGCGTAATGTGAACTATCGCGATGCGGTATTACGAACGCAGGAGCAGTAGCGCCACGGCTCCGGGCTGTAGGACTCCACTGGCCTTGGTCGAGTAATACATGCATTATCGAATTAAGAAGTAGCTAGGATTTTAACAAAAAGCAAACCAATAGCATAAATGTGAACATCAGAACTAGCAGTAGTAGTAGTAGTGAAAGTAGTAGCACTAGCAGCAGCAGAAGTAGTAGTAGTAGTAGTAGTAGCTGTGACATGACAATAGTGGTAGATAGTATCTATTATTCAAATTTTACACAGTAATTTTCCCAATCTAAGGACCGTATCAGAAACACAAACATAAGAAAAAGGACACCAGTGAAAGTTGCCGTACCCGCAGCGCAAATAGCAAAACTGAAATTGTCAGGACACACAATAAGACTCAACAGCAATCGATGAGCACATGCAACAACAGTTTGGGATTCCAGAGTTGAAGAAAGAAGGCCAGGAAGACCGAGAACTAGATGGGCGGACGAGATGAGGAAAAACGCCGGCGCTTGTTGACTGGGACTGCGAGGAACCGAGAAGACTGGAAGGGCTACGAACTCCTCCTTAGAAATCAAAGTGTTCCGAAATGCTAGTGCTAGTGCGTGTGTAAAAGTGTACGAAGAACAAGAACTAAATGGAACAAAATTGTAAAGAGAAAGCAAGGAAAAATTAAAAGGCTTAAGTTAATATGTAATTGTTAGCATAATCTGTAAAAAAAAAAGTGACAAAAGAGTAGGGGAAGAGTCAGAGTCTAAAAGCATGTAAAGGAGAAATTCTAAAAGGGCTGGTATAAATACGAGCAAAATGCAGAACTAAAGTGACTAAAAGAGATATAGATAGGAAAATCACACACACCTAGCTCAGATGTGGGAACACTAAGAGCTATCTTCCATTGGAGAGGTCATTGTTCTATATGGGATTACATTATTATTGGTATTATTAGTATTATTATTATTATTATTATTATTATTATTATTATTATTATTATTAGTGTGTTGACGAGGGGTCGTCAGCACAGAGCACACTGGGGCTAGTCTCTCTCACCCGCGAAAAACGCAGTGCACTAGGGTGCATTCCGTAGCTGGTAGCGGGTATGCTCTCTATCTCTCCCTGTTGCACGACAGTGCACACGGAACAGCACCGCGTACCCTTTGCACATTTCAGCGAGTGCTGATGACCACTGGTGTTGACAATTAAATTAAGCACATTGATATGTTGTAACGACGGTGATATTTTGCCTCAATTATCAGAGTGAAAATTCTGATTTAAAAAATTCTACTAATACGCCAATGCAAAATATCGCACACAAATGTAGCTGTTCGACAGATATGAAACGCGTGATATTCCATATGAATCGGGGATTGCAGAAACAGCACATGTCATGAAAACTAAACTTTTCAGTAGACACAAAAAACGGTATTACTGGTGGTAGACCAAATCATTCGTTATAATACTGACTTCTTCAGACAGAAGCCTAATAGATGTGTCGTTTTATATAAAATTTATTGGAATCTAATGAATTGTTAATTAAATAAATCAACATAGGGTCAATCCGGGTTAGTTGCCACGCCGGTATAGATGCGACATGTAAGTGATTTCCGAAGTCTTTCGCTAGAAAGCAGCACTGATCACGTCGATGTTTCAGTTGAGTTCAGAGAGGAATGGTGAAAGCGCTTGTTCGTCCTCGCTCTCCATTTACTTGTGTAACAAAGGATTTATAACGGTAAGTCTGAGTTTTCTACCTGTGAATATTGGAGCTACATCCATTCTACTAATTATTATGAATGTTCTGGTTGTTGTAAATCATTTTATCGCGAGTAATATTGTTGTATGTGAACTCACAAATGTTGAAGGTCAACTGCAAGCGTTATCCGCCATTATGGAATAAGACAAACAACATGTGGCATCTATCCCTTAAAAATGGAATACATGCCACAGAGCTTTCAGTGTTAGATGCGACACTTTCTTAAATTGTGCTGATGTTGATTTTTGTTATCTTTGATGAAATATTGAAGGTCTATAACACCCGAGAGATAATAAAATCTGTAAATGAAGAATAAATAATAATTATCAGAATTGAAATAAATATTTTTCTTATTTAGTCGTTAGTTTTAATTGAAAATGAACTGTCTCTAGATATATTATTGTTTCTTAGGACAGATATGCCACGAAAATATACTCGAAAGCCTACAGCTCCTCCTAGGCGACAATGGACCATAGAAAGTCTTAAGGAAGCAATAAATCGTCTCAAAGCTGGTAATATTGGCCTACGGGAAGCCTCCAGATATTACGGTATCCCCACTCGCACTCTCAAAAGACGATGGGATACAATGGACACGACAGAAAAGTCTTTAGGACGATCAAGTTAGTATTAACTCATAGCAAATTTCTTAAGTCAGTATAAGCTAAGATTGACATTAGTAATTTCACGGATTTGTAATCCAGAGGCCGATGGATGTTTGAGAGTGTATTTTTTTTATTGTAAATAGTTTACTAAATTTTTAATGGTGATTAAAGGGTTAATGCTATTTTATTAAGCCGTTCTATACTTTTAATAGCTTATGGCAAACTCAAGGTCAATTTATTTAATAAACAAAACCTTCCCTGGCATGCTTAGAGGAATCTAAAAAATTACTGAATTATCTTAATTAAACAGTTTTATTTTTATGCTTGTTTTCTCTAGGCCTCTTCGGAATTGAAACTGAAAAAAAGATTGTCGCTCATATCCTGGAACTGGGCAATGCAGGATTTTCCCCTGATAGGACAACGGTACGAGCTATTGCCTACCAATTTGCTACAGAACTTGGCCTTCCTCACAAGTTTAATAAAGATACAAAGTTGGCAGGCTATGATTGGCTGACTTCTTTTTTGGAGCGCAATCCATGCCTCTCTGTAAGGAAATGCGAGGGATTATCGCTCGTGAGAGCGCAAGGGATGAATCGAGAAGATGTTAAGAAGTATTTTGATATACTGCAGCAAATAATGACTGAAAACAATCTTCTTGCTAACCCTCAAAATATATGGAATATGGACGAGAGTGGCTTTCCCATAAATAATCCACTTGGTAAAGTGCTGGCACAGAAGGGTGCCAGAGTAGTTCAAAACATTACTTCTGAAGAGAAAGGAGAGCATGTTACAATTGTTGGATGTTGTAATGCCGAAGGACACTTTCTCCCTCCAGTACTTATCTTGAAGGGTGTCTACAAGAAGGAGGAATGGACTGATGGTCTTCCTCCTGGATGTGATATTTACATGAACCCCAAGAAGGCCTACATTACAACAGAACTTTTTATGAAGTGGTTCAAAGAGATTTTTGTGCCAAGAAAACCACCTGGAAAGAATCTTCTTATTTTAGACGGTCACTCTTCTCACTGCAGCTCACCGGATCCTCTTCAGTTTGCTAAAGATAATGACGTCATAATGTTCATTTTTCCGAGCCATACTACTAATGCTCTACAACCTGTTGACAGATGCATTTACGGTCCCTTCAAAACCAACTTACAGCGGGCCACTAACCAAATATTGACAGCCAGCAAGACAAAGACAATTTCCAGATTTCAACTCGGGAAGATTGTTGGCACTGCTTGGGGAAAAGTTGCGTCTGTAGAAAATGGGATTTCTGCCTTTCGAGCAACAGGGATATTCCCGTTAAATCCAGATGGAATTCCTGACTATTTTTTCAAGATTTCAGACTCGGCTGAGTCACAGGCAGAAGTCCCAGCCCAAATCTTCGACCAAGATACACCTCAAGCAGAGACTCCTGACCGAGATGAACCACGAATTTTGGATTCTCCTGGATGTTCCACTGCTCAGGATACAGTGAGTACACCCAAAACCTCCAAAAATGAAACTCCATCAAAAGTTCTGAAGAAACTCAGTCCAATACCTCGTATAACATTGAAAAGAGTACCTAGGAAACAACTTGCTACAATGTTGACATCGGATGAATTCATCGCCGAAAAGAAAAGAAAAAATGACAGCAAAGTACAGAAAGGCAAGAAATCATCGAATACTGATGTGCCAAAGCCGAAGAAGAAAACTATGGCAGCTACGTCAAGGAATGGGGATACAACTAATTCAGCATCATCGACGATCGACAAGGAAGTTGATTCAAACAACTGTGTGGAATGTTGGGAGAATTACTTCACTACAAATAGGAAAGATGATTGGGTGAGATGTGTAATGTGTTCAAAATGGTTGCACGAGATGTGCAGTATTTACGATGAGAAGTGCACTGACTGTGGTAGGAGTGAAATCAGGAACTTGAACATGAATAAACAAAAATAAAAATGTACAATTTTTAAACCATTTTTTAAATAATTTCTGAATGTTTAGACACAATTTATAATTTCATTTGTTTGTGTTTTTTTTTAAATTTCATTGACAATAAGGGTTTATTAAACATTGTTGAATGATAAATCCTGAATATACCTATGTAATATATCTCATAAATTAAATTCGTTGTGTGGCATTTCTCCCTGAAGTGTGGCATTTATCCCTCTAGTAGTGTGGCATCTCTCCCTCGTATATGTGGGAGAGATGCCACAGACAGTGTTTTAAAATAAATATATTTTCATGTACCTATTATGTTTTATTTTGTTTAATACTATTATTGTTCGTAAGTTCAAAGGCTAAGGTATAAGTTATGATCGACAGATTAAGGAAATCTCTTGAAATGTGAAAATAATTGGCCTACAATGAAAAGTGTACCATCTATCCCGGACTTACCCTATATTAGCTTGACATGTGTTACTGTATTTCTGCAAGGAATCAAAATTATAGTAAAATAATTTCAGTTCAACTAAAGTTTATTTGTCAAATTAGGGTGTATGTATAGGCCTACTATGTACTTAATACTTAATATATTACGATGTATCGAAGTACGTATGATATTTCAGTGCAGAAATTCTGCGTCATCATATGATGATGGAAAAGTGGAACAGAGAAAAATTCTCTCCGGCACCGGGATTTGAACTCGGGTTTTCAGCTCTGCGTGCTGACGCTTTATCCACTAAGCCACTATCTCTTCCACTCTTCCATCATTACATGATGACGCAGAATTTCTGCACTGAAATACCATTTATCGCCGCGCCAGCCAGAGTAACGACCGGCGAGTCTTTGATATTTATAAATCAGTGTTTGTCGCTTGTGATTGTGTTTCTTTTAGTCCCACCGCTCCAATCATATTCGACAAAAAACGGTTGCCGCCAATGACAATCCAGGATTGAATTTTGACGTGTTCATATCAAGTCCACGTGGAGTAAGAACCAAGGTTGCCATTTTTAATAACAAATGTTCGTTCAGTTTAGTAAAGCATTTCAAGTGGAAGTTATAAGTTGGTGTTAATATTTAAGATGTGAAGACCGTGGGAAGGCGATGATGAAGTTGAAAGTAATGTAAATGCGTGTGTTCCTTCAATTAGTAGAAGTAAGACAATTACAGGTAGCAAATGTATGGGGACATTGAATAAACAGTCTCAGAAAATAATTTGTAATGTGTATGCCTACATCAAAAGTAATAAATTGGGCAAGGGACCGATTACAGAGACCGCAAAAGCTGTTGGATTAAGTAGGCAAGCCATAAGCAGAGTTGTAGAAAGAGGTCCTAAAACTCCCAAAAAATGTAAAAATAAAAAACAGAAATTTGAAAAAGTTGATAACTTCACCTGCGATCCGTTTCGTCGAACGGTGTATGATTTTTTAAAAAATGGACAGTCGTCAACATTTAGTGAAATATTAATAGAACTTCAAAACAAGTGTGAATTCCCCTACAAGGAAACAACACTGAGAGAATTATTGAAAAAGTTAGGATTCAGGTTCCGAATTCTTAACAAAAGACGCGTGATAATGGAGTCGTCGAGAATAGTAATGTGGAGGTACAAATATTTAAACACACTTCGTTCTAAATGATCGGCAGGCCATAAAATTATATTTTTGGACGAGACATGGTATGACACACATGATGTCCCCAAAAAAGGTTGGGATGATGGGAGTTGCTCATGTGCCTTCAATGCCCCTGTATCTCGCGGGAAACGAATTATGGTTTTGCACGCAGGTAGTAGTGACGGCTGGGTTCCAAATTGTTTGTTCCTTTCAGCTAGAAATATAGGTGACTCCAAAGCAGATTCACATGACGAAATGAATTCTGAAATTTTCGAGGACTGGTTTACAAACAAATTAATGAAAAATCTTCCAACAATCCCTCCGTGTATAATTGTAACGGATAACGCTGCTTATCATTCCAGGCTACAGTTTAGGCTGCCAAATAGATCCACAAGAAAGGATGATATTATTAGCTTCATGGTACAACACAATCTAGAAGTACCCAATCCACTCCCCACTATATCTGTATTGCTTGAACTTATAAAAGAAGCTAATATCAGTAGAGTGTTTGTCATTGACAAAATTGCAAGAGATTTCGGCTATGAGGTTTTGCGGTTGCCCTCATATCACTGTAATTTAAATGCTATTGAACTTATTTGGGCCCGCTTAAAACATGAAGTTCGAAAACGAAATTTGACTCAATCACGTAGTGACAGTGTATGCAGAACTATACGAGAATGTGTTGAACTTATAAATTCGGAATTGTGAACAAATTGTGTTAACAGGACAAGAGAAATAGAACGCCAATATATTGTTCGCGATTCTGAAAACGACAGAGACTCGTTCATTATAAGCTTAGGTGACAGTGACAGTGAAGGAAGCAGTTCAGATGAGAGCTAGGATGTCAGGTAATTAATAACTGTAAAATTTACATATTTATCTAATTAATGTAGTTAGATAGCATGAAAGTATTATTATTATTATTATTATTATTATTATTATTATTATTATTATTATTATTATTATAAAATATTAGTTATGAAGTAGTCGTGTTTCTCGTTTGTACGCCCTGCAGTTTGAAAAAGACGCGACAACATCGCTTTAGAACAGTATGCAATCGACAGGTCTGTTATTGTTGTTAACCTTTTCTTTGATCTGCCGGTCGTTACTCCGACTCGCGCGGCGATAAACATCGTAATATATGATGTGCGAAAAATTATCACTTTGTGATTTAAGACGGCGCTTATTCCGTCTGATACCGGCCAATCAGTCACTCATAACGACTGCGCCTCTGCACATGTATGGACATTGTGCCATTGCCATATATCTCTATGACGCAGTGCATGAGGGTAGGCCACTAGAGGAATTCAAACTGAGAGAATTCGATCCGGTATCGGGGTGGGAATCTGGTGTGGCTTAGTGGATAAATCGTCAGCACGTAGAGCTGAAAACCCGGGTTCAAAACCCGCTGCCGGAGAGAATTTTTCTCTGTTCCACTCTTCCACCATCACTTAATAATTACGTTCAGCATATAAATGAACTTATTTTTCCACAATAGGCTACTGAAGAATATTATTGTAAAATTCTTGATATTCATGTGGTATGTAACGCATTAGTTTGCGTATATCGTCAAACTTCTCTCTTTGAATTGGGACGATTTTGTCTGGATATGCCAATGAAGAATGTAAATATGGTATTCTCCTTTGTACTTACACGCAAACATTCTCATGGGGGCAGATAAGAAAAATTAATCGTTTTTCTTCCATCATTTTAATAATGTCAAATTTTGGCCACTCGAGCGCAATTACGAAGGCCATAAAATACGTTTCCCAGGGGAAGGCTTTATTGGAACATATAGCATATGTTGAGTTAATTTTCAACGTATTCACACAAGAATTGAGACATTTGTCATTCAGTGGGATCAATTTTTTTTATCCTTGTGTCGTAGATGTCTGCCGTCTGGAACCGGAACTAATGTGTCGGTACATGTCTTTGATATGAGTTGTTTCTGCAAGTCACAAGTCTGCAAATGTGAGACGGCTATACTGACATGTGGTTTCTGCATGGAATGATAACCTTATATCAAAGTTCATGAAACTCAAACTCATTTCGCCACAAATAGTGACATGTGCTGTGTCTCCAATCCCTGATTCATATGTAGAAGTATGGATAGAACCAACGCTTCGTTTCATAGTCACAGATTTGTGTATAAAATATTCGCTGTTAAACTCGCTATACTAGAGTGACTCTCTAACAAAATACTACTTGTTTTTATTTATGTAAAGTAATGTACAACAGAAAACAAAATGAATTAGAATCAATTTCTCCGTCATTTACTTTACTCAAAATCTTTACCCTTCTACAGACTTAGAAGTTGAGTATTAACCTGATGTAGCGGAAAGTTCCGTTTAGAGATTAATTTTAAGATACCAAATAACATCCGATGAGGCAATCAATCCACGCCTGCAGTCTGTAAGCTTATCAGTGTACGTCTGAACCATTGTGTACATGAATGTTGGAGAAGGGACTATTCAATATTTGTTAGTAAATTGAAGTACACAAATTACGATAGTCCGGCTTGTTACTGCGTTCACGCCTGAGTAAGAGAATTTCTGTTGTGAAAGAGTAAAGCTTGGATGAAATTTGTTGCATTTCAACAAGCACCTGTCACGCTTATTGCTACAGGATGTAAAAGCTCAATTCAGCTATTATCCAAGCCTTTCTTCTCTAATAGGATACGAACATGTTATTGGGCACATGCATTTCAAAACAATCCGATTACGTCGGCCAACATGGTAATCCTGGATACCAAGAGTTTTTTTCTTTGTTTTGTATTTGTGGTACGAACTGGTTAAGCTTACATCTGGAACATTAGCGTCATTTGGATCTAGCAACAGAAGTAAGAGTAGTAACTAAAGTATTACAATATTTCTTGTAGAAATATGGATGCTTCTGTCGCAAAACTACGTCATCAGTCTGAAAGTAACACCCGATATGACCCTCATTTCAGTAATAATTAGCTAGAATTAGCTATGAACCATTCGAAAACGAATTAAGTTTCTACAGGTCTGCTCTCTATCATCTGCTCTTTATAATTTATATTTGATTGTTACGATGGGCAAATGAAACCGACAAATAGCAGAAATCGGAAAAATAATTCACGATGGTAGAAACGAATTGGTATGAATTTACAGTTCACGAGAAAGAAGATATCATAGCATCGAAAAGCGATAGAATATAAACCGGAAAGGCCTAATGAATCTATTCCGGGAAGCTTACAAGTGTGGTCATGCATAAGAGAATCTCAGCTGCGTAAAAGCTACATTTAATATATATCTAGGGCAATATAGCATAACAAAAAGCTTTAATAAAAAATAATGGACATTCACAATATCTCTGTGAAGGAAATATAAGATGACAAGGGGTAATAACGCCAATTGAAGTAATAATGCCAACTACTTATATTCCACGTAGTTTTCAGGAAAATCAACAGATGGCACATACTATACGTAAGGAACACTTTTGTAATCAGAATAGCAAAAACTCGTTCCATAGGCAGCCATTCTTCAGTTAGCAGGCGCATGTGTCGTGTGGAGTACCGTTGTTGAAACACTTCTTCTAAATTTTCAAATTTAAGTTATATTGTGACCATATAATTACATCATAGTGCAATGTTACTGACATCGATTCACAGAAAATTTTATGCATTTTCTTAGCATATTCATGCGATTTGAATAACCTTTTGAGGGAAATTGTAATTTGACCTAGAATTCAAACAAATTATCATAAAATGTTTTGGCTGGGCTAGTTTCGTAAATTTATGTAGCCTAACTTTCTGTTTCCTTATCTTATCGAGTGGTGAGAAAAATCGTATCTCTTTACTACAGATGCCAAGAGTTTATGAGAAGAAGAATCTACATATAGCGTGGCCCGAAGAGATGCTTGCAGCTGCCGTCAAAGGGAAAACTTGTGTGTCCAGAGTGTTCTCAAGTAAACAGAATTTTTGGTTTAAACGTCAGTGTTCTTGTTCGATTTCTTTCAGTTCTGAAATGTTTCTAATTTGTGAACGGTACTAATTCAATTTCCATTGACAATTCGTCTGAAGTTTCAAGAAAGTTACAAAAAATAAGAAAATACTGTATTTGAATAAAGCTTATTCTGTAAAACTTATTTATGTTACCTTTTATTATATTTATGTATATGGCGTTATTACCCATGTAGTGCTGGCGTTAACCCGTAAGTGGTGAGGTATTTTTCTAGTCATGTAACTGGTGAGGTGGGGATTGCACTAACCCCAACTTAGAATCTTGTATCGTAGCACTCAGATAATCAAAGTGAATTTTTAATTTGTATAATCAAGTACTTTTATTTGTTTTAACTAGGTTTTCTTAAAAATTATGGAAGCAGGCAGCATAATAAGCAATGAAAAAGAAAAAAAAAATATCTCCGCACATCCACTTGGCGCAGGCTTCTTTTCTTACAATGGCTGGGGTACTCACAGTCACCTCATCACCAATTACGGGTTAATACTCACAAGCATGGGTAATAACGCCAAGTTGCAGTTCAAGGCAATATATTCCTTAATTCCTTTAATTTTGAATTTCTGACAAATTAGCATTTTCTACATTTGATAAACAAGTTTGATTTTAGAACTGTGAGTTTATATCTGAACAAAACAGCATGATCTCTACTTGGAAAATGCCCGAACGTTAACATGGCATTATTCCTCCAAGGTACCTTATTTATTTCTACTCAAGGTGTCGAACATCGAACCCAAACCCATAGAATTTAAGACCAGAGACGTCATTGCAAGGAAGGACATACAAGTACCTAAAGCTAAATTTTGATCCCTGCATGACGGGGAAGAAATGTACAACACGAGTCGAGGGTTGAATTCGCACTTGCAGCCTACAAGCGAAGCGCACAACCAATTGAGTCTATGGGCGATTTCATTCATGAATGACGATTTCTCACTCCAGTTGCATTAACCCCATTAAAGGACAATAGGCCTCCATTTGCAGTCACAGTAGCGCGTAATACAAGCCAGTGTTCACAGTATATTATGCTTGTGTTCTGTAGTGGACAGCAGATACCTTTATAAACCAAGTCCATTTTGCACTGCCTCAGCTGTTTTAGTACGGATAAGGAAAACAAAACTGACTTGCATGGGTTACTTTTATGTAAATTTAAGCAACGTAGTAATTAATTCTAAGCGATAAACTGTGTCGCTTTGAAAGAGCATGCAGGATAAAAATCTTCCACGGTGTTCAACGTGGTGTAAGAATGACGGAATGTTGCAGTAATGATATTTTATTTAAAACTGCTTTCAGCTACAGAGGTTAACCGGCGTCGAAACTCAACGTGGGTGTGAAAAGGCCGACAAATTTTTCCTAAAGCCCTTCATCATGGAAGAGTTCTTTGCCATGCCGAAAATCTACGACAGTGTTATTTGTCTATCTGTGAAAACTATGCTAAAAGATATGGCTTTAATAATCTTGAGCGCGACAGCCTATACAGAACCAAAGCTGACAAGCCGACTGATGGCATTACGTCCACATGTCTCAGCAGAGGTGAATGGTTATTCAATCAGTAAGAGGTCACGATGATCCCTCAGCCGTTATAGCTGGTTTGCGGAACCAGATTTTGCTACCTATCGTAGCACCCCAAATTTATCAAGAGGACAGGGCATGGTTGCACCCACGGTCAGCAGATAAAAAAGTGTTCCTGTTTTGTGGGCATAGTTGCGCCCCGTTCCTATCAGGTAGAGGAAAGGGACATGGCATAGTTGAGCCCCGATGAAATAGGTAGAGAAAAAGATATTAGGGGAACTCGAGCCTCGTAATCAATCAACCTTATTGATTTCTTATTCGATTTAATATTCATTATCGAAACCGTTAAAATGAATAGGCACCATGAAGTTGACAGCGCTTTATTAACTTTTTTTTTACTGTTTATGCAGTGATTATCGATAGCCTACCGTAAAAATGAACACCATGAAGTTGTCAGTACTTTATTAACTGACATATTCAAACAAGTTTCATGGGTCTCTCAGAAATGTCTTCCATAGCTTTTCTTTTAACACTGTCCGATACACTTTGTTTATCAATGTGTAAGTCCGCAGCGTGGTTATGATCAATTTTGCTATTTAAAATAACACTTTTTTGTCTATCACACACGATAAATGAACTGCATTTTTTGTTTGTACACCGATACCACTATAATATTTTTGAGTAATTTATTTATTTTATGACAATCACTTTTGTGTGTACTATACCCATTAGGGCGCAACTATGCCATGTCCATTCTGCTACCTGATTTCTTCGGAGCGCAACTATGCCATGTTCATTCTGCAACCTGATTTCTTCGGGGCGTCCACACCTGTGGAGTAACGGTTAGCGCATCTGGCCACGAAACTAGGCCCGGGTTCGAATCTCGGTTGGGACAGGTTACCTGGTCGAGGTTTTTTCCGGGGTTTTCCCTCAACCCAATTTGAGCAAATGCTGGGTAACTTTCGGTGCTGGACCCCGGACTCATTTCACCGGCATTATCATCTTCACCTCATTCAGACGCTAAATAACCGAAGATGTTGATACAGCGTCGTAAAATAACCTACTTAAATAAATCAAAAAAATTTTCTTCTGGGCGTAACTATACCATGCCTAGGCCTCACAATTGACCACGGAGCGCAACTATGCCATACCATATCAAGATGCGGGGTAGGTACCGATCCAACACACTGACCGAAGATCGAGATTTTATAGCCCTTTAAGAACTCATTTTTTTAATATGAACATTTTATTTTATTTTTACCGCTATTAATGACTATTACTTTTTTTCCTTTTTACAAATTAAAATGAAACCTGGACTGTAGCACCTACCATAAGTTTAAGGATACCCCTCCATAAATGATGTTTCATTCCTGTCCTTATATTTATGTGAAACCCCCTGATGTTTACACGGGGACCAATGCTTCTGAAAAGTGAAGTTTTTACTGCAAACCCAATCTGTCTATCTTCCAAACTGTGGATTATAACAATTGTCTGTTGTAAAACTTATTGAAAAGTTATATATTTTATAGCAAAGAAAATAATTATTACATAATGGGTTAACTTAGATCAATGAATTTTGGAATGGAGTTGCACAATCTCCAGTCATTCTTCCACATCCCAATAATCTGCGACTTCACGTCCCACTTACTGAATTTCGACCTATTTTCATTTCTTTCAAGGAAGAAATTCGACCTTTCCACACTTGTAGCAAACTCCACAGCTGATTACTAAAAGTGGTGGGAATAAGCTGATTGACCAGTGTTACCAACTCCCAATGTTATGATCTAAATGGCAGTGACGGACCCAGGCCCATATACCGCGCGAACTTCAAACTCAAGAGAATTTTAGAAAATGGAAATTTTTCCTAAAGAAAAAACAAAACAATCTGGAATACAATGCGTGCACGAGCTCTCACACATTGTTTTAAACAAAAAGCAATAATTGCGCGAGAAGTCTTTCAGATATGTCTAACTCTATCACAAAATAAAATTTACAGATCTAAATCAACCCATTCTGGAGTAATTATTTTTTTTTCTACAAAATATATAATTTTTCAATATGTTTCATATCAGATAATATAATTCACAGTTTGGAAAATAGATTGGGTTTGCAGTAAAAGCTTCACTTTTCACAGGCATTTGGTCCCTGCATAAACATCTCGGGAGTTCACATAAGTATAAGGACAGGTGTGAAACATCACTTATGGAAGGGTGACCTTAAGCTTTAGGTAGGGGCTGTTCATATGTCCATAACATTAAAAACTATCAAGTACAAATTGCTGTGATACATAGCGTTGGGTAATGGTACTACAAATTCTAGTGAATTATGTAGGCCTATTGCTAATTGTCATCTAGAATTTGTGTTGGAACATACACTTGGAAATTATAAACTACAATCTGTATATATACAGTAGTGGCAAAAAAAAAAAAAAAAACAAAAAAAAAAAAAAAAACAAAAAAAAAAAACCGAACCGACCCTTGTAGTTGATTTCAGAGCCTTGTTCACTCCAGAGCACGATAGATTGGTAACTAAGACTTTCGTGGTTCGAATCCTGCCTGGGAAGGAAACTTTTTTTTTGTTCCTTATTCAAATTTATTTCAAATAATTTTCGATTGCAGCGATATTTTACTACTTAACTAACTTATTATTCCCAGAACATTAATTTTACCAGCATATTTTCTAATGACTTTCGAAATGGGCTACGTCAGCAGTCGAAACTACAATAATCTCAATAGATTACTCGCTAGCTTGTGAATGCGGGCGTGGCATGCGCAGTGGCTCATTTCGGGGACTTCGATTATTCCGTTAGTCCGGTTTTTTTTTGCCACTACTGTAAATAAAGTTGGACATCCAGTACAAACTCTTAAGGTATGCTACATTGGAAATATCGTGTCCGAATTGACACAGGAAATTGGAAATAATGATAATCTACAACCCAAATTGATATAGAACATTAGACAATGTCAATTAAGGTTGTAATAAAAGTTTGTACTAGAATTTGCATTTATCAAAGACATTAGATAATATTATAACAATCTGTGTTCCTACATAACATGATAAAATATAAGAGACTCAAATTTCTATTGGTACTTAAACACTGAAAAAAGTCAACCTTTTTTTTCTTTCCCATTCGCACTGGTACAATATTATTAAACAACGGGTTATTTGAAAACAAAATATTATCGGATTCTGCTGACAAATAGAATGATCGAAAGGCTCAGCATGTTGTCCACTAGACCACAGAAGACTAATGTGTTGTTGAACCGCTATTCTTTTATAATTAAAAATTTTCACTAAATTAATACAAATCACCTGCTAGTTTATGATATTTACTAACGATGTTAATATACAATATATTGCTTTAAATAATCGTCGAATGCTCCGTTTATTCTTCTTTCACTACGCCTTACATTTTTAAACAATAAACAAGAAAGATTATATGAATCACTCTCTGTATAACCACTTAATCACAATCAGTGACCACTGACCTTTATATTGAGGCTGCTGTACTGGTTTAGAATTGTTCACATGGTTTCATATTCCATATAATATAAACTATGAAACAACTAAACGGAGTAAAGGTCAGAGGTTTCAGTCTCTTTTTGTTTACGTTCAGCTGCGGTGTAACGACAGCCAATGGAATGAATAATGCATCCTGCTGACAACTAATAGTGATATATTGTTGAAAGAAAGACAAATGTAATCAATGACTGTGGTCTGACATTTACTTCAATTTCAACAGAAAATATTCCTTTACATCTTTCTTTCTTGCTGTATTTGCAATTGAGGAGTTCTATGTAAGTGGGATCTATCTCAGGATAATGCTGTTTTGAGAAAATGAGGATTGAAAAGTGTAGGCTACTTATGATTTAATGTTTTAACAAATTCAGCAGTGCAGTATTCATAGTCGTAATAATAATCATTATAAAATCCTGCTTATTATATCAAATCATAAATTAAATTTTTACATTTATGTCTTGTTTTGGAAACATTTTAATATAAGACTTATTACACTAAATACATATTGAATTATAACAAGTCCAAGTGTTACAAATATTCTGTATAATAACTAAAACTCACTCTTTATGAGCACAATGTCGAACAGTAACACAAACACAGATAGGTTTCCTTTGCACTAACAGATTATCAAGTAGTCCAAAGTTCAACCTTCTCATTTTGATTTGTATCACATATTGACATAAGTTTTACATTTATTTTTGACAGAGGCAGGTTTTAGGCATAATCGAATTCTAAGCCTAATGTTAGGCTACCTTTAGTCTTGCTACTCTGTGTAATCTTCTTCTTCTTCTTCTTCTTCTTCTTCTTCTTCTTCTTCTTCTTCTTTTTCTTCTTCAGTCAGTTGTATGTTGCAATGCTTCTTTGGTGGACATCATACATTTTCTTATAAGGATCATTTGGATTGATCTTAAGTTTAATAATTATTGAGTACAAAAATCGCAGACATTTGTGCGTGGCATTTTGAAAGCAAAACTGGTTCGACTGTGACAGAACTTTTTAGCCTATAAGTTATAGTTATTATGATATTTTTTATTTGTTGTAATTATTTTAACTATTATACTTTATTGTACATTTTGACGATTAAGAATATTTCCATTTTATTTGTTTTTTGAAGGTAAATTAATCCCAACTTTATTTCTTATAATTCACTTTCAGTGGTTTTCCAACCTTCTCCTAAAAATACTTTCTGAATAATTTAAATAAGGTAACAGTATTCAGATTAGGGTTTTCAAAATATAGTTTCTTTGATTTACAAGTGCTGTAATGAGAATCTCGATGGAGTATTTCTTGCAAATGCTTTGTAGCCAATTCTAAAACGTTCTCGCTGACAATACGGGATCAATTATTGTAATGACCACGAAGTTCTGTTGATGATCCCCCATTTTTAACTTTGTCAATTGAAGGGTTCAGAGCCACAGTGGGCCAAGCGCCATTTATTAAAAACGGAGAAAGCAAGGGTTAAAGTTAAGTGAATGCCATAGTTTAATGAAGAGTGACATATTATTTATTTTTAATGTGTATACTTTATATTACTTGCTATATGTTTCCATTGAATTATGGTAATGACTTCATTTAAACCCTTGTTTTCTAAGGTTTTAGTAAATGGCACCTGGTCCGCTATGGTTCTGAACCCTTCAATTAGTTTTACCGATACCTGGTAAAGAGATACTAGAAGAGTTCGGCATACTGGTATGCTTATCCCTTGATGGTTTACCACTCATTTTGTCGTTTTTTCTTTACCAGCATGCAACTTTTGAGTAGCAGTCTTACGGACAACCATCGCAGTACCCAAATAAGCGTCTTGCATTTGTTTTGAACAATTTGCATTAAAAAAAAAAAAACATACCTTGTTGTCATTCTTTGGGAACTTGCATAAAACATTATTTTCTGCAACGTGTTTCCACATAAGTGGAAGATTTACCTGGTATGTACTTTTTAGAATAAGCTGTTTTGTAACTCTGTCTTGAATGACGCCTAAATTTCATTTTATAACAATTATATTTATTTATCTATTTATTTATTTATTTATTTATTTATTTATTTATTTATTTATTTATACTGGCAGAGTTAAGGCCATAGGGCCTTCTCTTACAATATACCAGGTCACAAAGTATACTATCGAGAACTGAGGTAGCAACCGCATCATTACTGCTTGTTTCAAACTCTAAATACATTTGTTACAGTTTTCAACTCGACAGCAACATTGACAGCTTAAAGCTCACACAGAAATAAACATACACAACAGCTTATGTATTTGCCTACAGTTCCCTCTAGATTACAGATATCGAAACCAAAATTTGCAGGGTTACCAACATAATGTGTGGTGGATAAGAAAATCTTCTCCCTAAAAAGAGCCAATCCGAAAATGAGCCTCTTTTATATGGAACTCCTCAATTGTCTTACACTCCATCTTTCCCCTGGCAAAAATTCCGCGCAGTTTGCTAACCGTGAGACACTTCATCTCTGTGTCGTTCTTCTTGCTTTCCTATTTCATGTCGCCATCTCTATGCGTGTTTTTGTCTCTTTTTTTTTTGTACCATTTCTCTCCGCCTCATTTTCAGGACTCATAGGATTCCCGTCCTTCACTTTCCACCGGCTTATCTACAACCCTCTATCCTTTCTGTATCTTCTAATATTCCTAGTAGGAACAACACATTGCACAAAAATATCTTAGTATTGAATAATGCGAACAAAGATATTTTGTACTGCAAACTGGACATTTAAAATTCAGACTTTTCATTAAACTGTTTTTGGACTTTAACGTATTCCTTGTTTCTTATTTAAATATAAAATTCATATAATTGATAGCGAGAATGCGTTATTTACACTAAATAATATTTAAATAATTTTTAATGACTATTAATTTAAGATTTTTCGTTGTAGCTAAATTGGTAGAATATTTTGCTAACGCAAAAGACCCGGCTTCTCATCCCGGTACGTACAGTTATAGCCTCACTCTCTCTCTTTCCTTTTCATTAAATATTATGATTTTTTATTCAGATACTTAAATTTTCTCATATTTCTCGATCAGAGGTTGCGGCTTGTAAACAAAACTTTGTAAACCATACGAATATGCCAGGAGTATTAATATTATCATCTCTCAAGAGTAGTTTATCAAGTTTCAGATTTCAATTAATATGAATGCTTACTTACTTACTTACTTACTGGCTTTTAAGGAGCCCGGAGGTTCATTGCCGCCCTCACATAAGCCCGCCATTCGTCCTTATCCTGAGCAAGATTAATCCAGTCCCTACCATCATATCCCACCTCCTTCAAATCCATTTTAATATTATCTTCCCATCTACGTTTCGGCGTCCCCAAAGGTCATTTTCCCTCCGGCCTCCCAACTAACACTCTTTATGTATTTCTGGATTCACCCATACGTGCTACATGTCCTGCCCACCTCAAACGTCAGGATTTAATGACATTTATTTTCCAATTACCAACGATGATAATAATAATAATAATAGGCTAATGATTATGATGATGATAATAATAATAGTAATAATAATAGGCTAATTATGATGATAATAGTAATAATAGACTAATAATAATAATAATAATAATAATAATAATAATAATAATAATAATGGGCTAATGATGATGATGATAATAATAATAATAATAATAATAATAATAATAATAATAATAATAATGCATACTAACATGTATAGAAACACGTTGCGCACCCTGTTGGCCGGTTTTAGATCCTATTTCTTTCTGAGTCCCAAGCGACGTGAAGGAAGTATAACGAGGAAAAAGAGGAGAGGGAAGAAGAGACACGTACATAATCACTAGGATGAAGTAGAACGAAGGAGACAAAGCAGGAAACAGAAGGGAAGAGAAGAGAAATCGTGGAAATCAATAGTCTGCGTTACAACAGCATTGAATTCTATAAATCTGTTGAGGATGCAGGCCAGCCTTCTGTCCGTCCATCCGTCTACCCTCTTCCCAGCCCGCACGCTTGTGGGATGCTGTTACTCAACTCTCCCAAAGCTTGTATGGACCAATTCGTCCGACCGTGAGTTCCCACAGTCTACAAGCGTACGAGAAAAGAAAGAGTCTTTCATCAGTGGCACAAGTTGCAGTGGTTACATGAAAGATGAGAGGTCTCCAAAATGTTTGCCACTTTGTCCTCATTTTCAGTCAAGAAAAGGATGTGAATTCAACCAATATTACGTAAAATTACTACGGACCGCAAGTTAACATATAAATTAAAAGGAACACATCGAAAAATTTCATAGGTCTAATTATTCTTACAGAAGTAAATGTAAGAATATTCTTGAACGCAAAAAGAATCTGGTACATAATCGAGTATTTGTCTCACGTGGAACGAATTATGAACAAGAAAGTATCGGAAAACGTTTTCATCAAACAACGGATTTTCTGTGTATTTGTTAGTGATTTTATTTCTTTGGATATAATCATATGCTAATAGATTATTTTTAGAACAAAACACTGAAACTTTCTGTACATAGAAATCCATATCTTCCTGCAAACTGTAGAAAACTGTATGAATTTACAAGTATTTTTTCTCTTCCTTATCTTCATACATCAAACATTAGGTCTATTTATCTGTTCCATTCCATAAAAATCTTTCTATTATAGATGAAGGAAGGATTTTACCTCTTTATTCTAGAGGATGATGATTTAAAATCTGTTTGGTAATCATTCTTTTGATATTATTACTGTAAAATGCTATCATGTTTCATATGTTTTGTAGAGTCTAATGATGGCTTCTGATTTCTCACCGCTAGTGTTCTTTCTGTCCAAACACTGCCACTCTTGTATGGCTTCTGTACATTTTACCCTTTTTTTTCCTATCTACGTTTTTCACTGTTTCCGGGTCATGTTAGAGTAATGTTTTATGGCAGACTTGAGTGAATGCCCATCCTTTGAACATGAAAACATTTTCAATCACGTTATGCGGAACGTTTGATATCGTTATATATACAGAGCGATTCACAAGGATTTAGCGTCCCTTACGGAGCTTATTTCTGAAGACATTCTGAGCAAAAAAATGCCATATAAACATTTGTCCTAATCTCAATATTTTCAGAGTTACACTAATTTGAAATTGTTTGTAAAATACCATTATTCTTTCTAAGGGTAAAAGAATATTACAGATAAAGAATGAACTATTCAGGAGCATCATTTGTTCAATTACCTAATATTATGCAACTAAAACTATGTTGTGAATTCCATAGTTGCTTCGTACAGATTTTTTTTTTTTTTTCGATTTTCAACTACAGAATTACATTTTCTTACTCATTTATCACAACAATTGTTACAAATCACGCCACTTTTGTAAATTCTTCAAGACTGTACATTAGGATGAATAATTAAACTACAAAAGAATCAAGTTCTTAAAGTCGTATGATTTGTAACAATTTTTGTGGTAAGTGCGTAAGAATGATGTCATTTTTAGTTTAAAATTGAAAAACAAATCTGTACGAAGCAACTAACAACACATGTTTAGCTTCAGAACATTAGCCAATTAAAAAAAATGGTACTTCTGAATAGTTCATTCTCTATTTGTAATATTATTTTACCCTTAAAACTAAAGAAAAAAGGTATTTTACAAACAAATTAAAAGGTAGTGTAAATTTGAAAATATGAGATTCGAACAAATGTTTATATGACTTTTTTGCTCAGAATTTCTTCGGAAATAAGCTCCATAAGTGATGGTAAATCCTCGTGAATCAGCCTGTAGGCCTATATATATATATATATATATATATATATATCACTTTTTTCTTTAATTTCTTCATTTAATCTGAAAAGTATTTCGATCTAGCGTTAGCCTATATAATTCTCAGTGTATACTGAAATAGACGTCTTAATATGTTTAACGACGCTGTATCAACTGTGGTACTGTCCAGTCTTGGTAGAACTTGTGATAGAGAAAACGATATTTTTCCGGGATGGAACTAGTTCCCAGCTTTTCGCAATATCTCTGCCAGGATTCATTCCTTAAGAGCACTTCCAAATACGCTTCGACACCTTGGAAGGGCCGTTGGAATGGAACCTGTGCTGCTTGGCCACCTTGGCGGTGTGAACTTAGGGCGAGGGAGGGTAGGAGGCCCTCATTGGGTGAGCGGATGAGGGATCACATGCGGCCGGTGGGCTGGTGCACTCTCATCCTCATTCATCCCATACATTTCGGGGTGGACAATAGGCCTCAGTATGGCCGACGCGCAAAGGGTCGTCTTAACCCGCCCGTACCTACCATGACCTAACCTAACGTGACTTACCTACCGCCTCATAATCGCCTAATAATCATGGAAAACCTCGAGAAAAAAAAAAGCCTAGTAATCAGATTAGGCGGGATTCCAACCCAAACACTTGCACGGACTTGGATCAAGAGTGTATTTCCTTATCTCTGAGCTAAGTCGGGATCACCATTTTCTTTCTAGTAAAATAAAATGTATATTTAAAACTGTAAAAATGCGTTACATAGTCAAGTTACTAGAACAACACAAATGTTTCTATTGGCTGGAAATTGATTTTAAATCCCTTTCATGAATTATGTATTTATTCATAGAAAATGTAATGTTTTAACTTTGAACTATAAACTAATTCTAAAAGCATCATCGTGGTTGCAAAGTAGTAAAAATATATAAGTGAAAATAGGCTACATGTATACGAGTAAAAATCCCATCCATATTCGCTAAGGTAAAATGTTATGGCTTGCGTTCAGCAGCATAAAGCATGACATCGTATTTGTTTTCTATTTATCAGTATGCACAGAACAAAGCAGGGAATGACAATCACACGGTTGATAAGCAGAGTACAAAAGGGAGGGAAGTCGGACCATATACCCGTATGTACCTACGTAATAAAAGGTTCATCGTTGACGTGCATTCGCCATGTTCTTCCCGTACCGTATTGTAAAGGCAGGAGCGCTATTTGTTTTTGTTTATCGTAAATAAAATAGAGCCCATTTCCACATCCATGCTCGCTCGTTTCAAACAGGTGACACGAGGAATAAGAGCAACGTTTCAAGCTGAGCTCGTCTTTAAGTTTTCATACCCAAACCAAATCACTGACACAATGATCTAATTTCAAAGGCTATGTAGGCTATGGACCAATCACATGTTTCGTCTTAAAATTTGTGGGCGTTCTGAATCAACACCAAACATTCAGTAATGGTAGAACTCTTTCTAATTGAGATACAAAATCATCATCATTATCATCGTGTGACTTTTAACATCCGTCATCATAATTTATATGGTAGACTAATTGACTATTTTTACTCCCTCCGAAAAGAGTCCATTTCATTTCCTTTGTATGTGCTCAACATCTCGAAATTCTACTGGTTTTAAGTGCACTATTATAAAAGTTTGTTTTGGCCTCTTCTATCATCTCTAGAAGTTTGGGTATTGAATTTAGTCACACTCTGTATATGAATTGTACATTCTTACTCAGGTGATTCAGACTATATAAAATTCATTATTATGAATGACAGCATTACATATCTAAATAATAAATTAAAGTTTTATAAGAGTATTTCAGTGACAACTTTATTGTATGTAAATTAAACGCGAATGATGATAGATGAACATTGACCGTAAACATTAAACGAAATTAAAGTGTTTAGAAGCGGTTCATGGTGAAAAATTAACTGGTAGGAAAGCAAATAATGAAAGTGAACAAAAATTAAATATGTAAATGTAAATGTACGACTTAAAGAAATGGTGTTTACGGACACTATTTAATACGTCATATAATTAGGATGAACAAATTATGTTATTCTAAATTACCATAACAACCAGGTAGCTGCTACAAGTAAAAGAAAAAGTCTAAGAATGAGGAGTGGTGATGGTGAAGTCGACACTGTGATAGCTATAGATTATTTCATATTTATCTCATTTTCAGTAAGAAATTAATTTATCCATCTTAAGTGTACAGTTACTTAGTTTGATAATGTTTGTGTTAGTAAAAAAAAGAAAACTTTTTCCGTTTAACTTTGAAGGTGAACAATCACCAGAAAAGCTATAGTCGAACATTCTCTAAGTGCTTTCTCTGCAGAAAATAACTGAATTACAGTTCATCTTTCTCAGCGACAGTTATTTGAAGCATTTTCGTCAAGTAGAGATATTGCAACAGTGTTAGTAACGTTCCCTATAAAGCTAAAGAATCGCAATTCCAGTACGATCCGTCAAAAATTAAGTCTCGGATCTAGGTCACTAGATACAGCTCTACCCTCTTGTCTGACATCTCCGAGGTAATCAGACTTGGATTTACACGGTAGAAGAATTCGCGGATGAAAAGGATTCAGAAGGCCAGGATAATAGCATGGACCTGGCTTCACGAATGCTATTCTTGATACTCCTACTGAAGCTCCGTCTATTCGCTTTGGTCAGCGAAGTTGCACAATGCAACGCTACCTAAATTGCCAGCGAGTCTGTTGACATTTCCATTGCTCATTGTTTAGGCAGAATTTCTCCGGAGTAAAATATAAGTAGATACTATCTTATACAATAACAAATCTACTGTGATTATTATACGTAATATTAAGCCTTAAAATATCTATATTTTAATTTGAAAGTACATTACATATACAAAGACTATGCAAGCTTCATATCTCATATTCTCATAGTATTTTCGCAAATTACTTTTATGTACAAAAGTGTGCAAATTATTAGACTCAAACGATAATATATATCTGTGACCGGGAGGAAAAAGATCTTAAGTAAAAAGTTTATACTTATCAGGAGAGCAGTAGAAAGATTGAAATTGGTGTCAATTATAGAGTTTTTTTAATTAAGAGTTTTTTCTTGGATATTATTTGTTTATATTTCTTCTAAAATAGGTAATGTTGCTCATTTAACAATTTTCTTGATTATTTCCCAAAATAGTCGCACTTAAGCCCTTTTAAGACTAGAAGCCAAACTGAGTATAAGGGACTATTAAACATAAGATCTTTTTCATGTCAAAATAAATGAGAATTGTAAATTATTAGAAATGCAAAATGGGCCTTAAACAATTATAGGACTGTTTATCCTGGTTCATAAAGTTTTAAAAGGAAAGGGCATCAGTATGTGATAAAACGGCTAAAATAAAAGTTAGACATTTTTAATAGGGAAGCATGGAAAGTAAGCATGTGATGGTTTGTAAGGAATAAAGTATTAAATATTCTTAAGCTCTATATTGTGTGTGTGCTCGATTCAAAAAGTACTTAGGACATTTGGTAACACTCTATAAATCCAATCAGGAGTCTTATTTGACTTTAGCCGTTTTACCACAATGTACAGAATTGTTTCCGCTTTCAGAATATATAAAAATCTCATCTTCAGAAAAAATTGACTTATGACCTTTCTCCTCCCTGCCAAAGATATGATTCAAATAACATTTATTCTACAAAACTCATTTATTACACACTGTTTGCAACAATTAATATTTAGTGTGAAACCCTTCGTTCTTTATCATAAATTTTATGCGGTTTGGGATGCTGTTCATGAGATTTTCACATTGTTACTTGATGTCTTCGTCCTTGTGCCATATTTGGATAAGTGCATCTATGAGGTCCACCTTGATGGTAATTGTCTTTTTTTAGTTTTCTCTTTACGATAGATAAAAAAATTTTAATTGTATTTGCGTCTGGGCTGTTACCTGGCCAGGAAAGGACGTCTACATTATTTTCAGCCAGGAAATTAGTTACTGATCTGGCTTTGTGACAGGGTGCTCCATCCTGCATGAAGACACATTCACCATCAGGGAACCAGTCCCTCATTTATGGAAAAATTCGGCTTTCTAGGACTTTTTTGTACTGATCCTACCGCATGGAGTCCTTCAGAATTATTTTGTGGCCAGTAATGCGTGATAATTATGAAAATGTAAAAAATGTGGTGCGAAGTCTATTAATTTGAACACGTCTGTTAAATTAAAGTGTATGCTGTAAATAGAGAATAATATTACATAAATAATACTTCTATTTAGGATGCATTTTGAACATTTTGCTTTATTTTGTATACTTAGTATTTTTAAATCGGTTACTTAACGAAGTTTTATCAACTCTGTGAATGTCTAGCGTCGGAATAATTAGTGACAGAGAAGTGTGATGAAACAATTCAGAGAATTCGTCATGGCGCTTGACATTCGTCTTACAGATGGGATAAACCATAACACATAATGATCCTCAGTGGAATTTCAACACAAGCTTGAGTTTAGTCTTAAAACACGAGTCACTGAGCATTTTTATATTTCTAATATATCATCTTGCTGATTTTATAATTTTCGCTTTAACGGTTTTCTCAATTTGTTTTCAATATTTCTCTTCCTATTATTATTCATCTTAATTTGTATTGCACTTCGTAAAATAACTTCAAAGAACAATACTTCCTACAATGCAGACACTTGTATTACGGACAAAACTTAGCAATAATCAGAAACAAACAAACTCGCCGTCACAGTGACGCAAAAATTCCCATTTCATGTGTAATAAGCCAGTGCTAGAATTTTTAAGATTATGTGGAAAATATGATCAATTAAAGTTATATTTTACTTTTGAAAACACTTATCACTGTACAATAAAAACGTGTCAGAAACAAAACTAATGCAATAGGAATACAGGAAAAGACGTCACTACAGCTTGTGAGATTCCTTCTGAAATAATCACATGTTTTCTTTGAAGATCACGTAAAAATTGTAGGAATTAAGAATTTAAGGGTTGAGAGCCATAGTGGGCCAAGCGCCATTTATTAAAAACGGAGAAAGCAAGAGTTAAAGTTAAGTGAATACCATAGTTTAATGAAGATTGACATATTTAGTTTTAATTTGTATACTTTATATTACTTCCTATATGCTTCCATTGAATTATGGTATTCTACGGTTATAGTAAATGGCACTTGGCCCACTATGGTTCTGAACCCTTCAATTATTCTTGCGTATCTGGCCAGGAATGGCTTAGTCACATCATGTTATCTAAATCGAAGTAATTTTTAATAAAAAAGGGCATTTTAAGAACATAATAGTTTATTCATCAGAAGGTACAATGTATTCACTAAAGCGATTTTGATCTATATGCCGCAATATGAGAAAATTAATGAAATATTTAAATAATAGCGTTCTAATTTCCATACCATAATTAAGGGAATGAATTAAATTTTTCGTGTCGCAAAGACGCCTCTTGAGAGCATCCATACTAAAGAGATAAGCCGACAATAGTGCAACTTTGTTCTCACTTGAGCTCACCTGACCACCAGACTGTTATCTGAGGGTAGCGTGTTGAAATCCCGACCATCCCGCGGGAGCCTTCCGTCTCACGACAGATAACTGGTTGGTCACACAAAGCAGTAATCAGTTTCAGACTGCTGTTAGTGTGGACAAAAAGAAGGTTCGAGGAGTAGTTTGGCCTCTCTTCCCTCCAGAGAGTTCATACTTCTCAACAAGCTAAACTCTCGGAGTCGGTGTGTCCAAGAGAAACAAGCGGTTCTGACCGTAAGCATAAAATTCACCACAGCAGAACTTCATTAACGACCCCTTACTGGACCGACTAAATGCACGGACATGCAAATTTTATTAACAAGAACGCTGGTGCTAGAAATAATAGAATAAAAGTTGAGATCACCAAGTTATATTGCGGCAACAGAAATGACTCTCAGAGATTAGTAACAAAGCTAAGTTATAGGCTATAGAGTTTTTCAAAAGTAAGGGATAACATTAACTGCTGATAATGTTTTTCATTTTCTGCACAATCTAAAACATTCTGCCACTAGTATGTCCTTAAATTCATAAATTGCGATACATTTACTCAAGAACACTCTTTTCTTCAGACAGCCCACAACCAATAATCTGTTTGGTTAATATATGGTGATCTTACAGACCAAGTCATAGGAAAGTGCCAACGATCGCCACAACAATCAGAAACAAATAAACTCGTTGCCATAATTATGCACAGATTCCCATTTCACAATACAAAAATTCTGAAAAATCATTGAAAGACAAAGCGACGTGATGTAACTTTACTAAATCGCCAGGACTTCGGAATAGACATATCAAGTAGGCCGATGTTGTATTTATCGTGAAAATCATAGAAAAGTGACGTTACTTTGACATAGAAATATCCCTATATGCAAATTTCAGACATTCTACAATATACATTTAAAGCATTTTCTTTTTACCAAAAATTCTTGGCTGAATGATTTTTGATCGATAACCATGGAAACTCTTCTTCACCGCCTCGCCCTTTTCCATTACTATATAGTCTTTATACCCTACAAAGATATACCATATGCAACAAACTCTAAATATCTCGTAATAAAACTTGATAGAAGATAAACATGGCAGTGTCTTATCAGTTATATAAGGCAGAGAACATTAAAAAGAATACATCAATTGTATCCCCTGCTTTTCTCTCCGGGTCTGAAACTTCAAAAGAAACTTCAGTTGTACAAATGTCCCATTCTTCCAGTAATGCTTTATGCAGCGCCTGCTTGGGAGTCTGTAGCAAAGACATATCTCCAAAGACTACAAGTCCTTCAAAATAATTTCTGGAGCAGATTACGACATTTGGATTGTTCAATTATATGAAGATCTTAGTCTTATGTTTATCACACACGAGATTCAACAGACAGACTTTCTACCTTGAAATTAGTGAAAACTTCAATCCAGTTATCTCAAATTTAGGACACTATAATCCTCGAAATTTCAAGTACAAAATGCCGAAACAAATTTTAATAACGACTCCGTGAATAAATAAAAACACTTGGTACCATGACTACTTCTTCGGATTGCGGTGAAGTGTTATCATCCCGTGACCATATCATCTGATGTGTACTTCATGGAGCAGGCGTGAGCGAGAGCTCGAAACTGTGTTCTACCATCATTGAAGAGAGTGACCTGACTTACTAGCCATATCGTGGTAATTTGTTTTTTTATTTTTATACGATGTTATAGATAGGCTATATCAAGAACCAACGTTCCAGAGCTAAATATTGACTCCATCGCAGAGAAAGGAAGGCAAAGGGACAATTTTGTGCGTATGTTGCGAAAAACTGTTCTCCAGAACTTGGTTTCAAACTCTATGTGAGACAATAATAATAATAATAATAATAATAATAATAATAATAATAATAATAATAATAATAATACTTACTGGCTTTTAAGGAACCCGAAGGTTCATTGCCGCCCTCACATAAGCCCGCCATTGGTCCCTATCCTGAGCAAGATTAATCCATTCTCTATCATCATATCCCACCTCCCTCAAATCCATTTTAATATTATCTTCCCATTTACGTCTCGGCCTCCCTAAAGGTCTTTTTCCCCTCCGGCCTCCCAACTAACACTCTATATGTATTTCTGGATACGCCCATACGTGCTACATGCCCTGCCCATCTCAAACGTATGGATTTAATGTTCCTAATTATGTCAGGTGAAGAATACAATGTGTGCAATTCTGTGTTGTGTAACTTTCTCCATTCTCCTGTAACTTCATCCCTCTTAGCCCCAAATATTTTCCTAAGCATCTCATTCTCAAACACCCTTAACCTATGTTCCTCTCTTAAAGTGAGAGTCCAAGTTTCACAACCATAAAGAACAACCGGTAAAATAATAATAATAATAATAATAATAATAATAATAGTAATAATAATAATAATATTTTAGTGCCAGAACAAAGATACATACTTCTTTTTTTATATAAAACACTCTAGCATCTCCAGAAAGAGTAAGTTACATACTCGTGCTCAGGAGGCATTCCAAAAAATGTTAAGATAAATGACTCCATATACACACTAGATCAGAGTTTCTCAAACTTTTTTAAGTCAGAAAAGTTCCGCGGACCACCTTACTCTTGTTCCCTTATAAAGCAAATTTCCGATTCTTGCACAGTTGTTCTATATTTGGACGTATGCTGGTAACTTTAAGTCCGAGATTGTCACATATATCGAGTCGATTTCGGTAGCCTACTTTGTTTTTATTCGAGTTAGTGATGAAAACCCTTTCTCACATAGATACGTAGAAGCAAACTGAATTATAATCTCTAAAGCACCATTGTATAGTTCATTGTATTCTCTTTTCACTTGTGATGAGGTCCAGAAATTAGCCATACCTTCCGCTTGGAATTTCATTTTAAGTCCGGTCTCATGCGTGAGTTCAAATAACTATTCTCTTTCACTCAATGAAAGTTTGTTAGTTTCAATATCGCAACGAAAGTTATCACGAACCCATGAAAATTCGTCATATTTACTCGCAAAATAAGTTTCAAATTGTGACCTCAGAGTTGTATTATTGGTGTACAACGTACAGTACATGACCATTTCAATGTGCAGTCTGGGTGTCGGCAAAACTGTTAAGAAAGTTATAAATACATTGAAAGGTTCGATCCTATGTTATGAATTTGAGTGGTCCCTGGCTGGGTTACAGGGGCGGCACCAGATTTGCAGGGAAAGATGGCGAGAACACCATGTTCATAGTGCTTTAAATCTCTCTCTTGTTGTTGAGAGGAGAGTGGGAAGTCAGTAGAGGGTTAGAGTAATAAATTTAATAAAATGTGAGTACTGAGAGAAAAAGTGAAAGGCAATTGCTATGTGTCATTTCCAAACTCAGAGATTTTCAGCTATAGAGTGATACACAATTCGTTTGAATTTTATTTTTTCTTCTACCTTTTTTGAAGGACCACAAGAGCAGACCTCGAGGACCACAGGTGGTCCGCGGACCGTAGTTTGAGAAACGCTGTATTAGATGATTCAAAAGGTTATAAATAGCCGATACATTATGAGGTGGGAGAAAAAATGTAAATATAAATTATTGTTCCTATTATAAGCTTTTCCAGGTTATGCATTTATTGCTATTTAAACAATTTATAACTTCTGATGCATATCTCAAATATATCAAACTAACGAAATCAACTAAACTTAATGAACAAAGTAAACTCTTCCAACACTAAGCTCATTTTGTAATTGTCCAAGTGTAACTGATCTTGAGTGTAGCGTTAGTTTGTTAACAACACAGAATGACATTTTTAATTACTTGAAACGGTGAAAAATATGGAAAAATATCTAAATTTCTTGTTGAAAATCATGAGCTCTATCTCTCGTCCCAGCATATTGACATTACCTAATGGTGGAACTGACAGTTCGCTCAGAAACTTTTTTTATTGCATCGATGATAAGGTAAGCAAATCCAATAATTTTGCACCGCTAAATTATTTGTTTGTCTTCATTATTCAACAGTTTTAGTAACTCTCAGCTGTTGACAGTGCGACCCCCAATCTCAATGCAAGGTTTATATTGATTTAAGGGAGACTGGAGAATCAGCCCAGAGCCTCACTTTCATCATTAAACTATTATGCTAAGATGGGAGCAATAAAGCGACGCAAGAAATTCCTCAAAGATTCCTGCGGTATGTTATACTACACCACAGGCAGCTGGGATACTATTCTCTTGTTCAACCCATGAAGTTACTGTAGGTTTTACCTAAGAAAACTATGAGCTCCAGACCATTTCAAGTCAAGAGTGGTAATAGGGTTTGAAGGCGATCTTTCCTAACCGTAATTACTGCAATTCAATAAAACTCTACCTCTTTATTAGGCCAATGTTTATTTCTGACTGCGTCAGTATTTTTATAATGAGTAATACTCACGTAAGTATTTTGATTAATGATATAAGATTGACAGAGGAATATTAGAACGGATCACTCTCAGTTAACTTTAATATTTTCTTGCAAAAGTAGTTCAAAAGAGGTTTGAATTGGACTATTTCCATTGTTGATGATGCAATGTTTCTAAGTTTGAATCTACTCTATCTTCGTATTCGGGTGACCGAAAAAATGACAACTTATCCGTTGAGCTGCTGCTAATACTAAGTTGTGTTGATTAATGTTATGTAGAAGAAAACCTCAGTTACAACAGTTTGAACTCACATCATGTTAGGTTTTAAGATCGTACACCGCGAAACCAGGTGGCTCGGGTTCGATTCTCGGTCGGGGCAACTTACCTGGTTGAGGTTTTTTCCGGGGTTTTCCCTCAACCCAATATGAGCAAATGCTGGGTAATTTTCGGTGCTGGACCCCGGACTCATTTCACCGGCATTATCACCTTCATCTCATTCAGACGCTAAATAACCTAAGCTGTTGATAAAGCGTCGTAAAATAACCTACTAAAAAAAAAAGATTGTACATGGAATACCCACTCGACTGAGAACATGAGAGGCAATACCAATAGGAACAACGATCATACAGGAACTGACTTTAAAATATAAAATGAAAGTAATAGCCTGGACAAAGGGATGAAATGGAAGTAAAATACATGCCTCATATATTACTTAATATTTTAGGAGAAAAATTCGCTCCGGCGCCGGGGATCGAACCCGGGTCGTTGGTTCTACGTACCAAGCGCTCTGACCACTGAGCTACGCCGAATTCAATCCAAGGCACCGGATCGAAGGAGGAAGTTCGATCCGGTGCCTTGGATTGAATTCGGCGTAGCTCAGTGGTCAGAGCGCTTGGTACGTAGAACCAACGACCCGGGTTCCATCCCCGGCGCCGGAGCGAATTTTTCTCCTAAAATATTAAGTGTCAATATTACAGATGAATTCTGTAGGACAAATTAATACATCTATAATATTCTCATGTATTACGTTTGGTTTATTTGGCTATAGTTGAATCTGTTATCCAATATGGTATAACTGGATGAGGAGACATTACAAAAACTGCTCTTCTTCCTCTAATTATGTTGCAAAAACGTATAATCAAAATTTGTTTGAAAAGGCGACTGGATTATCTAACAAATTTGATCGATTTCGAATTGAATGTTTTTAGAATTGACCAAATTTATAAATACTCTTTAATGAAATTCTATCATAAAAATGGAATGAAATTTGTAGCTCAGCCACATGACCATAATACAAGAAGAAATGGAATTCTTAATTTAGTTGAACCTAAATGTTTTACATCTGCTGCTTTACTACACAGTACAAATTATGGTCCACGTCTATATAATTCGATAATAAAATTTCATCCAGAATGCACTATTTAAGCAATGAATTTTTCAGGTCCAGGATTTAAAAATGTACCATGTATTGTAAAAGAAGTTTATTTCTATCCTAAGTATATTTTTTCTATCTTATCTTTCTACTAATAATAAGTTAATATTAATCCACAAATGTCAACATCGTCTCTTTTTTCACTCAGTTATTACTAGTACATTTATTACTAACTTTATTATCATCATCTTTATGTGACCTTTTTCTTAAGTATTTTGTCTACTAAGTGTATATTTATGTATGTTTCTATCTACACTTCTTAAGAATATGATATTAGTGCAAGAATTTTAAATTTCATGTTATAAACAGTAGAGATTTCTATTTTTTTGTGAAATACCGGTATGTATAATCTGTGTAGGCCTAATCAGAATCTTAAATTTTAATTCAGAAAAAGATAGGTATGTTTGGTGAACAATGGAAAATTGTATGTCATTTTCAAGTCTTTCTATCAAAACCGAAATGTCTCCGAACACGAGTTTTGCTCTTTCGGGGTACTTTCATGTAGCGTTTTTTATGTATATGTTATTATTAAATAAATCTAAATCTAAATCTACAATTTGAAACTGAAGTGAAAAGAATAACATTTGGAGTTGAAGATTTGTTGGAAAAGAATGGACTTAGTTGACATCTGTTTTCGCCTTTTTCCTTCAAAATTCTATAAAGTTTCTTCAGTGCAACGGTGAAAATAGGAGTGACACAAACAGCCAAGAGACTTGGAGCTCACATTTTCAGTTACCTTGCAAGGACGCACATTTTAATTGTTTATCCTCCTATTTCCCCATTTATTGAAAATAAACTCACTGATTCGATGACTATGCATGATAATGGTTACAACTGAAAGTCTATACTCGAAGGGTACATGGAAAGTGCAATCTGTGACAATTCGCTTAAGGGTGATATCATCTAATTCAGTATATTACTATAAGCTTTATTGCTGTTCCTAATGAAAAAGAAGGAAAGGATGACTATCCGTGGTGATAATTCTCCTCTACCAGTTTTGATTAAGAAAAAACATAACTTTTTCAGTAATATAGGCTAATGCATTAGGTGACGGCATCACCCTTAAGAAAACTGTGACTTTGATTGTTCTTTCCATGTACTCGTCTTCTTACTGTCCCGCGCCGTAACTGCGTGGTCTAAGGCGTCATGCCTTGAGAAATTTTCTCATGGAATCTCAACAACTAACATATGTGACCCATGTCCACCCAGCATCGTAGTGATGAATTTGGGCTGCTACAGTGGGTACCAAATCCGTTTCGTGAACCATCTATAGCAGCTGGGGAATCACCTTGCTGACCATATGTTACTCCCGTAGTGGTTGGGTGATCCTTTACCTCTGCTGAGGAAAGAGGTCGTGAGGCCAGAAGTCGGATCATCATCATCATCATCATCATCATCAATTCATCAACTATGGAGATAGACCAATTGTTGGCCTGTTCCGGTCTCACGTCAGTTTTAGTTAAGTAATCTCTTTCCTGTAAGCCTATACATATATATATATATATATATATTTTAATTTTGGGCAGTTTCTTGTTATTCCGTATACGTGTTTCAACCATTCTGTTTTGTAATGTTAATTATTTCCAAGACTGGGTTATTTTCAATTCTTTTGCTCTATTTGTTACTTTTGTAGTCTGACCAAGAGTAACCAGCTGTTTTTCTCATGAATCTCATTTCTGGTACTCTATTATTGATTCGTTTGCTGCTCTGATGGTTAAGATTCACGGCCATACATAATAGTAACAGAGACAGGGTGTTGCATAATTTGATTCTAGTTTTCTTTAATGCTTACTTTGGTTTAAATGTGCTGTTTATAATTCGTGTTAGTTTTTTTTTATAAATTGTTCAACTTGTTATTAATATCATTTCCCCCCGTATGAGATTAAATTTCCTAAATAGTTGAATTTATTGTTTTTTTTTAAGTTGCGAATGAGCCCATTTAGGACTACGCATAGTAATTACATGCTTTTCTTTGCCTCTCATTTTGCATATAATTATTGTATTATTATTACTAGCCGTACCCGTGCGCTCCTTTTCACCTGTTAGAAATAAATATAAAGTAATTTCATAATTAAATAGGACGTTTGATCCAGGGAACAACTTTTACAACAGCGCAAGATAATCTGCTTCGCTCATTACCCATTTTTTTTTTGCATTGCATTTATTGCATATATATTTTATGTATTTTAACACGATTCAATTGAGCATAGTTAAAATTTGAATTATAAAATAATGGATTGCTAAGCTAACGTACTATTACTGCATACTAAATCAATACACTCTCGTTGTTCATTAATTCTCTGAGATTAAAATGAGTGTACATAAATATTATTTTAAGAAATACAGAAAACGAATGTACAAAATAGCCTATCAAATTTTCTGTGCATAAGAAGCTATTTTAATCTTACCTGTCCTCGATTTACTCAGACGTTACTGTAATAACATTATAGCATTATGTCCATCTAGAGAAACTACACTTCCCAATGGTGAAATAATAATTAATTATACAAATCGGTTAATTTAGCTTCTAATATTACTTCATACTAACACAGAAACATTCTCTGTAGGCTATGTTTAATAGCTTTCGATTGTTAATGTCCAAGGCCCCTGTTTCGATTGTTGTTGTCCAAGGCCCCTTATAGAAGAAGTCTTTTGTTCTTAATTCATTGCACCGTCTTAGATGGCGTTATTTTAATTTTAAAACTAATTTATCTCATTAAATATCAGTCCTATCAAACTTTTGTAAAGAATAAAACTTATCGGAAATCATTTTTAAAGAAACTTTTGTTATGTAACATTTTTCGCAAAAACCAATAATAAGCGAGATATTTCGATTTATTTAATTCAAGCCCCCTTATAACCCCCCTTTTAAATAAAGTATTTTGAATGCCATATAGCCTAAAATCTAAGTTACAACGAACTTAATTTATATTCCAATTTTCATATAAATCGGTTCAGCCATTATCGCGTGAAAAGGTAACAAACATACAGACAGACATACAAACAAAAATTTCAAAAAAGCGATTTTCGGTTTCAGGGTGGTTAATTATATATGTTAGGACCAATTGTTTTTGGAAAATCGAAAATTACCAGAAAAATTTCGGCTACAGATTTATTATTAGTATAGATTATTATTATTATTATTACTATTATTATTATTATTATTATTATTATTATTATTACTATTACTTCCGTATTTTTCATGAGTATTCACATGTATACTCCAGTATATGCTTTTGCATATACAGGGTGATTCACGAGAATTTACCGTCCTTTACGCAGCTTATTTCCGAAGATATTCTAAGCAAAAAATGTCATATAAACATGGGTTCTATTCTCAATATTTAGAAAGTTACGTTTCGTTATTGGAACGCATTGCTGTGAACGCGTGATCTTGTTCAGTGTGCAGTCAGTAGCCAGAGCGAGCGCTACTGAAATCAAAGATAGCCTTAAGTTACGCAGTTACTTAGTGCGACGAGTGCCGTTCAAAAGCGTGCGGCCAAGTGTACTCAAGCGGACAGCGACATTTTTTTTAAATTTTTTGTAAACTCTCCAAGACTGTAAATTAGGATGCAAAATTGAACTGCAAACAATTAAGTCGGTGGAAATGGTGCGATTTGTAATAATTGTTATGATAAGCGCGTAGAGAATAATGTACTTTTCTAGTTAAAAATAGAAAAAAATGTCTGTACGAAGCAACTAAGGAGTTCACAGCATATTTTTAGCTTCATAATACTTGCCAATCAAAGAAATGATATTTCTGAATTGTTCATTCTCTATTTGTATTATTCTTTTACCAACAAACTAAAGAAAAAACGTATTTTACAAACAACTTTAAATTAGTGTAACTCTGAAAATATTGAGAATAAGAACTATGTTTATATGACATTTTTTGCTCAAAATGTCTTCAGAAATAAGCTCCGTAAAGGACGGTAAATCCTCGTGAATCGCCCGGTAAGTCTGGGTAGCAACTACTACCACGTTGGGATAGTTACATAAGGAATCGAGACTTAAGCTATTCTAGATCTCTGCTGTTATTTTTGTTCAAAAGCTGTCTTATATTGTTAAACAGTTTATATTTTAGGGAGAATAGTGCGTTTTTTTCCTTATTCAGTTTCTTTCTAACCAAACTTTTTACTCAGAGTTTCACTTTAGCTTTTTATAGATTTACGCCTACGGAGTAAAATAGTAGACTATAGTATAACATTGTTATGCATTATATTCCGCAGGATAGAGAACGTAGAAAGGAAAGAAGAGCGGAGAAGAATTTGCTTTCCGAATTTCAACATGAAATAACGGTTCTATCCAGTGAGTTTGAATTACTTTCCGGGCCTCTAGAGCCGGAGTTAGACCCGGCATGCATACAGAGTAGCGTGCTTCACTGATGCAAGGAGAGATGAACACTAGTCATTGTTACAAGTCTCCATTCTCACCGCAGCGGTCCATTTCCCACCTTTCCGATATAATAATCATTACAGAAAATGAAAGTAAGCACAGAATAATTGTAACTGTAATTTGTGTATTTAATTCCCGTGAAGCACGGGTAGTACTAATCCACATTTACTTCTTAATTTGGAATTTAATTGTAATGCTCGTCATAAAGTTAGAAAATTGCTGTCATTTCATTTGCTCAAATTTTCATGCTGTAAAATAGAAAGTTTTTCGGTCTCATTTTCGTTAACTGTTACAACGGTAATTTCACATTATACAATAGCTCCGTTCCTCTGTAAAGGGACAAAAATTCATTTTTAATCTTGTGTTATGTTCCCGCAAATTTTTAAAGCCTAAAAATGAACTTCTTCAAGAGTTAAACAATAATGAAACCATTAACTTTAGGAGATATAGAGGAATAATTTACGAACTAAGAGTGAAGGTCGGATTGTGGTTTACATTTTTTTTTAATTGCTCTTCAACATATTTAGAAATTTATTTGTCCGGTTTATATCGGACTGCTTAGAAATGAACAACTTTTGTAAAACAAACCTACAAAACTAAGAATTAGGTCGAAACCTTCTGCAAAATTTCAAAGGTTCATTGACACCCAATCAGATAAGAAATATTATTCCAAATAAAACAATGGAACAGCGAATAGAATTTTTAATATCACGTTAGTCGAACTTTTACCATTTTTGCTATTAGATACTCTAATTGCTGGTCTAGACACGGTGAACGATGAATATTTTAAGTATAGATTCCTTCCAAATGCAAATGATTGTCAGAGGTCACTGTCGTACATTTTACATGTAAAAGGAGCCTTCCTTGATAGGTTCTATGTTAAATATAACTTATCTAATTACGATACAATTATTTTTACTCTACTAAACTCGAGATGATAAATTTCTGTTTTTAATTTTCCTTACCTTAGGAACGAAATCCTTCATACTACCACATTATCGGAATTCAGAAAGTATAATACTTTAAGAACATAGCAGCCAACCAACTATACAGGAAGCCAACCATCCAGCCAAGCTTTTCGTGTAACAACAGAATTAACTAACGCGAAGAGATTAACAAATTCGTTTAAGTTACACTAACGATCTTATAACATGATGTACAGCTGATAATAAAGGCTGTAGAGAGTTTACATAAAAATTCGTATAGAAAGAAGGTCTATTTCTGTAAAACCATGTACAAAGATTAATAATGGAGTCAGACAAAGTTTCCCACTCTCGATAGTGTTTTTCTAAATATATCTACACGTAGAAAGTGACATTTAAAGATGACCGAATATTTTAGGCAAACGCTTTAATTTATATGAAAGAATGAAGAATAAATTTTCTCTTATTTTCATAAATCGTTATAGTTTCTTCAGAAAAATAAATTAAAAATCAACCCATAAAAATTAAGTTAAGATTGCAGTTTAATTATATCACAAAACCAATGGAATTCATTGGAATCTAATATAAAAGAGAAAAAAAACTGTATCCGGGTCTGATATAATCTAAGAAGTGATCCTTCTTTTTAATTATTTGAGATTATCTGAGATCATACTGGAAAAATGAGGATATGGAAAGAGAATTATGAAAATTTCAACAATTTTTATTGGGTTATTTTACGACCTGTATCAACATCTCAGGTTATTTAGCGTCTAAATGAAATGAAGGTGATAATTCCGGTAAAATGAGTCAGGGTCCAGCACCGAAAGTTACCCAGCATTTGCTCCTACTGGGTTGAGAGAAAACCCCGAAAAACCTCAACCAGGTAAATTCCCCCACCGGGATTCGAACCTGGGCCACTTGGTTTCGCGGTCAGACGCGCTAACCGTTACTCCACATGTGTGGAGTTCAACAAATTTATGATGCAATAAGAAGCAATTTAAAAACAAAACAACCTGGATAACCCCAATTTAAATTATATAAAACAGTGACAGTTCCGATGTTGACGTAATGTGAAGTAATCGTATGTGAGATATTGCTCTTAACAAAGTGTGATAAATGGAAAATTGAAACGTCAGAAATGAGTTTCCTGAGTGTTGTTGGTGGATTGTCTCTAAGAGATAAAAAAAGGCATAAAGATTCCAGAAATATTACATATTACAATTTAAATGAAAACTAAAGGCAAATCCAACTGATTTCAACATATACAAAGATTGGCCGAGAATCGCATCCCTCAAGATAGCCTATATTTTATTACAGACATGTAACATGAAGAAACGTATGAAGACCAAAACTACGTTGGAAATATATTCCTACATGTTTCAATAGGGAGCGAAATTATGGTGATAATGATAATGATGATCTTCTAAATTAAGATTAAGTAATAAAGCTAGAACTGAATCAATAGTCAGGCTCTATGATACGAAATTTTTATTGACAATCGCATATTTTTCAGACATAGAGCATGAAAGCACAACACAGTTCCAGAAAATAAATTCCTCGAATCAATGACCGACCACAGTAGAGTTGGCAGAAAAGGAGTTCTGAAACATGAGAATAATAACTCAAAAATTAAAAAAATATAGCCTATATAATCGATAAATACAGAACTGTCAGAAACACACAGATAGACTGACTACAACTGAAATTCCTAACGTAGTTTACGTAAAGTAATGAACAAAAATTAATTATCACGATTTTTAGGGCATATTGTTGTCATTTTTATTTCCAATACATTTTAAGCTAAAAATTTTTACATTTCTACTAGAAAAATCCTCTTATTATTTGTTTCTTTGGGGTTACACAAATAAATTAGATTTTAAACATAGTAGTATTTTCATCTTTCCCACCCAATTGGTTCATTTTCTTTTGACATTAAAACAAAGCCGGACTTTTTTCTTTTACTTGGCTATTTAACGACGCTGTATCAACTACTAGGTCGATAGGATTGATGATAGTGAGATGGTATTTGGCGAGATGAGTCGAGGATTCGTCATAGATTACCTGATATTTGCCTTAAGGTTGGGCAAAACCTCGGAAAAAACCCAACCGTAATCAGGCCACGCGGGGATCGAATCCGCTCCCAAGAGCAACTCCGGATTGGCAGGCAAGCGGCTTAACCGACTGAACTACGACAGTGGCTCCCGGATTTATTATTTTACTTCGTTTTCATTCTAACTTTTACACTACTATCTGAGTACTTTGAAATTAATTAAATTGTTTGGCTTTGTCAATAAATTTTAAACTTACCATAATAAGTGAATACTGATCTTCATATTCTCGTAGAAGGGTACTCTAGTTATCTTGTCCCACAGCGCTAATTTTCTTCTCAAGGGGTATTTCAGCCAAAAGCCAAGAGAAATTCTGTAGATTCAAGAAAATGACAAATGAAACAGTTTTTTAATCTCAAGTTTTCACTGAAAGTTGTTTTCTTTTTTTGTTTTGAACAGTAATTCCTAAATAATTAGTGGAGCATTAAATTGTGATAACATATTGTATTTATTGTTTATGATAAAATCCCATATGATATATGCTATATGGCAGCAAACCTCGCCAGTAAAAGCAAAGGAAATAAACTGAATTGGATGAATTGAAAGAGAAGTGGGAGGACAAATTAAAAAGTACGCAAAATGCGTCCTCGCAAAGGGTTCGGGGCTGAAAGAATCTGAATATGTGGACTCCAAGCCTCTTGGCCACTTGTCTCACTCCGGGTTACGCTACTCCACTGAAGAAGCTCTAGAAAATTTTGAAGAGGAAAAGTCGAAAATAGACGTAACCTCTTAGGTACCACATACGCGAGAGGAGGAAAGGTAATCACAGGATAGGACGAGGAAGAAAAGGAAATCAATACGGCCGGCTAAAGTCAAATACCTAACTGAATTCTGATGGTTAAATGAAATAAAGAATGAAAGCGTGAGAAATCAACTAATATGCATATAACTAATAAAAATTAAGTGATAAAATGAAGATGAAATATAATAGCCTTAACAAGAATTAAAACAAATAGGCACACTAAAACAACACTAAATTTTCGGCCGAAGAAAAAGGGAATTACAGAGGAATCGCTTTGTAGCGAAAAGGACAAACGTACCTAATTCAGGAAGTGTAGGTGAAAAAGAAGAAGAAGAAGAAGAAGAAGAAGAATCTCCTCTACAGAACTTTTGAAGAGGTACAGTTTTTAACCCAATAAGCAAAACAAACAAAAAATACTTGAGCCACATTTACTATTTTATCGTGAACAACATTTTATTTCTACAAAAAATATTTAGCAACGAACATCTTTCTTCTGGAGCCGTTGTGGTTTTACCATCAAACTCGATAATTTTTGTAATTTTCTGCACAGTTGAGCTTAACTTTTCCAGATCATTTAGCAGACCGTTACTTCCTTCGTTCAGTCGCGGCTGATTGAATCTCATCAACAACAACAATCCAAAACGAGCTACAAATAATGAAGCGACTGATAATAGATGGGCGAAAAGAAGTCACTTTTAACTTATTTTTTATATTTCAAACAATGTCGAATAAAAATATATGTAGCCTACAGAAGTATTCCTCAGGTAACGTAGTGTGGCACGAGGAGATATTAAAGGGCGTGACATAATAGGAAAATATAACTTCCTCAATATCACTAACGACCACAATATGTAAACAAAGGATAATGGGCTACCAAATGTTACCTGCAGGAAGAAACATACCGAGAGACCATTTAAGACATAAGAAGACCTGGAAAGCTTACACGATCAGAGGAAGATGTTTTTCTCAAGGTTTTCCTGTTTCTCTTAACGAAACAAATTGAGGGGTTTGCCGGAAAAAGGGCGTATACGTCAATATGGCGAATTGACATACATGCAATCTAAGATTTTAAAACGCACCTGAATAAAATGTTATACACGCACGCAGCCCTGTCCTGTAGGTATGTACAGTACAATCAAAACAAAATTTCGCTGCTATAATTATTCACTACATTTTAAACCGTTTTCCCGAAGAAGGGCGTATAGGTCTATCCGCCTTTCTTCCGGCAAAGCCCTCAATTACACTCCAGCAACATGTATACTGGCAATTTTTTTTTCCTGCATAGATCAACAACTTTTCAGTATGAAAGATACTGCCGAAAAGGGAGTTCTAATTCCAAATTAAAGGAGGATGGCTTTCAAATTTCAAATTATCACATTTTTACAGAGTGGCATGTGAACTTCGATAATTTCTAAATGACATGATCAGTCAGTCATATTACTACCTACTTCTTACTAACGTGGATCGATGCCAGTCAAGAACGCCCAGTTGACGAGACCTGCTCGCAAAGAGTGATGGTCTGTAATATCTGGAGATGCCACTGGCTTCGACGATAATAATCTGGACTCATATTCCAAAACTGAGCTCAGACGTGGGTTTGAACATCGCTTAGACTGATTAATTCATTAAGTTTTTTTGTCCCCACGGCTTTCTCCGACTATAAAGCGAATGCCGGTTAATCCAATGGCAAAACCTCAGACACATCTGATTAAATTCAAGCCCGTCAGCATTTTCACCGACTATAGGTAACTACGCAGTTCATACAGTATCATTTAAAATTGTATCTGTGGCCTGTTAGGAAATTGCCCAATAATATGTATCTGTGGTACAGCGTTGATAATCCGTTCGTAGGGATTTAACTCCCTCACCAATTCACTTCTTCTAGTTGCATCATAACGAATCAACTGTACTTCTCAATGCAGAAAAACTTACATCGATCCCATAGTACACACATATACTTTTACTAAAATCAGGATGATTTGCGTCCTATTCCTGACAGAGAAGTGGAAATTTCTCTTAATCGCATATGGAACTGATGTGTGTCCTTCTCTTTCTTTGTCTTGTGTTGTTTCGAGAGGCGGATTTTTTGGTGGTAACAATATTGTCAAATAGCTCCAAAACCTATGTGCGCCTAATTTTTTTTTATAATTCTCAAAGAAACCATTTATAAAATAAAATCCTACAAAAAACTGATGTAAAATAATATGCTTTGCCGTTATTGATATAATCTTGTAATTTATTTTTGGACATGCTGTTTATTTCTCGATAAATTCTTGCCAATGTTTATCACAAACCGGAATTTTAATGAAAATAAATAGAAATGATACTGTCTGCAACATATAAACTGGACTTATCGATGATATACGAGGGTCTTAGACTAGAAATGTTTAATTTAAATGTAGTTCTGTTTGTAAATATGCATAAGGATGTAATTATTTGACTTACCTGAACTGTTGTATCAGTGAAGCGAGGTGAGTCAGTGAAGTTATGGTTTTACAGTGCAGTGAATAGTTCCGATCAGTGATAATTTATAGCGTCAATGAAATGTGTTCTATAGTGTCAGTGAAATGTGTGCTAAAGTGTCAGTGAAATGCGTCATAGTGCCACTACAGGGAATGAGATGAGAGTAAAGTGAAAGACTATTGAAACTTATGTAGGACCTATACATAATTATGTAGGTTGTGTTGTAAAATTAGGTATATTATTTTATGTTTTATTATTATTGTGTTAAATTGTATTGTGTATTCTTATTGTATTGTGTATAAAATTGTATATGTGTTGTAAATTGTATTGTGTATTGTAGATTTTATTGTGTATTGCTTATCATTTTATTGTGTATTGTTAATATTGTATATACCACTGCCACCGGGTGCTTGCCCACTTGCAGTGTAAATAAATACATACATACATACATACATACATACATATTAAGATGATGAAGACTGTAAGCTGTAAGTAATTTATGGACAGAGAAAATCGATCTGGCATTGTTACTGTATTCTCTCGCAGCAGAAAAAAATTGTAATGAACTTTAATTCAGGATGAAAGAGTAATGGAACGGAGAAAAATTCTCTCCGGCGCCGGGATTTGAACCCGGGTTTTCAGCTCTACGTGCTGATGCTTTATATCTGCATGAAAATATCATATGTACCTCGGTACATTAAAATAAAAATAATATATTTAATTCAGGAGTTTAAAGGAATATTTGACCAGGAAGGCAAAGCTTCCTTCATCCAAGAGGAAAAATAGCTGCTTTTATAGCACAATTACACGAATGTTAACAAACAGAAGAGGGTTGCGAACAACAAATGATTTATTAATTAAATTCATTCAGAGTTGTAGAGTATGAAGGGTACATCCTAACAGCTAAGTTATAGGCATAAGCGGTGAGTCATTTTTATGAAAGATATATTTTTAAAATCATGACATCATTATGCTTCTTGAAAACACAACAACCGCAGCTGTACTCCACGAGTCAGGATAACCGAGTGGATTGTGACACATTAAAGTGTATGCCGTATCCCTGTATTTCATATTTACATTTTTAATTGGTTCGCTACTGTGTAAACACACAGCCAACATTACATTGTAACTGTAACCAGTTTGCTAAATTGGAGAACTGAGTTTAAGCGTGTGAAATATAAAAATAATATAGTATTATTTTATAAAAAGTTCTGAACAGTGGATAAAAATCTAACTAAAAGTAAAGTAAAGAAACTTTATCAACACAGTAATACCCTAAATCATGTATGTAACAGATAACTCATCGCTATGTTAAAATCGGCAGCACTTTGAAGAGAACAACCGCCAGGATCGCCACCCGTCCGCCGTAAACGAACACGAGATGGCAGTACAGTCGCTAATGCAATTCAAATAGGAATTATGACGTGACTCCTTATGTAACAACTAGATGGCAGCGTAGTAAACCTGACGAAAGTTGTTAACCTTAAAGCCTATAAGGCCGACCTATCTCTTACATATATGATCTACGATAATACCTAGCTGTCATGTAATCAATCCTCTGGAGTCTAGATGCTTTGACTTTCTGTCAATGCTAGGCACTCTTACATGGAGTATTTCTCTGACTGTGTATCAGCGTGATACAGGGCCACCGCAGAGACATCACAGGACAATCACAAGACAACGGACAAAAACCCAGTTAGGTGGAATGAAGATCAACCTATGCCTACGTCGGAAATCGAACTACGGATCGCTTGGTTGGGAAGCGCACGCGCTATCCACTGAAGCATAGGCTAAGCAAATTGATAGATTTCAAACTGAAAGTGATGCATAGTCAAGGAATTAAATGACGTCGCCATTTGAAAAGTTACTTAATTTTAAACGACTGATAGTCAGATCTAAATTCTGGTTCGCTGAAGCCTCTCTTAAAGATCTGCTACTAAGGCGTGAGTTTCATTATAATATCGTATTTCCCACTGTCGACCTTCCTTGTGAAAAACTGTCTACACTACACTAGCCCTCTTTATACTGGTTCCAACTTCCTAATCGATAGACTCTTCATTGTAATTAAAACTGAAGTGTGTTAAAAAATCCGAAGATATCGGATGTACGTACGTTAACTTAACATTTCAAAGGAATGAGTAATTATATTTTATCTCAATGACAGAGCATTGTGTCGCGTAATATGAACTCCAGTTTTTGAAAAGTTGAACAGGGATTATACCAAGAAAAACAAGTATGGCATTTCGAATAAGAGAAAATAAATGTGCTTCAGAAATGGCGTAAACTTTGCCCCTTGACCCTCCACACTTCACCTCCGCAGCTTCTATTGCAAATCTAAATCTAGCGTGACAAAGAGACACAGAGCAAAGGTACACAATTAACGGCTTGACGGAGTACATTCACTTCCAAAATAAGTCTCGACTCTTTCCCAAATGGAATTACTTCATTGTATTGTGTGGCCATACCTCTCTCTATTACTGCACCGTATGTCTTTAAAGCCTTCAAGCACTGAAGTAAATAGAGAGGGCGTTCGATACTACTCTACCGGATGAACGTGGCACCAAAATAACAGCGCTGTTCGATCAGCTGATATAGGGCAAAACCTTAACCAGTGCAATTTACATACAATGTATTACGAATATAATGATAACCTATCCTAGAATGTATTAAGTTCAAAACGGTCAATAGATTCGAATTTAACAACGCCCTTGTTTTATTGTTCACACTGCTAGCTTGTTTTATAATACAAAATGGAATATCCTAAAGATTTGTTCACTTACTAGCCCACCTCCAACGAAAAGATTAAGGATGAGAACGAATTACAAGCATAAGTCTTGTCTTGTTTCTGATTATGAATCATTTATTTACTTATTTATGTATGTATGTATGTATGTATGTATGTATGTATGTATGTATGTACGTACGAGGCGCATCCAGAAAATAAGTTTCACGATTTTCCCCTTGAAAGTAAACGTAATTAGCCGTGTCAATTGCTAATGCATAGCAGATCTATGACGTATCAATCATATGCCAGCCGGACAGGTCCCGCCTGGTGCCAGTAGCGTGGCAGCAGTGGTCCGAAATGGAAGCTCTTATTCCTTCTCCCGCCGCCTGCGAGGTTCGGTCGGTGATAAAGTTCTTTAATGCACAAAGAGAGTCTCTCTCTCTCACCCCCTCTCCCCCTCCCTCTCTCCTCTCTCTCTCTCGCTCTCAAGAAATTCCTGTCCTCCGGTGAGCGTTTTGGCAACGACGAAGAGCTGAAGACGTCTGTCACACGCGGTTCTATTCACAGGCGGCAGAGTTCTACGACAGAGGGATACAAAACTTGATCCCACGATACGACAAGTGTCTCAATTCTGATGGTGGCTATGTTGAAAAATAGCTGAAACATTGCTGTACCTGTTGCCAATAAATGTTTTCCTGAAAGTGTGTGTTCTTTTGTTTTAAAATAGGGAAACTTACTTTCTGGATGCGCCTCGTATTTATTTATGTATTTATTTATTAGATAACTTATCTTTGATCTAAACACAACCTCAAGATTAAAACAGTATAACCTGATACAACTTAAAATTAAATCTCATAAAGTAATTAACAAAATCCTTAAATAACTAAAAACTAAGAACTAAGCTGAAGAATGAGACTTCTCGCTTCCCAGCACATTCTGTCAGTGATTTTAGAGCTAGACAGCGTTGGAGAGATTATGAATCATTGAAATATAATATACAGATTAAATAATTTACATTTATGGTGCATTCTCAAGCTTCTGTTACTATCCTCTCATCTACGTCTCGGCCTCCCCAAAGGCCTTTTTCCTTCCGGTCTCCCAACTATATGCATTTCTGGATTCGCCCATACGTGCTACATGTCCTGCCCATCTCAAAGGTCTGGATTTAATGTTCCTAATTATGTCAGGTGAAGGCGTGCAGTTTTGCGTTGTGTAATTTTCTCCATTCTCCTGTAAGTTCATTCCTCTTAGCCCCAAATATTTTCCTAAGCACCTTATTCTCAAACATTCTTAACCTGTGTTCCTCTGTCAAAGTATTATTAGTTTGTATATATATATATATATATATATATATATATATATATATATATATATACTGTATATAAAATTATTATTTAATTTGATAAAGTGTTCTCCTCTAAGTTTTCTGTCTGCATTAGAACTATCTGTACATCAGTAAATAGTAATGTGTTAAATTCAAATCACTTAGGTAGTTTAAAAGATGGAATAAAACTTATTAAATTGAAGAGAAGTACAGCCGAACGTCTGCGAAAATTGACAGACGGTTTTGAACATGTGCAATGTATGCATTCTGCTCGCTAGCAACAATGGTCAGTAGCAAATGGAGGCGCAATGTTTGTCACGTCATTTTAAATTGGGGTATGAGCAGAAAAAGGCTGGAACGCACTAGACTAGAACGTCAGCTTTCCACGTCAGAGAGACGAATTAAAATATCAGAGAGGAATGTGTGGTATATGAACGTAGAGATGAAGGGAGAAATTGGTGCGAATAAAAACTGAATCATGTATGTAGTACCTAATCAAAATGCTGAAATATAGGAAAGAATTAGTCAAATTAGACTTTTGTAAAATTATATCAATAAATTTATCTCTATATGTAAGCGAAAAGTGGACGATGATAGTTACAGACAATTGTAGGTCATACGCAGCCGAAATGGGGTCTATACGACCTTCAATGTAGATTATAATAAATGGCATAGTGACGATATCAATTCAAGGTATTTATTTTACATAATAATATGTAAGACCAAATACGCACTACACTCGAGCTGCGTCGCGGAAATTACGCATGTAATTTCATTTACCGGATGGGAGTGCCAAATTATCTATAGTAAGGTCACAATCTGAACTGCGACCGAACACGAGCGCTGCTCATTCGGTCTCAGATTTTGTTAATAATACTGTATCTCCTGTTTTATATTGTTTGTATTATTTTATTTCTATTTCTCTTATGTTTGTAATTATATTCTTTATTCTGTAGGCCTATATTTAAATTTAAATCTATACTAATAATAAATCTGTAGCCGAAGTTTTTCTGGTAATTTTCGATTTTCCAAAAATAATTGGTCCTAATATATATATAATTAACCACCCTGAAACTGAAAATCACTTTTTTTTAATTTTTGTTTGTATGTCTGTCTGTCTGTCTGTCTGGATGTTTGTTACCTTTTCACGCGATAATGGCTGAACCGATTTATATGAAAATTGGAATATAAATTAAGTTCATTGTAACTTATATTTTAGGCTATATGGCATTCAAAATACTTTATTTGAAAGGGGGATTATAAGGGGGCCTGAATTAAATAAATCTAAATATCTCGCTTATTATTGATTTTTGTTAAAAATCTTACATAACAAAAGTTTCTTTAAGAATGATTTCCGATAAGATTTAGTCTTTACAAAATTTTGATAGGACTAATATTTAATGAGATAAATTAGTTTTAAAATTAAAATAGCGCCATCTAAGGCGGTGCAATGAAATAAAAAATGACTGTCTATAAGGGGCCTCGGACAACAACAATCGAAAGATATTAAACATAGCCTACAGAGAATGTTTCTGTGTTTGTATGAAGTAATATCGGATGCTAAATTAACCGATTTGTATAATTAATTATTATTTCACCATTGGAAAGTGTAGTTTTTCTAGATGGACATAATGCTATAATGTTATTACAGTAACTTCTGAGTGAATCGAGGACAGGTAAGATTAAAATAACTTCTTATACACAGAAAACTTAATAGACTATTTTGTACATTCATTAAACTATGGTTGCATGTAATAACAAATAAGACACATGTTAAAGAAATTGTCATTGCACCAAATGAGTGCTCTCTGGACCAAAATGATCGCATTTTAATTATTTAAATACAATTTAAATTAAGTGACATATTAAACGATTTATCCTTCTATCAAACACGAATGTTCCCTGGATCAAACGTCCTATTTTAATTATGTAATTACGTTATATTTATTTCTAACAGGTGCAGCGGAGCGCACGGGTACGGCTAGTAAATGAATAAATTTAAAATTTAAATAAATAACAAGAGGTCTGAGATTTATTACGACTATTTCGTGAATAAAATAAAACTGTAAATAATATATCCCTAAAATTTGCTCACAAAAAGTTAATAATTGTATATTTATGAATACTTAATCTATTCAGACATTGTGAAGTTGAAATAGATGAATATCGATTACTACAATAAAGAAATTGGATATTATTCAGTAATGCCAATTGAGAAAAGCGAAATACAGGTTTAAGAATGTTAATTACATGTACTGCGCTTTTCACTTGTTATTATAACATAAATTATACATTTTCATAATTTAATTTAAACATTTTATAATATAATTACAAATAACCTGATTAATACATAAATTAAATGAACAATTGTTATGCAGGAGTGTCATTTTCTTTAGATACAATGTACGTGGAATTAGAAGATGGATTTATACATGTGGAAGTAGGATTTGACACTTTATTTAGTACAATGGAGTCATGCTCATCGATTTACGGGTAAACAGTAGGCGACACTGACTAAACAAAAGAACGACCATGCGATATACTGTTAGTGATAAGTCGAGCTGCAAAAATTATCGCGATGTAGGACTGTGATTGGTTGGAATTCAAAATTTCAATTACACTTCACTGATCGAAAATGGAATGACGTCATTTAAACGAAATAATCAACTCAATCGATGCTCTTTCAGTTCTAATTCATTCGTGCTAGAAAGTAGTCATGATGGAGCCTATTAAAATTATTTGCACTTGCATAGCTCTACAAGAAGATAGGAGGAAACAATATTGTATTTATACTCTTTGCACGATCATGTTTTCTGTTGCTGTATTTACAGTTATTGTTTTTAGGCCATGAAAGTTAGAATTCCCATATAGAAATTTGTTGCTAGGGGAACCATTCGTCATAACATAAAACTATACTGAAATAAACCCCTTACAGTGCACGTATTGTTACTTAGTCACCATTACAGTTCAGTTTTTGGAATAATATTGCTCTAAATTTTCAATGAAAAATATATTGTATTTGCAATTTTAAAAATGTGATCGTGCAAAACATGTTGTAAAATACAAGTTTGCGAAGTGCATTACAAAATCTCGGAAACTGAAAAACTAGCTCTGCTCGTCTTATAAACTTTTCCTCGATTTTGTAAAAAGCACTTCCCAACCTAGTACCGGTATTGTATTTCATGATTAGAAACCGACTATTGACCAGTTGCATATCCTGTGCGAAGAATTATTGAAGAACTACCCCATATACGTTCTTCGTGTGTTAATCACTGTATGACTTTTCTTCGGAATTCCACAAACACACTCGACTTTTAATTTCTATGATTAATTTTTCGCTGTCAAATATTTTTGAAGTCAACACAAAAATAAACTCAGGTTAGTTGAATCTAGAAAAAGAAGCATAATACGACCGAAGAAAAGATGATTTGAACAATTTCCAGCTATCAAGTCTTCAGAGTAGATAAAAAAAAGATGGCGTAATAATGGGAATTGTCGTGACAGACACTGAATTGGATTCTTGTTTCGTTGCAATCATTTAATTACTATATATTTTCATCATAGATCATATTATGTAACAGATAGCTCATCCCTATGTTAAAATCGGCAGCACTTACAAGAGAACAACCATCAGCATCGCCACCCGTCCGCCGTAAACGAACACGAGATGGCAGTAAAGTCGCTAATGCAATTCAAATGGGAGTTATGACGTGACTCCTTATGTAACAACTAGATGGCAGGATAGTAAACCTGACAAAAGTTGTTACCGTCAAAGCCTATAAGGCCGAGCAAGCTGGGTATATATTATATAATCTAGGATTTCATTAAACACGAGGTGACAAATCTCTCTTTATGCGTAACTTCCCTGTAACGAAAAACGCTTTTTTCACTTAATTTGTTTTGGTAGACAGTGGCGGCTCGTAAATAAGTTTGTGATGCAATTTATATTATTAAAAAGAACTAAGTATTTTTTTCAACCTTTTAAAATCACGTCTAATCTCGAAGATGACGGAATTATTTGTAGCGAGGTTTATCTTGGGGTTATCCTGTTCTTCTCCTCGTCATTGAACCAACACTTTAGAAGTCCTCCTTTCTTCAACATGTCGTGCTGAAAAATGGGACACCTCTTGTGTTTGCGTGAAACCGAATCGATTATAATTTCGTTGTAGATGACATTGGTTATTGGTAAACGTACCGAAGTACTGTCGAATTCTTGCCTTCATGTAACTGACATTACACGTTTGTTTGTCTGTGACGTATGGTAGACCATAACCAGAGGTGTGGTATACGGATATGAAGGTTGGAGAGGAATGCGTAGTGTGACGGATAGTGAAACCATCTTACCGGGTACCATAATCGGCACGCAACTCATTCCATCTTGGGTGCACAAAAATGCTGCTTGGTCTGAAGTGCTTATAGATGCTCCATGTCCTCGTGATAACTATCTTAACTTCTAATTCGTATTAGAGAGTAATAACAAGTAAACTGATTAAATATGTTATGCTATTATCTTGAATGTAAGAAGCTTTAACACAATGCTTATACCAGTATCAAGTACACTGAAGTTTTTGAGGAGATAAATGTAACTGATTTACATGTTTATCACAAAATTACAACCTTTCAAATGAACTTTATTTTTCATCCAGCATATGTCATGTACACTGCCTACTACCAAATTATCATGTGTGAAAATAAAAAATTAACAAAATTTCCACACATTCACGTCACTTTATGTTTAGCTTAAGCCCTGATGTTCTTTGCTGTTTGCATATGTAAATTATGACATGATGAATTGCGTAGAGAAGTCTGCTTTTCATTTTTGCATGAGTACTGCCCAAACGTTTTAAAAAGTCAATATTTTCTGGCTTGATACCGTGTGGGTTTTGACAAATGTGATACAGCGGAATCACTTTATTCCTCCCAGGGGTTCTCCGTAACTGCTTTTTGATACTGTCATACGCGAGCTCGCAGTTTCTTTGATGCTCTATAAATAAAATGATGAGGCATTCTCGGATCTGATCTTCATTAGTGGAGCCCGCATTAAATGTGTCAAAACAAATGCCGAAATATGAATGGAACTAATTATTTATAAAAGTTACAAAAATACACATTGCAAACAGGAAATTACAATTGACATTTTACATTCGGAAAGAATTTAGCTTTTACTTTTATGTGGCGCGTATAATTAAGATTATTATGCGTTTCTTCTCCCTTGGAAATGTTACTTCTGTTTTATGTTCCATACAGCAAAAGTGTTCTTTTTTTCCTATAAGACGTGGTCTGCACTCACATATTATCGAAATGGAAAAGGTTGGATATCCAAATTTAAACAAGAATGAAGTTAAAAACTGTTACAAATTTGTTGGTCATTTAACAAGTAGGTTGTTAGAGTCGATGGAATTGTTGATAGCGAGATAATATTTGACGACATGAGGCCGAGAATTCGTCATGGAGTACCTGACATTAGCGTTACGGTTTAAGGAAACATCGAAACAAAAATAAACTAAGTAATAAACGCAAGCGGGAATCGAAACCACGCCCAAGTGCAGCTTTGCATTAGTAGAAAAACGCGGTACCGACGAGCTACGCCAGTGGCTACGATTCTTTTTCCTAGTAACAATTACCGAATATAAAATTTCCCTTTCTTAATACTTATAACAAAGAGACCTTTCCAGATTGTCAATTCGAAATATTCCTTGGAGTTATCAACGGAGAAGGTGGTGGTGGTGGTGGTGGTGGTGGTGGTGGTGGTGGTGGTGGTGGTGGTGGTGGTGGTGGTGGTGGTCGTCGTCGTCGTAGTTGTGAATTTTTATCGATCTGCAGATATTATTCAGTACTAAAATGTGATAAGAAATAAGACTAAATTTGCTTGCAGACGCATATTTAGATACAGGATTCTTTTCCGTGTCGTAAATCTACGACACGGGCTACGACATGGGCCTCACAGTTTTGTTTCCCGGCCAGAGGAAATCATGTTACATGCCTAACTTACTTTGTGATGAAATCTTTAAATAACGTTTCAATGTAAATGGAATGACTAGAGATTTCTCCTGATTTACCCGACAACTGTCACATGAAAACTGATATCATGAGTCAGAAATTAAAGTTTCATATTACAATTTATCTTTCCACGGCTGCTACTTCGAATAGTCTGTTTAACTACTTACCGCCTCGGTAAGGTTCTACGTACAACTGTAATTTATCTTATTCAAACGACACCTATTCCACTCACCGATTGCACCAGTTGCAGTGCCATTACGTGATGCAAATTTAAAGCATTACAATATCACCTAACATTTTCTTTATTATTTTCAGTGCGTTCCAAGTGATGGAGAAATAAATGACTTAGATTAATAAATTTAATATAATGAAATTATATTTTGTACGAGATCGTGCGTATTTGCTTTTTTTCCGCACAGGACCAATACGCGGTAAGTGTGAAATACCACATTCAGTATTCCCAACGTAACACACATAACAATTTCCCTCTTCTTACCGCTTAAGCGCGACATTCATTTTACTGCTTTAGGCTTTTAACATATTATTTTTAGAGACATTTAACATAGTAATAATTATATATTGGAAACTTACCACTGCAATTTCACCTAAATTGCACTGTTAATGATTGTTTTTAAATATTTGCCAAAATTAAGTAAAGTCTACTACTCCACGAAAGCTATTGTATTCCTGATACAAGTAACATTAAGGAAGCCGTGAAAAAATCAACAAGACTCCAGATGCCGATGTTATTACTGCAATATGTTATATAAATAATATTGTTAAAATATTAAAATGAAAAAATAAATCATTACATAACCTTACCGTTTGTTTTAAGTTCGCATTTATAGACTGGGAGAAAAAAAAAAAGACAGACGTATATCACGGCCTGCTGGAGTATAGATATTGTTGTTTTCTAAAGTTGCCGTCATTGAACAGAAACCAAGATGGAGATTTCATTGCAACTAATTAGAAATTCGTCTTTCAGGTATGTAATAAACGATCTTCGCATAAAATAATGTACGATACACGAGCGGTATGTTTGTTTTCATGTTCTCGTAAATTAAAAAAGCTCAACTACGTTTCGCTTTTTCAATCTTTTCCTCGAACATGAAAACGTCAACATACCGCCCTTGTTACGTATATTACTAATTTTCTTTTTTTAACTATTTTATATATGAATTGGCATGGTTTAGAAATATTATTTAATAAGTTTTTGTCGCATTTAAAACATTTTATCTCTTCCGGATGTACGAGTACAGGAACGACTAATGCGCACTTTTAAGCATTGCATGTAAACTACAACTATAGGTTCAAATCCCGTCTTGCATATGGATGATTTTCCGTTGTCAGTCATGTCTCATGTTTTAAGAGAACTGACGCTGGTCTGATCTAACATCGCAAATCGTCTACCATATTTTCATTTAGTGCCAGGTTGACAAAAATTCGAAATATAATCTTACGGTTAGGGTCTTCAAGGACTATAAACTTCATGTAGTAGTAGCATATTACAGATTCACTGCTTTCATGTAAAAATTGGAAAACTGGAATGATATCCATGGAATGTGTAACCAACAAACATGCATAACGACTTGTTTGAAGTCTGTATTTGCGTACAGGGAAATCAGTAAGCTAGCAATATATCCCGCGCCAGAACAGTACCCCTTGCGAATAACTGGTCGCGTGTATGTATACAAGCGCGCTGAAAGCACCAAGACAACTCGCTAATGGGCTGTCCCTTATTTCACTAGAACCTCTCCAGCTTCCCATCACAGGAGTGACCAAAAATGATTAGGCCTATGATGGGAATATCACCTCCATATGATCATGCAATGGAATTGAGAAGTTAAGAAGCTAAATTGCATGACTTAATGTAAATTTGAAAACTTTGTTGTTACAATATTTGAAGTGCTTTTTTTTTTTTGACACTTTCTATCTTAGCGTCCTCAAACTATAGTACAACCAACAATGGATTCTGGCGTCTTTTGTATACATGGTTCAGCCTTTAAAATGAACTGGGGTTAAAATTTGACTTACAAAGCTTTATTCTCCTTACTATCTAAGATTTTCAGTTTATTATATATTTAAATTATACTAATACGATTCAACTGCTATGTTTTTCTTTTCCTTTTCATTGCATTATAGATGTAGAACCTTCAACGTTTCGAAGCTACGTATCACCAGGAAAGTTAAGAAAAGGGACTATGAATATTAGATCCGTTTACAAGAGTTATTCTCCGGAACCGGTAACGAATCCAACACAAATATTTTCCCTTTCTTCCCTTCTCTGATGGTGGAACTGATATGCGACTCAGAAATGGAGGATATTTTAACTTATACAACATTGTGCAATATGAAAAAGTTCGCTCTATTTTCAAAGTCGTGAAAGTACTTTTATTAATTATCATACTCCAATCTTTTCACAGAACCCTGAGATAGGTATGTTAGGGTTATAAATACATTATTATTATTATTGTTATTATTATTATTCTTATTATTATTATTATTGTTATTACATTTATATGATATTTATTAATTAAATGCCATATTGAAATTTTTTAAAGTACAATATGATATAATTTATATTGGGCTACATGCATGGATGAGGTGAAGTAAAATGATAGGAAAAAAAAAATCTTATGTTTCAATTAATAATTTTCCGCTGTAGGGGGAGAGGGATAGGATACATCAGGTCTGGTGATGTCAGCTGTTAATGAGTGGGCCTAAAATCAGCATTTCGGAAGCTTGCATTGGAAGATGTCCCTTTAGAGTACAGGCAACGTATGTATTAACAATATAATGGTTCCTCCTTCCTCAATTTTACGCGTAGTAGCAGCTCATTCTGTGTACTAAACAAAAGTAAAACAAGAAAACAATTACTTGTCTGTATATATCGTGAAAGCTGTTCCGCTTGTCAGCCTTGCCGAGCTACGAAATGCTACGCGCGCGATTCACATCAGTGCTGTCAAGTTTCTTGATGTGAAAAAAGTAGTATTTAGAAAAACCTGATTTCAAACTAAGATATACTTCACAGGGAGCTTTAACTGAAAGCCAGATTTGCATAAGATATACTTGTTTCCTGTTTGAAATCATTCTTTCAGTACTCTTCCTGTTTATTTTTATTGCTCCATTGAATTATGCTCACAAATGCTTCTATTTTCTTAGGATTCGAACGACTGTAACTTCTTAAATATTGATAATAGTATCTATATTCATATGACATTTCTTGCTCAAAATGATTTACAGAACTGGCCACACTGTGAGTCATAATTTGTGACACACTATATGTAGAGATATAGGCAGACAGGCAAGCTGACAATTATGCAGAGAGATAAAGGGAGACCGAGACAGATAGACAGACAGACAGATTTTATACTGATCTAGTTGAAAAGGTCCTAATATTTTTCGTACGGTAATGAAAATACCACAATAGAGTAGTGTATACCTATTTAAATGGTTCTAACGTAAGAATGTTAAAATGAAACTCTATTGTCATCTTCATCTGAAGAGCAGGAAACGAGATTTATGATGTCATAAACTAAAGATTACTTGTTTACCAGATGTAGCAAAGAAAACAGTCTTGGAAGCAATAAAGAGGCGTGTCGCTGTTTGTTATTTTCCACAAAATTATCTCCAGCAACTGTGTTGTTTGCTAGAGCGAGCAGCGTAAACTACTGTAAAGCGTACCAAAATGTAGTGCGTGATTCGCTACCGCGACCTACGTCGAAAATTGAAACGACGCGTGAAGAGGGTTGGCACTCGCCTGTGTATCCCTGTTTAGGGTCTGACGTATGACAACTATGCTTTTAGCGTCCAAAGTGCGGGCTGTCACAAAAATCCTTGTGCAACGCAACCACGCAATGGGGGCATCCATCTGTGTTTCATTATCAAGGATTTCGCGCGTAATTCCTCTAATTTCACTTTCACGTGTTATGTGTGAAGAGAAGTATTTTTGTACTGCATAAAAACACGTATTTATATTAAGGATGGAAGAGAATTAAATTACACTGATTCAAAAGCTTTCGTTTTAAAAATGGAATAAAGGTGTCTAAAAGTATTTTAGTTACCAAATACTTCTTACTGTTCATGCTCTATAATACTTTTATTTGCATTTATGAGCTCTGTAACATAACAGTTATTGCTAATTTTCAGCTGAAAACCACCTTATACTGTACATAGAGGAATGTTTTTATTGGGTAACATTTCTTTACTGTATCATAACAGTTATTGCTAATTTTCAGCTGAAAACCGCCTATATACTTAGGCCTATACATAGAGGAATGTCTTTATAGGGCAGCATTTCTTTACTGTATCATAACAGTTATTGCTAATTTTCAGCTGAAAACCGCCTATATACTGTACATAGAGGAATGTTTTTATAGGGCAGCATTTTTTACTGTATCATAACAGTTATTGCTAATTTTCAACTGAAAACCGCCTATATACTGTACATAGAGGCATTTTTTATAGGGCAACTTTTCTTTACGTGCCGCCACGGTGGTCTTGCGGATAGAGCGCTGGACTTATATTCTGTGGACCCTGGTTCGATATCCGGTGTATCCCCGATTTATAACTTGTGTTTGGCAAGCCCATGGTTTAGGTAACATAGGGGTTTTCTCCGAGAAGCTCCGGTTCTTCTGTGGCATCTCAACAAATCTCCATAATCATCTCATCGCGGGGTGTAGTGTAGACCAGCCTCCCATGGTGCACCCTGGGCAACAACTCTGGTATACATAACTGGCTTCATATGGGTGAATGACGTAAAGTGAAGTACCCGCCATTGGTTTAAAAAAAGAACATGTCTCAAAGTGATCAGCCTCCTGTAAGAGGCAACCTGGGCAAAGACTCTGTCGGTAAATTGGTTTACACAACTGGCTTCATATGGGTGAATTTCGAATAGTCGAATACATGTTCATCATCGCCGCAAGGATCAACGAAGAGTGAACAAAACAGTTAAAGAAAAAAAGGTGGTGCATAGTGGCCGCAATTTCAACCATCTTTATGTAAAGCAATTTCCATGACTGCTATATGAAAAATTAGATGATATAAGGACATTTTTGAGAAAGAGCAATTAAAAATTAAAGTTTTATCGAACTTCAGAGTCCTGCCCTCCCTCCCCGATAGGGGAAACTTGGCTAATTTCGCAGTACGGATAATTCCGCAGTAGTGTATATATGATTTTACTGCGGCTTTACAATAGCGTGAACGTAAGTTTTGAGAGGCTGTCAACAGGAGGCATGACCTCTGCAGTGCTATAGAAAAAAATCAAGGATATTGGTAGACACCTCTGTCGGCAATACAGTGAAACATCGAAAGTTGGCTGTTTTTTGTGTTTTGCTACACAGCTGTGAAGAAAGTGAGCATTGTTACATATAAATTGTTCCTTTCGTGTTACTTTTATAATGTATTTCATAATTATTTACTACTGCGGAATTAGCTAAGTCCTATTGCGGATTTATCCGCACTGTTGCAGAATTACCCGAGTTGTTCTTTTTCAACTGTAATGTATGTACAACTAAATATATTTGAATTTTAATAGGTCTCTTTATCTCATTTGGTAATGAAAGATTTCGTCCATGTCTACATACCTTGATAATATTTTTCAATAAACATTTTGATAAAAATATGATAGATTTACTTCTTAATATTGCGGAATTAGCCGAGTCTCCCTACTTCAAAGTAGCCTGCGCCTATGTATCAGTCCTGTATAAAACAGATTGCTCAGCCTTCTAGATTTTGACGCGAACAACTATTATCAAATTTCATTATGCTCCCATCTAGCTACTGCATAAGAAGTCACGTTATAACTCCTTTTTGAATTGCATGGAACAACTGTACTTCCATCTAGCGGTCGTACCCGAACGACGGTGACGATTCTGGTGGTTGTTCTCATCCACATGTTACGATTTTTAAAATGGGGATGTCCAATCTGTTACGAATGTGATCAGGAGTATCAGATATCTTTGTATATGTTGTTGTTTAGTCAACTGTCCGAAGACAGGTCTGGACCCCACAAATTACACCATCAAGGCATTACTCATGAGGCAACTAGGCCAGGAGATAATGGGGTAGGATGGCCAGTTCCTTTCCCCCTCCATTGCATACATTACTGAACAGCTACATATTCCACTAATCAGACATCAGATGCACACAAAGAATTGTTTTTCCTCTGATAGCCTACATGTCGTAAAGTGAGATGAAAATAAATGTACATATTAGCCAGAACCTCAATTAGAGGTATTTTATTTGTAATCAGAATAATACAGCCCGTCTATACGTGTGTTGAAGAAGGTATAAGTCAAATGGGCATCAGCATTTTGTTTTTGAATATTTTATGTATCCACTGATGTTTCTGTTTGGTGTTAATGCAAGTGGCTGACTTATAAAAAGCAGGAGGGAAACTTTTGAATGTTTATTTTACCTCCCTAAAAGAATTAATTCAGCAAGTGTTTATTTATCTTCCTGCAAGCTATTCACTCAGCAAGAACAAAGAAGCTTAAAAAAATCAAGTCACATGGGGACGAAACACCAGAAAAAAAGAAGAGCAAGCAGAATGTGGTGTTAATGCGCTACCGTATTGCAGTGTCGCCAAATGGCTCGACACCTTCAAAGCAGAAGGGAGACCACCGAGAATACGAGAGGTGGTAGCATTTAGTATTGTGTTACTGGCTCTGACGAACTATCTGTAGAAATCATTTTCAGCTCTTTGAGTATGTTAGTTTATGGACTTGATAAGAACTGAAAACTGATAATTCCTGAAATATATGTACTCCATTCTCGTAGTGACGTACAGAAATTTAAACGAATAGAAACGGCGAAAATTTATTTCCAAAGGCAGTGGAAGATACTATAATTTTCATCACAATCTTTTGATATAAATTCATGAGAATTCCACCTCGTCCCCCAGATGAAATAAACATTCAGGCGAAAGCGTTTCCGAGACAACATACTTTCTCCTTAAGGTCTAAGGGCGCTCTGTTCGTATATTGACCAATAATGTCGCTGTGGGAAGATCTCTCACATTCCAGAAATTTGGCAACGATAAAAAAAATTCGGAATTACTTAGAAGGACAATAGTCATTATAACTCTGTATAACTTCATGTTTATAATTTTTAGCTGTTTCCACAACAAAAATCATAACATATACTATTATATTTTCAAAATTTATTCCATTGTTATTAGTCTTGACATGGACAGGCGATGACCACCTTAGTCAAGTAAACTTAAGACTTTATACATATACCGTCGTTTATTTTATGAAACCTCTTATGTGACAGTACGCAACACAATTTTCATTTCAGGAGAAAAAATAATAAAAAAATCAGTGGGCCTACATAAAAATATGAAATAATTCGGTATGACATCATCGAGAATCAGTAGGCCTATTGATATTTAATTAATATTTTCTTCTTCATGAAAAATTATTTTCTGTACTGTCACATAGAGATTTCATAAAATCAACGACGATATGTTTCAATTAACCACAGACAGTTCCTTACAAGCGATGATTCTATAGTATTATTATTCCTTTCTACAGAGTCTTCTCAAACAGTAAATATTTATTTCGTAAATGGCAGTATAATCCAATAATAATAAGTACAGGTATACTGATTGACAACGTTAAAATGAAGTCGAAATTCCATATATATATATATATTTTTTTTTTTTCGAAATAAAACATTCAATTGTACCATTTATCCTATTTAGTTCCTAATTCGGAGCAATAATTGTAACAGTCTAAAATAGGTATCGAAGCTAGAAATTTTACGACATAAAGTATAATTTATTTGCTTAATAATTAAAGAGAAATCAATAAAAATTTTATTCGTTTTACAAGTTAACCAATAACGACGATTCAAACAGCGGATCTGTAAAGGTGCAGTGTAACATTTGTATTTTCAGGAAAAAGCTACAAAGTTTATGCAATAGAGTAAAGTTGCTTATTTCCGTGATACTTCTAATCCCTTGATACTTTTTTAAAATTGAATGTCAGTCAAACCTTTGCCGTTTGACCATAGCGTCAGACATCTTTCTCGAAATAGTACGTCTTTCACCCACTTCTGAGACATCGGTGAACTTCCTAGCAGGATACCCAACCACGTGACATCAGTGCAAAAACGTATCACGGAATTAGGCGACTTTACCCTACGTTAGATTTAAGAAGACTGAGCGTGCCCTAAGGTATGGAGGTATGAGAGGATTCAATCCGACATCGGGATGGGAATCCGGTGTGGCTTAGTGGATAGAGCGTCAGCACGTAGAGCTGAAAACCCGGGTTCAAATCCCGGTGCCGAAGATAATTTTTCTCCGTTCCACTCATCCATCCTTTAGTTAAGAAAAAGGTTTTAGAGTTTTCAGCAATATGTTGGGATGCGATTTCTTCGGAATATAGAAGCTACATAAAAGTTTAATTTTAGGATTAAGCCGTTAAAGACATGAAAATTTCGAAATGACGGAGAAATTTCATTTCAATACAAAGTTGATAAATCCAAAATTTTCTTCTGTACCGGTACTGAAGATATGCTGAAAGTTTTAAACTTTGTAGCCTATTAGGCCTGCGTTTTTTTAACTGTAATTGTTATTTAGCTTACGGTTATAAATTTATGAACAGAAAGACATTTTGACGAACAATTACTTAGTTATATATTCCTGTGAAATGTTGGAGGAGTAGCTGTTCTTTCCTAGAAATTATACGATTTCAGGCAATTTAAACCTCCAGATAAGACATGTTGCGGGACTCCCGTGAAATGGGATCAGCACGATACGCTTACCAGACCTTGCCTTTAAAATGTATGGAATTGTTAACAGGCGAATCTCCATACCTTAGGGCACGCTCAAACTATCACAGCTGGCTTCCAGGTAATATTATCAAAATTGAGTCTAAACCAGTGCTACAACTTCATATTGAACGCTTTTTATGTATAATTAAAGTTTGCAAAATCTCATTTCCAGCAATAAATAACCAATTGTTGTATACAGTGTGATTGTATATTGATTTCTGGAGCCTGTTTTATGACCGTAGAATAATTCAAATGCAAATAAATATCAGTCCTGTAGCTTTATAGTCTCGGAGAATGATTTGTTTTTGTTTCAGGTTTGCTGGAGATACGAAAGCTAATCCCATAAGATCATAGGTATTTTGTTTGCATGGAGCTACGGACCTTTACGGTATGGTATTAAAACACAGAAAATATGTGGAATTAAATAAAAATACTTCACTGACCTGGATATTTCAATATGGAATTCAGCATATACATCCGACAAGAGAAACAGAACTTACGACACGATACAGAAAGGCAGTTCCAATTTGTAGCTCGCTGTTGAACTTCTCTTCCGCTAAAATCTCTAATAGCGAAAAAGAAAGTTGAAGTTACTGGGTGCAAGATATGCAAAATGAAGACATGAACCCGTGACGATGGGTGACGATCACAACTTTTATGATGTAAAAATCGTGGAAGAGAGAGTCAAAAGATTGACAGCAGGCTACTTCGTTGAGAGATGCAAAAGCTTTTTCCCTATTATAAGAAATGTCTGAGTGTAGGAAATGATTGTGTAGAGAAATATGTGACAGTATATAAATAACCTGGCGACAGTAATAAAATACAAGATATTTCATGAACTTCTGTACCATTTTAAATATTTAATGATAAAAAACATACAAAATATATTATTGAAATAGCCTATCGATGGCTAAGAAGTGATACTTGGTATCTACAAAAATGGTTATTCAAACTACATTATTATTATTATTATTATTATTATTATTATTATTATTATTATTATTATTATTATTATTATTATTATTATTATTATTATTATAGCAAGCACGGAAGTTATGCGAGATCACTTCTAAGTCCTAGAGATTATCGAGTCAATGCTGGAGAGGAAGTCATGAGTTAATTGCGGGTGATCGCGCATTGTACAGTACATAGCAGCTGGTATTACTCGACCAAGGCGAGTGGAGCCGCGGGCGTAATCTGAACTATCGCTAAGCGGTATTACGAACGTAGAAGCAGTAGCGCTACGACTCCGGGCTGCAGGACTCCACTGGCCTTGGTCGAGTAATAGGCCTGTAACCACAAATTGATGACAACAAACCTACAGCAGCGACCTGCTTCCCTTTGCCTCACAGTAATGGTAGTAGTACTTTCAACTACAGTGATTATTTAGCATCTATGTTCAACGTAGGCGAGAAATGGCAGACGAATTTTTCCTGGAGTGCTCTATCAGGGACACGGTTCTTTTATGAGTACTAACCTATGACATGAGACCCACAATTCAATTCCCTCCAGGAAAAAGTCACGCTAATAATTTTATCGAACTTTAAAATTAATCGCAAACGACCGGATTTGAACTTACGATCCTTAGATGTAATGGTCAGTATGGTAACCGTCAGACCACAGATCACAAAGGATAATGTTTACAGTATATGAAGCATAGTTGTATGTCCCTTCCTTGTCACATTACTCGAAAACTGATAACTGATGAGTATAACATTAGTCAATTTTTACTTTCGTCTTTATTAGATACAGAAGCAAAAAAAAATGTAATTTCATGTATAACAAGAAACAGGTCATCATGCTGTGATTAAGATAACAGGGCAGTAGTGCTAGCATTGCTACTGTGTTACATATAACATGAGGAAAGTTCGCTTATCCCCATGCCATCTAGTGATCATGTTAGAATACGTGCGCCATGTAGAATCAGTAGGGATTGAAATATTGCGAAATATTATCTACAACTTTGTAATGGAAATGGAAACGAATCCGTTATTTGCCATTTAAATAAGTATATTTCTTATTATTTTTTGGTCGAGGAAACCACTGAAAACCCCGATCACATTGATTAAATTCGAGTTCGGTGTTTTATCACTTAGCCAACTCACTCCGTAGGCATTATTGTGTATAAAGTTGTTTTTGAGATGTTCGTGAAAAAATAGGTTTTCAACAATCTTATGTCGGCCTGGTTGGCGCAGTTGGTGTAGCGCTGGTCTTCTATGCCCGAGGTTGCGGGTTCGATCCCGGGCTAGGTCGATGGAATTTAAGTGTGCTTAAATGCGACAGGCTCATGTCAGTAGATTTACTGGCATGTAAAAGAACACCTACGGGACAAAATTCCGACACACCGGCGATGATGATATAACCTCGGCAGTTGCGAGCGACATTAAATAAAACATAACATCTAATAAACTTATACTGAAAAAGTGTTTTTTGGCATGATCTTACTATCTGTATACTGTGTTTCCTCCCGAATTATGAGATGGATTTTGTTCAGAAGAACAGTCATTGTTTCCATTTGTTAAAAAAAAAAAAAAAAGATATTTATTTTTAATCTCAGATAAGTAATAATTATTGCTTCAATCCACAATAAAAGAAAATAATTGCTTCAATCTGTAAGAATATAATAATCCAGACACAGCAACAAGCATTTTAATCCGTAATAACTAATAAAACCATGGAATAAGACTGCTACAAGAAGTTAGGAATGTTTTCAATAGACTTTAATATTACTGACATTGCTGCCTTTACTTTCGAAAATATACTTTTTATTCCATTCCATCGACATCTAAAAAATTGAAATGTGGCTGGATTCCTGATAATGTGGTCGAGATGGCGACAATTTATGGCTTTCAAGGCAAGACATAGAAACTCAATCTTCAGTTGTAAGGAAAATCTTTACTTCTTCCCTTGGAAATCTAACCCCAAATTATTATTGGTAACATGTTAGTATTAGCTGCCGGAGGATAAATCTAAACTTAATAGCATATTTCCAACGTAATGTTAGACTGTCTCCCATTCCGGCTTGATATAAGAAAGAATTCTGATTTGAATTACACTAAATACAAGAAAGTCCGTCATCATTTCAAATTCAATGCTTCATATGCCACTTTTCATCACGAAGGCCAACATCTTCGAGGATTAAGACGTAACTGTCGAAGTTGGAGACAGTTTGGATTAGCCTTCCTCCTCGTCCCATCTCACGTATGACTAGCATTATTTTAATTTTATCTCTCCTTCTCTTTTTTGACGAGTCGCAACACACTCAAAGGAAAGAGGGCTCGAAAGGACAGAGAATTCTCCCTAGCTAAAATTTCAACGGAAAGCTGAGAGGAAGTTGGAACCAACTGTACCGTCACTCAGTTTGTTTCCACTAATTAAAATGGTGTCCGAGATAAAGAATGAAATTGAATTCGTGTTGAATATGCAAGCTGTTTTGTAATTAGTATTTTTGATCGGATTATAATTAACAATAGAATTCCTCCCTTTAACCTCTCGTAGTGTATTAAAATTCCTTACGATTAATTTCAGGTTCCGTCCTGCATTTGAGAGTGACTAACTTCCGAGAGGGAATAATAATTACCAGTTTAATTCTCAAAAGTACTCCAGTATAGAAGATAGTGTTTCCTATGCGGTCTGATGTCTATGTTATCAATTGAAGGGTTCAGAGCCATAGTGGGTCAAGCGAGTCTCGTCTCGTAACTCTCGTGCGCTTCGAGTCTTGCTCATTATTCTCGAAATAGCATCTGGTCGGCGCGGAAAGATTTCGTAACTTTGAATAACATACATCATTGAAATAAGTAACATTAGACATGTTTAATTGAGACAAAAAGATAAAACAAAACAGTATCGTAGTTATAAAAATGTTCTGGTTCTATTATCAGATATTACCTAAGGTTATATGAATAGAAAAAAAAATCTAAAAAAAAATGCATTTCTAAGAAACATAAAACATAATGCTAAATAAAGCGTTAATATATATTTTTTACTTCAGATTGTACACTTGATTTCAAACGTATGAAAAGAAAAATCCTAGCCTTTTAATAAGGACCTAGTAATTATATAAAGATTGGGGAACAGATTATCATACACTGAAAGGTAGAGATGATGTTTCAAATAGGCTAATTGATTGCTTATACATACATAAGAGTTTCCAAAACAACTAAAAGTTCAATCTGGCCTGTGAGTATAAACTGTGACGCTTCAAGGTTGCTTGACGTTCGAGACTCGACAATTCCCGAAGTCTTGAAACACTCACAAGCAGTCTTTACGTTAACGACGCGATGTAGTCAATATTGTCGTGCGGGTTTTCGGCTTTGCGGGCGCTGTTAGTCTTGCTTTCTCGATCGTTGTTCATCTCTATTAAGTACTTTCGAAATATCGGAGAAAGTACATCTCAAAAATAAGATTGAAGTCATCGTGTTAAAATGTCTTCCTAATGAACCCGAATAATTGTACGAAAACTCAGTTTTAACAAATGGGAATAAACATCCACTTTAATGGAATAATATTATAACTCATTTTAAAGGCATCCTTTTCGCATTTTAGGGTGTTCTCAGTGATTTATACTGGTCTAGCATTAAAGCGTTTGACGATATTTCATTCTTGCTTTGGCAAGCTGTTCGATAGTGCCCGCCCCATAAACTTCATATACGCAAATATTATACATTCGATTGATGGCGGGGCCGGGAGCAATGCAGGGTTTCGACTCAGCGAGTACATAAATTGAACGAATTAAATCCCTGTATGTAGCATAGACGCACATGTCAAATTCAATATTCGTCCATAACAAATGACTACGTATCCGGCGTCAGAACGGGAAAAAAATTATTATACTCATTGTTATCACACCTGCATATTGCATATTATAAATACAGGAACGACGTAGTACGAAGATAGGCCTACACATGAAGTGTATGGAACTTGTTGAATGTCAATTGAGTTGGTTACAAATTAACAGCTCCGTGCCATACATACATTTATAAGAACATAACTGATAGGACATGTTCAATGTGTTGGAATTGTTGCGTTAAACAATAGCAAAATACAAAATGACGATTTGTTAGCCGAACAGATGCACAGTGTGCAATTTTCCCAGTCTAGGTGAACAAAAATCAAATGTCGCTTTGTTTAGTTAGGCATAGGTGAATATGAATTCATGTTCTTTAACATTTGAAGAATGTTGGGAGTAATAGTGTTTACTGCTTTATCAGCAGAAAGCTGTATTTAGAAGGGTATGAACAATGAGTTCTTCCTACACTTCTCGCTCAGGTTCAGTCGTAGACAGAGAAGCTTACTATATGCGTGAAAAAGAGCCAATTGTTAGTGATTTATTGTGTTGTAAGATAATGTAATCTATTCAGATAGGTACGTTCTTAGTAATATAACTTCAATTACAAGTTTTTAAAGTATTTTTCTTCTTACAGTACGGTTTAAATATTACAATTGAAAAACATATGTTTTTAAACTTCTCCAAATATAATGTAAGTTTTAATATAGCCGGTCACGTCCGGTTACAACAATTATTTTACCATTTAATGCAGCATCATTTAGAGTGTTGAATCCTTGTTTTAAAGTTTGCGCGTTCTTGCGCATTTATCAGTAATTAATTTTTTTTCAGTGGTGGGGGCATACGGTACCTGTTCCAAGTTTGGCTTAACAGCAGAATATGATCATGGAATAAGGAAGTTTTTAATCACTGTGTGAATGTTTTAGGCCATCAAATTATTCATATGACATCGAGTATCACAATAAAAATACATTGGAAAATTTTTGTCTAACCTTAACAAACACACAGCGAATCAGAACGCAAATCACTAGCTGGACAAAATTAATAACTTCTCTGTATTTTAACGGAGTGTTAAGAAACTTTGTACATGACTTACAGGCGGTACATATGTTTTGTGTACAAACTCTGATTACGTTTGCACAAGAAAAATTACCCCTTTATAGAGGGTGCATTTAGACAGAATTAATAACTTCTTTCCTAACAGATTTTTATGACACATTGCACGGAAGTTCAGGTAGCATGTATTTTTGTGCAGAAACTATATTTACTGTTCCGTAAGATGAACTACCCCTTTATAGGGATGCATTCAAACCAAATTAGTAACTTTTTTCCCATCTAACAGATTTTTATGAAACTTTATACAGAAGTTACAGGTGGAATATATTTTTTATCTACAAAATCTGAGGAACTGCCCTTTATAGTGGTGCATTTAGACAAAATAAAAAACTTCTGTCCTATATAATATATTTCTATGAAACTTTGTACAACAATTAGGACTACAGATAGCATACAGATGTAATCAGAATTTGTACACAAAAATATATGCTACTTGTAAGTCCTGTATAAAGTTTCATAAAAATCTGTTAGGTAGGAGAGTAATTAATTTTGTGTCAATGCACCCCCTTAAAGGGGTACTTCCTCTTATGGAATCGTAAACATAGTTTGTACACAAAAAAAATATATTTTACTTGTAACTTCCGTACAACGTTTCATAAAAATCTGTTAGGAGAGAAGTTATTACTTTTGCTAAAATCACCACTATGAAGGGGCAGTTCCTCTTACACAAACGTAGTCTGAGCTTGTACACAAAAAAATATGCGCTACCTATAAGGTCTGTACAAAGTTTCGTAATAATCCGTTAGAATACTGAGAAGTTACTAATTTTGTCCAGCTAGATTTGTATTATTGCACACTGTGAGATAGAGCGTGAATGTCACTCGTTGCACATCAGAGTTATAGCAGAAATTTTGTACACAAAGATTGTCTGTTCGGATCGAGACTTCAACAAAGCAACTGGCCTCACACATGTCAGTATTTACATTTTATCCAAAATTATAAATTAGTCGTTTATTTTCCTCAGTTGTCTGTGACTTTGATAACCTCTGAATAAAAATATCATGGTCGTCCCAAGTAAAGAAGAAAGTAATTATGGATTATTCATAAAGTCATGATTCCAAACTTCTGTCTGAGTGTAAAAAATGGGGTTCTGAATATTAAGTCTATCTCACAAGCATACATTCTGATGGGGGCAGACAAAAAAGTTAAATTTTTTCCTTCCACCATGTCAATAATGTCAAAAGAAGTGTTTATACAAATTTTGGCCACTCGACCGCAATTACGAAGCCGTCCAGAAAGTCATTTTCTCTGAGGCTATTTACAGAAAAAAAAACACAATTGCATGGAAAGATTTAATCTATTGAAACAGACCCGGCCCAGTTCGATGGCATTTAAGTGTGCTTAAATGCGACAGGCTCATGTCAGTAGATTTACTGGCATGTAAAATAATTCCTGCGGGACAAACTTCCGGCACACCGACGATGCTGATATAACCTCGGCAGTTGCGAGCGTCGTTAAATAAACCATACGTTTTTATTGAAAAGATACAGCAATTGTTGTGCTATTTGTCAACATATCCCCCACTGGAATTGAGACATTTGTCATACCGTGGGATCAAATTTGTACCCTTGTTTCGTAGAAGTCAGCCGCCTGGGATCGGAAAACCAGCGTTTGAAGCCGTCTGCACCTCTCTATCGATTCTATGATATGACAAATGTCTCACTTCTGGTGGGAAATATATTGAAAAATAGATAAAAAATTACTATGTCTGTTCCAATAAATTTTTCCAATAAAATTGTGTTTTCTTTCTGTTAACTACCCCTGGCGAATTAATATTTTACGGCTATTGTAATTGCGCTTGAGTGGCCAAAATTTGTATAAATATTTCTTTTAACATTATTAACATGGTGAAAGAAAAAAAATAACTTTTTTATCTGCCCCCATCAGAATGTTTGCTTGTCAGTTTTCAGGTGAAAAAAGCGTTGAAAATGATATTTCACTAATAGGGGTGGTACGAGGCTGGCTCTATATATATAATTTTGAAACTATAATTTAATTTATGAGCATATGAATGTCGACGTAGTGCCTACTGTACTGTTGAAACATCCTACAGTATTATCTTTAAGTAGCTACAGTTGTACGACAGGCTAACACACCGTCATTAAATTCATGGCTAAATGCGGGATATACTGCAGTGTTCCACATTACACTGTCGTCTTAGAGTCGTCTGTGGGGTGCAGGAAAACGGATGGGAAATGACCCCACTGAACCATGTCCTCTGAGGTAGAAGTAAGCAGATAATGGGATTGTACAATTGTCAAGACCTAGAAGGAGTGCTTTAGGAGCCATACTATTTCGTAACAGAGTGTGACAAGAAGGAGAAAAAGCAAGAGAAAGTGAGTAATTTAGGAAGCTGCGGTCTTCCGGTATTACAGTCCCTTATGTCGTGGCTTGTCTCGCTCTTAATCCGGTTTACTCCCTAACTTCTCATTCCTAATGCTATCTCAGAGACGTAGATAGATTAGCCGAGGAGCAAAACCTGCCATCTTCCACTTTCATTACACCTAATCAATTTTGAACTACTTACAGCGTTCATTTTAATCTGTGTGTAACTTTTTATAAATCCTTCACCGACAGTTTGCTGCTAGAGAAGTGCTATCATTCTGCTGACTCCAGTTCGATTCCCGGTGTTGAACGGAAGAAAGACTTAAGATGGACAAGATCATACGATTAAGAGCTTCCCTGTTGTCTATTTTCCCTCAACTTTATGAATTACATCTCATCAACACTTTTCATTTTGTTTTAATTTTCCTATTATTTAATATCACTTCTCTTTATATAAAGATGACAAAAGCTAGCGTACGAGCTTCGATTGAAAGAAATGGAGATAGTGTCATGTACTTCTTTCACTTCTCTGGGGTTGGTCTGTAGATTTCGTTACAGTTAGGAAACTTCCTGAGACACCTCTGTGGTATCTTCGGGACTTCAAATTCACATGTTGAGTGCTCCCGACGTTCACGACTTTCTCTCAGAGGAGATAGTACAGATATAAAAAAAACCCTATGATCTTAGTGCCGAAGGACCTGCGTTTGCTCTCTTTGTCACAAGAAGAAATTTCACAAAATCTTAGACTTTTTATTCTACTTTCTAACAAATGAAAGTAGCCTATTTTACTTTGAAACTCATCCAAGGATTAATCGTAACTGATATAATAATAATAATAATAATAATAATAATAATAATAAATTTACACCTCAAAGAAGAACCTTGATATAAAATGACGCTATATCGCACCAACACTAAGAAATATGGACGGGGCAATAGAGAAAAAAAAAACATTGGTACGGAATTATCAGAGATGTGCAAGAAGAAAGATAATAACACAGATATGAAGAATAATAATGATAGGACACATTCTAGAGAGAATGTAAACAAATTACAGATGTAAAAGTTTCACAGAAGACCAATTTTTCACGAAAAAAGAGAAAGAAATTACTAATTTCAATTTTTAGCGGCAAAATCATCCCCAACTTCACGAACATTGTGTTCACCCCATCTGGTCATCCTCTCTGGTATAGTGACTATCACGGTAGCCGCTGAACCTGAGGTTAGAAGGTTCACACCCAACCCATGATGATGGATTTGAAATTAGATAAAGCTTAAACATTGCTTCATTCGTACATTTTCAGCATGTAATATTACAACCCTTACCGTGATACAGGAATGCAGACAAAATATGTGTGCCATTTCTTGTCCACGTTGAATTTCTACTTGAATAACCTCTTCAGTTATAAGCCTCATTTAATAAAAAAAACTACCACCACCACCACCACGCACGTCAAGAGAGTACCTCAGTTTGTACCTCTAGTGTTGGATCGAAGAAAGCCTAAACTTCTATTTAGAGTTAGTGTAAATTCAGGTTAGAAATGTGGTTAGGTCACTGTGGCTACGGACGGGTTAGAACAGCCCTTTGCACGTCGGGCATACTGAGACCTATTGTGCACCCTGAGTGTATAGGAAGAATGAGGATGAAGGTGTGCCAGCCCACCGGCCGCATGTGACTCCTCATCCGCTCACCCAATGAGGGCTTCTTACCCTCCCCCGCTCCAAGTTCACACCGACGAGGTGACCAAGCAGCACAGGATCCAAGGTGTCGAAGCGCCCTTGTAAGTGCTCTTAAGCAATGAATCCTGGCAGAGATATTGCGGAAGGCTGGAAACTTAGGAACGGTTGTAGAGAGGACGCCCCCTCCCGTAAGCGGATGAAGACATGCGTCTTGACCTGAATATGGCTATTAAATGAGATGAGAAAGATGAATGATATAAGACAAATTTTTTTCTATACGGGAGGGGAAGGGAAAATGGACAGTGACAATGCAAATTTCAACCCGGCATTTGCCTAAGTAACTGTGAAAAACCACGGAAAAACCACAGTCAGGTTGGTTGGTCGGTCTGGGAATCGAACCACGGACCTACCGAATGCGAGTCCCATACCAATTCGCCAACTCGCTCAATTAGAAATATGGTAACGCTGAATAAGTAAGTGGAAACATTCTATAACTAATTTTTGTGAATACTTTTAATTATATTTGAATACAGATTATCTATTTTTTAACAGAGAGCACGATACGAAAATGCTCTCGGAGACTAACTTTCAGTAATATATTTCAAGACTGTACGTTTATTGCAAATCTTTAACGCTTTGTAGACTTCACTGTAGTCAACTCATTTATAACACACAACCGCAACGAAGCCCTAAATATCTTTCCTCAGCACAGGCCCATGCAGAAGGAGTAGATAGTTACGGTGATGGTTGAGGTGACAGAATTGTAGTGATCATAATGGTGAATGAGATGAAATAGGTGATCATAGAGATGAAGTGGCAATGTTGAAGTTTATGGTGATAATGATGATGTCGGTGTCTGGTTGTCCACATGGTGATATAGATTTAGTTTGTTATGAATAAATAAAGAAAATTATAACTGCATAAAGTAATTCAAATTACTCCATCGCAATGGTTCATGTTTTTAAATATCCCCAGGAAAGAACAGTTAATGTTATTATAGAATTCTGCTAAGTAGGCAGACTTTAATTCCACTGACAAGAAGATGGGATCTTTCGGAATTAATTACCTCCGCCATAGGATGTTACATGAATGTTAAGTCTTGCAGAATTCACTTTAGTAATAGCTTACGCTCTTCCCAAGTAAGCAGTCCGAGGTTGGCCCCCGGCGTGGGCAATGGAAGAAATTTATCTTTCATACACGGGACTCGGTGTTTGTCCGTTGTCTTGTGATTGTCCTGTGACGTCTCTGTGGTAGATCTGCGTCATGCCGATCCCATGGCCAGGCAGGCTTGCATTTGTTGCATGTCTAGTGTACGATCTAAAGAATTTCCCTCCACTACCCGCAGTGGTGTGTAAGTCGAAGAAAACGAGAGGCTAAGCTGAGTAAAAAAGAAAAAAATAAATAATTCAGCTATTGGTAATTTTTTGCTTGGCGTCTTGTAGATAAAAGTTATTTTTTGAAGCCATGAGGGCGTTTGGGGTGCAAATAGGTGGAGCTCCATACTTTCATGACTTCAGCACCAGAATGAGGTGGTGTGGTGGCTCCACCTTCCGAAGGTTTTTTTATCTCCGGGAAAGACATGATGCTCAATTTGATAGCAGGCTGAATAGAACACGGGGTCGTTCTGGAAGTTTTCTCAACAAGAAAAATTCTATATTATTATGATGTACCGAAGTACATATGATATTTCCGTGCAGATATTCTGCGTCATCATATGATGAAAGATGAGTGGAACGGAGAAAAATTCTCTCATCATATGATGAGGCAGAATATCTGCACGGAAATATAATATGTACTTCGGGACATCATAATAATATATGATATGAGAATAATCACTTAGTTATTTGAGACGGCGCTTATTCCGTCGGATCCCGGCCACTTAGTCACTCATAATGAGTGCACCTCTGCACACGTGTGTAGACATAGTCCCACTACAGTCTAGTATGAACAGTCACGAAGCTCAATACGTAGCAAATATGCATCCATAGATAGTTGCTAACCACTAGGATCGCTAAAATCGCCTCATTAAAAGCAATGCGAAATAGTACCGGCACAGTCTATTGTTTCTAGCAACCTCACTAGAGGGAACCCAAGAGGTGGAATTTAAACTGAGAGGATTCGATCCGACATCGGGATGGGAATCCGGTATGGCTTAGTGGATAGAACATCAGCACGTAGAGCTGAAAACCTGGGTTAAAATCCCGGTGCCGGAGAGAATTTTTCTCCGTTACACTCATCTTTCATCATAACAAAAATTCTGCCACCACCAGGAATTGAGTCCGGATTCTTCTATTCCGCTCTATCGAGTTACCAGGCCACCAAGAGTGATTTTGCCTATCGTTAAATATATGAGACGAAATCTTTGGATTTACTTCCATTTCGAATGAGTTTATTATTATTATTATCATTATTATTATTGCTATTACCATTAGTATTATCATCATCACCATCACCGCTAGGCTATCATTATTTAATTTAGATAGTTCCATCCTTATTCTTGTGAGATTTTTGAACAAATATTACACGTTCATAAGTGCCGACAGCATGATTATTTGAGCTTCTAGTAAGCACAGTACAAGACCATTGCTTAAGACAACACAGAACAATACAAGACAAGAGACACTCATCCATTCTCTACGGAAGGGAGATAAATACAGATTTCCTTAACGGGAATCGAACCGGGGTGTGCTAAGTGTTTTGCATGATATACTAAACTTTGTATAACGACGAATAAGGCTCAGAATTTTAGTGTCTGTAGACTTGAGAGCTTGAACCAATAATCTAATGTTTAACATGCTAACCAGTCAACCACCGAGGACTCCGACTGTTTCATAATAAAGCATAAAAGTCAGAATTTATACTGAAAGAGTTGGTGACACCCCTGTCGTCGGTATTCGGGACCTGTTCTGTCCTACAAGTTTCCTCCCGCATATATACCCCACGGGTCGAGTTAGTTATCCCAACAGAAAACTTTGGAATCCTTTGACAACAAACCGTTCTCTTCTACCCGTAATCAGAACGGTAGTTTCAAAGTTAACGCTGATTTTCCTGTACATTCTGATTTTTCCCCTTCTTTCTAAAACCCTTTTAAGGGATTAACGTGCGCAGAATGTTGATAGGATAATACATCCTCGGAGAGTTGAATTCCCATTAGAGTGTATAATATTATCTCTGTAATGTGTGCTATAGCTATTAATTTTAAATACATGCTTCAAAAGAATTATGTTGATTTGTTAAACCGGATTTTGTGTATATGGGGACGTGTTAAATGTGGTTTCATGTACAAATCATTAAATCATGCATCTGTGTTGCAGATGAGGAAATATAGAAGTTTAAAAGCAACTGAACATTATGGACGTGAAATTTCTTCTGGTATTTTATACATGAATCGTGTCACAAATAAAAATTGCGCAAACATTTTCCTAAAGTACACGGTTGGTTAAACAACTGCAAGTTACGTACGTAAAATTTCTTCTTTTCATTTCTGAATGAATCATACGCCTCACATTAATACAAACTATAAAAATAGGCTATTATTTTCTTCAGTACAAGTATTCTCATGTAAAACTAGTAGTCTACATCAAGTATCTGTTTTGTATATCGGAAGTACAAAGATTAGGAAAACAACTGTACATGATATACTCAAAATTTCGTCATGTAATTTTAAATGAAGTATTCTCGCGTACAAATCATTACATCGCGCAACTTCTTGTCTTTTTTTGCATATGGAATTTGCAAGGTTTTCTAAAACAAGTGCACATTACTACGTGAAATTTCTTCTTGCATTTTTGAATGACTAATAACAAAATGAGAATTATACTGAATATGCAACTGAAATAGTATTGATGATAAAATATTTGTTGTGAGTTCTAAAATGGCACACATTAATGCGTTTCAAAGATACACTGTTTCATAATTTGCGTTTACCGTATTATTTAACGTCTAAATTTTATCGTAAAAAGGACATACAGTAAAATCTGTCTATGACGGAATCTTTATAAGAAGAAAACCTGTCGATATGGAAAGAAAATTCCAGAACGGAACGATTTTATACATGAAAATGACTTCTATAAGCCGGAAACGGAATGATTTTAAAGAACCATTGGTTGGTTATTACTTGAATAAGACGGGAATTTTTTTTTAAGTTAATGGCAGAACTACAGAAAAGACTTTGCGAAAATACATATTTTTCTCATGTACTCAGTACGTCAGTATAATTTTGCTTAAATGATGTACAGAAGTGTAGGTAGATGCTGATTTTAAGTGTGCATTCTGTTAGTTTTATTTTAAATAAAATTTACGAATAATGTAGAACAAGGTGATTGTTCCATTCACAACGCCGTGAAAATAAAATACGTTAACCCTTAACTAGTGTCATGATGTCTGTGAGACGGCTCCAAACTTTTCCACTGTCATCTCTCCTCCTACAAGGGTTATTTTGCTTCCTTCGTGTATGTACCTTTCCGTTGGAGTATTGGTTCTGTACTGTAAATGTCGCAGTGTTTGACTTTGAGCAAGTGCGTAGTAAAATCGACACGCCGTCTCACACACGTCATGATACCAGTTAAGGATTAAGCATCATGATGAGGAGAATTCTGTTCAGTCTACTGAGTAGGCATTAGCTTTAAACATTTATAATATTTATGTGTGGCTTAAGTTGTCTTTGTATGTTCCTTAAATTATATTAATATTTAAGCAACCCTTTATAAGAAGGAAACCTGCCAAGGTGAGGAATTTTCTACGGAACCATTATATTCCGTCATAGACAGGTTTTACTGTTGACTTAAATATGGTTATGGAAGTAGAAAGATGAAATAGAGAAGACAATAAGATGGAAAATACATGCAAAATGAGGAAGAGAAAGAAGGAAAGAATTAGGAAAATGAGAGTGTATATTTAATTATGAACTTGTAGAAATTGAATATGATCAAAATCGTGTCGATATTTAACTACTGTAATTGTGTATTACGTATATGTTGTGGGTAAGTTATTGTATGTTTATATATTTCTTATTGTTCTAAGATGTTTAACTGTGAACTTTTTAGTGTGATGTGTAAAATTTCCATATCTGTTTCTATATTATTGTAGTCATGATTATTGTTGATATTGTGGTCTGCATAATTTGATGTGATGTAGGGTTTGGTTTTAGCTTTAATATGTTCATTATATCTTGTATGAAAGGATCTTCCTGTCTGTCCTATGTAAAAATGTGGGCAACTATTGCATTTTAGTTTGTAAACTCCAGTTGAATTATATTTATTTTAATGTTTAATGTGATTATTTAGATATTTCTGTGTTGTGTTATTTGTTTTGTATGCTATCTTGTATTTTAGTTATCTGAATAAAGTTGCAATTTTGTGAGTATTGGTATTGTGATATGTTAATGTTATGTATTTATTCTCACGTGGTGTCTGTCGAAGGTATATACCTTTTTTAAAAATTTTAACACTTTTTAACGTGTGACTAAGCAATTTTATGTTTTTAACAAACAAAATGTTAACGTGAACTTTAAACAAACAAGAAATAATATATGAACAGAAAGAACACGCAATAAACATAACAACAATATTCAGTTTTCCTTGAAAACATCAAAATCGGCGTTTTAAATCTACATGCAGTAATATCTTCCCTACTATTTGTACAAAGTAAAGCAAATAATATACTGTTTCATATACGAGGAATATTGTTTTAAATGAGTTTTCTCCATCTTAGCATTTTTCTCGGGAAGTGACAAATCCGGTCTCCTCCGACCAGTGCTTTCTTATTAACATCATATTAATATGAGAGAAATTTCGTTTTGTTATTCTATAGTTGCAGATTTGAATTCTGCGTTCAGAGCATGTAGAAAAAAAAGCTAGGCTTATACGTTCATTTTTTTTTTTTAAGAATGGAGATAACACGTTTTGAAACGATGTTCTTCATATACTGTTTGTCAAAGGCCTTGAGTCCCGTTAATTGTAAGTCTTTTCAGTACAGGTATCAGTGCGTCGCAGCTTCTGGCGTTGTAAACTTTTATTTAGGGCTCACAGTAAGTGTAAGGGGCGGGTGTCGGAAATTTCTTGATCGCTTGATGGAGTTTTCTACATCAAAGTTGCGCTCACTCGTCCGTCACACGCTATCGAGCATCTAATTGGATAACGTCTCGCCTGCTGCGAAGGAGGAGATACCGGTCATATTATTACCGTTCGGTGTCACAGCTTCTATGCTAAAATAAAACAATCTTCACACTCCCTGTCTCAAACAACGGGCAGATCCGAACGTCAGCTTTCATACACCGACACCCGCTCTCATATTGAATAGTGTTCATGCTCCATCAAATCTGAATTCGCTAACTTCACGGGCATCGAACAAAGACTGCGACTGACTAGAAAAATTCATATTATTACTACCATAGCTCTTGCTACTATTATTCTTAAGGACAAAACTATGAAAGAACAGATTATAATGAATAAACAATTGTTCTTTCAGCGTTACTTTATCGCAATCTTGTGTGAATCTTTAAAAAAATCAAGTGCAGAGGAGATTTTTAAGGAAAGTAGAATTCCAGACCTGAGTAAAGTCCAAAAATGTAAAGAAGCCATTACCACTCAAAACTAAAATCACAATATAAATAATATCAGATGGACTAAACGACTGGTATCAACATGCCGACGGAATGTAAGATAAAAGACTAGCAAAATGACTTTAGCTATGATCAAATAAATGTAACAAATTTGAGAAGTTCAGGAAGATGTAGAGTGATCAAAGGGATATAAAAGAGGTTGCATATTGTCTAATACGAGTGTATTATTGTCTATGCGGATGGCGTGAATATGTTAGGAGAAAATCCACAAACTATTAGGGAAAACACGGGAATTTTACTTGAAGCAAATAGAGAGATAGATTTAAAAGTATATGATTATGTCTCGAGATCTGAAATAGTACGAAAAGGAAATATAAAAATTGGAAATTCATCTTTTGAAAAGGTGGAAAAGTTCAAATATCTTGGAGCAACAGCAACAAATATAAATAACACTCGGGAGGGAATTAAACGCAGAATAAATATAAAAAATCCGTGTTGAAAAGCTTTTGTCATCCAGTTTGCTCTCAAAAAACCTGAAATTTAGAATTTATGGAACAATTCTATTGCCGGTTCTTCTATATGATTGTGAAACTTGGGCTGTCACTTTGAGAGAGGAAAAGAGGCTAAGGGTATTCGAAGGGCTTATGTGAGGGTGGCAATGAACCTCCGGGTCCTTAAAAGCCATTTGTAAGTAAGTAAGTGGTAAGTTGTACGATCGTATTATTAGTATCATCATCATATCGTCAGGCCTTAATTATAACCGTTATCGTCATATTGATATTTTCGAAATTGAGACGGGTTTCACCATAATCGATAATAAAGTAATGTGGTGTTTCAAACTCCAGTCGAGAGCAAGAAATTGAAGATATTTCGTACTACGTTGTAGTAACTGTTTGTAAGCACGTCTGTGAGATTCTGAGTAATTGATCCAAATATTTGGTAGAATACTTTTGTCACTCCAGTAGCAAACATGAAAATCGGCACAACTCTATCTTATTACCTGTTCCACAATCTAGAATTTCAACCGATTTATCATTTGTGTCACTATTATTTCATGCATATCGAACAGAGTATTATTTTCTAAACTTAGAGCTTACGTTATTAACTTTTCTCTTCGTACAGGTTCAGACACTGGTAGATCTGTTTAATAATTATAAGAATTCGTATCAGCGGATAATTCCGTATAAATAACATAAATTACGTTCTAAATTGGTTTTTTCATACTATAGATTCAGTTTCAAAAAGAGCTGTCTCCTTGAATTTTCTGAATACTTGTTTTTTTTTTTCAGATAAAAATTTCAAACAATTTTATAGTAAATATGATATATTTACAGTTGAGTCAATGATTTGTATATACATTTTATTATGATCATGATGATGATAATAATAATAATAATAATAATAATAATAATAATAATAATAATAATAATAATAATAATAATAATTTAAAAATATGATTTTCTCATCTTGTCAACAAAAGTACAATGTTAGAATATTATGCAAGTTAAATAATTAAAGAAAAATGAGATGAAAAAATAGAATAGGGATGTAATAATATATTACATTTGCTCTTATACTGTAAATGTTAAGTTGAAGTCAACATGATCTACCTGCAGCCTATATTCGTGATTGGATGATGATGATGATGGCTTACCATTTACTATTCACTAAATCTTTAGTATATCAGAATATTATTGTAATAGTAGCAGTTATTTGTATTTAAACCGACTAAAATATATTTCTATAGATATTTTAATTTTTATTCAATGCTTTGTAGTGTACGAAGAGTTCAAGTACTCTAATACATTTCTTCTTTCTCTTAAGTCCCGATCACTCTCAGCGTATAGTACCGGTAGTTCTGGGTCTGGAGTCATTATGATGGAAGCTCTGAAACTAAATAACCCTCCAGTTGAGAAGTCCTCTGATTATGATGAATTGGGTCGTGCTTCGATCCGGCGCTCTCTCGCTCTGCTGGTCAGTGGTTCAGGCATCCACAGTAATCCACTTTGCATACGAATTAGACGCGGGGGACGATGCAGTCTGGTCGACCAGCTGAGTTCGGATCTGAGGTTTACGGACTACGCGACCGAACCTCACTAATAGTTGATTCCTTAACTCCTGTATCGGTTACTCACCAATGCAAAAATATATTTTCCCCTGAGAAATTCCAATTCAATGCATTTGTACTCGTGCTTGCAAATGCACGCTTTTCATTGTGATGGCATTCCTGATCACTAGGCTATAACCACAAACATCACTATGCATTATAAGCTATTATAACACCACCACAACCACCAACTACTACCAACGCATTCACCAATTCACCTATCACCACCACCACAATCAACTTTATTCACATTATTTACTCTATTACTACCATCACTTCCACCATCAACACCACAATCTACATAAGCAACATAACCTCCATAAACACTTTTACAAACATCATCACATCTAAATTATCCCCGCACGTCATCAAAGACCAAACCTGCCTAGAAGATGGCGAGAGGTTAAGGCTTCCACCTTTACAAACAATCGGCATTAATGGTAGTAGGGATGTCAGTCCTACGTGCCGGCCTCCTTTATGCCCAAGAAAATGCCCTGGCAATCATTTCTGTTAGAGACTAAGTAAACCCCAGAGTCATAGTGTGGCTGGAAGGATTCGATCAATCGAAAAAATCCATGATTCCATCGAAAATCGAACCCGCAACCTTCCGGCTTTGCAGCGTTACGCCTTAATTATTCACAATAAGGAGAGGGAAGTTATAAGATCTGTGTTTTCTTATTGTCATGAAAAGGTGAAAAACAAATACCTAATTATGAAGTTTAATATTATCGATTTAATAAGTTGTCCTACAGAATAATATCTGTAATATTGACAATTAATATTTGAGGAGAAAAATTCGCTCCGGCGCCGGGGATCGAACCCGGGTCCTTGGTTCTACGTACCAAGCGCTCTGATCACTGAGCTACGCGGAATTAAATCCACAGCACCGGATCGAATTCTCCTACTTCAGTGTTTCCCTTTGTGGCCTTACTCCAAGTTGGCATATATGTTGACGTTTATGTCCAATGTCAACTGCCATTATACTAGGAGCGCACTCAGCGGAGTGACTTGTTTGGCCGGGATTCCGCAGTTATATGCGCCGGAGCGAATTTTTCTCCTCAAATATTAATTATAAAATTTAAGGCGAACGATATGGTTTAAAATTTCTCAGTCATGAATGTGTGAGAATTGCAGGCAGTTTATTTTGTATACAGCAAACTGAATTAAAGATCAATTCTGTAAAATTCAGTAGCTGATAAAGGAATTGTAATTGGGGGTTTGAAATTAATATCTTCAATTTATGAATTTGTTTTTCAATCTTATTATTGATAGTGAGTCAATTTAAAGTGTAGATTACTTTTCTTAATTTTGTTCTTACTGAGTTATGTTAATGAATACGGTATTGTATTGTTTATTTAGAAGAAGAATAAATATATTTTCTTTTATTTGTTTTCTTTAAGAAAACACAAAGAGCTACGCTCCATACCCTTTTTGAGAATTACACACATACGTATATTATACTATATAAATTTACACTAACACACACTGTAGCAAAGTCGTGTGACGGAGCTCCTAATGAAATCCGCTACGTCACAATTCGTCAATGCACCTTAATCAATCAATATTTGAAAGACGGACATAAAATAAAACAGATTGAACGACGGACCGTCGTAAATAGATGCTTTTTGCAACAATGAACTGCGAAAATACCTGAAATAAATATCTAACGATATTTCTGTAACATTCAATACAGCTGTTTAGAAAGCACAAGTAGGCCTACCAAGATAACTTCCGAGGATAATACTTCAACACTAACATCGACACAAGCACAACAATACCACTTCCAATTTCATTAAAACTAATACCACCTCCACTAACTCACCAATATCGAGAGTATTTCCATTAAAAATACCACCACCTCCACTAACGTTAATAGAAACACCATGAACTACTATCTCCATCACAAACACAGCTTCCACCACCATCAAAACCATCATCTCCACCACTAACATCTACATCACAACCTCCACCAAGAGCTTTGAAGCTAATATAAGCATCACTACATATACTATCAACACTTTTACTACCATCATCACTTACCAACAACACTATAATGCTTTTCACACGATTTAGTTCATACTTCTCATCTCTTTTGTGGCTACAATTGTTTGTTTGGGACGCATGTAATATTTAACTTACCATATAGTAACTAACAGCGTCTGAATCTCAATACTCATATTACAACAAGACAACGTTGCTTAAGCGCGAACGCCTCGTGTTCTGGACGATTAAAGAGCTGCGAACTCCATGAACTAAGTCGCATGAAAAGGAGTGTAGTATCAAAAGTACAATCGGTATCATTTGCCGTTTACAATTAACTTACATTGTACTGGAGATATTTCAAGAAGTTGTGTTAATTATCTTGCATATTATGCTTTTAATCACGTGTTTAATCATTATGTACTTTTTGTATTAGGCGCAATTCACACAGAGAAGACGTAGACAGGACGTAACTCGGACGCCGGGCGGAGACATCATGCGGACATGACGTAGCAAAGCATACTGAAGAGTCAAAAAATCCTTGCAACACTTGCGCGTCACACAGCTTTCGTAATGTAATTTTTCAGACGATGAGGATACCCTGGCTCTCGTATAACTTGCTAATATTAAAAAAACAGCGGTCGAACCCTCAGCGGTCGAAAAAAGGAGGAATGTATGGCATATCTTATTTATTTATTCATTTATTCCTTCGTTTATTCCTTCGTTTATTCGTACACTTGTTCACTCGTTCACTTATTTACTTATTTTCTTATTTACTTATTTGCTTATTTACTTATTTACTTATTTACTTATTTTCTTATTTTCTTATTTTCTTATTTATTTATTTATTTATTTATTTATTTATTTATTTATTTATTTATTTATTTATTTATTTATTTATTTATTTATTCATTCTGGTAGAGTTAAGGTCACAAGTAAATATAAATCGTTATCATGCACATTAAGGAGCTTACATACAGTATAATGAAATATTGACTAAACATGATACATATGCTAATTAATTACAATTTATATCCTTTTTCCACTTTATAATAGGCCTAAATGATATTTTATACAAACAGACAAAATAACCTATTAAACTCGGCTAACGCAAATCAATTCCGTGTAAAAGTATGTAATTTTAATTATTAATTTAAATTGATTAACTGTTCGGCAATCCCTGACATGACAAGGTAAGGAGTTACATAGGCGACAAACTGACGCGGTGAAAGAGGATGAATGGGAAGAAGTACGGTGACGAGGAATAGATAATAAAGTCTGATGTTGATTCCGCAAAGTTGCAAGATATTCAAAGCGAGTTCTCAAATATTTTGGAGAAGAAGATATGATGAAAGAATTCAACATGTATCCCGACCGTTTCCAGAATTTTTATGTAATGTCCCACCAATGTTTCTATACCATATTACACCATCTCTTCACAAAACTGAATATAAAATTCAAAATCGTCGCAAATTTTCTTTTACAGTCAGACGCCACGTGTCCCTTTGAAGGGCCACTCGTGACTCGAAAGAGGCAAACCGCTTGCTTCGAAGTGGCGTGCCCCCCATCCCGTCCTCTCTGTGTGCATCGATACATTTGTTTACATGGGAGAGACACGAAAATCCATCATACCTCCGCCCGATGTCCGAACCACGTCTTCTCTATTTGAATTGCGCCTTACATATACATCTACAGTATTTACTTTGTCAATGATCTGCTCGTATGAAAACAGTAATTCTCTTATATAAGTAGATATGTTATACTTCAAACGTCTGATTTAAGCTGTAAATTAAGAGGCGTAGTTTAGAGGTATAGCGTTGTACAGGGACATTTTATTTTTACTTGCATTTTTATTGTACCTGCATTTCTGAATGTACTTCACTCTCACCCCTTCACTAATGTCCTTGCTCCCGTCAGACACACAAACTTACGGCCGCTGTTGCATTCGAAGTCTTCAAGCAGTGAAGTAAACACTGCAGTGTATAGTGTGTTTCAGAAATATGATTGCGTTTTCTATAGAAGAAAGAACCTATATTAATAATATCGTACTAAAAAATTATATTCAAGAAACGATAAATTCAATTTCAGAGAATATGCTTCAAAATGTTTTTAATAATATGCGTACTGAATTGAAGCCTGCATTGTAATGAACGGCAACCATTTTTAGCAACTTGTTTAAAAATTCAGATTAGCTTTTTTTTGAATTGAGGTGGCTAGAAGCAAAGGAATGCTAGTGGCATTTGTAATAACATGAGTTAAGTGCATCCAGTGTAAGCTAAAGTATCTAAAATTTTAGTGGCAAAGGGATATTTTAATCGCATCACACATTAAAATTTAAATAAAAATTTCACCGATTTTACGAAAGCTTAAATATTTAAACCCCATTTTCTCAAAGTAACTTAAGTGCACTTACAGCCCTTTACTTATGACCCCCTCAATTTAAATGCACTCTCTATATTGTATGTTAACATCAATAACTAATATGCTAAATAAAGTAGACATTACATAACGAACATAGCCGGCGGAAAAGTTGAGTTAAAAAAAATGTTACTACTCTACTGTATTTTGATAAATTCCGTAAAAGTGATGATCAAACTGAAAATCGTAATATCGTATTTCCGTACAACATAAATGGATACACTACTTTTCTCTCCTATACCTAGTAAAATGATTTGTTTACATATTGCACTAGTAACATGAAACCCCTATAATGGAAGGGGGCAACAGTGTTTACGAGTATAGCCAGGTTAATGTTAAAAATGTTGGTAAAAATAAAGTGATGTCCCTGTAGATTCATGTGGAAGTGTATGCATAGACTGCAATAATTTCTGAATTAGGATGTTGCCGGGAATCACGATAACGATCAACCCTCGTGTGCTGGTGCGGTTAAAATTTTGTTACTACATATGTTTGTTGCGGTTTCGAACTCGACCCTCGACTAAGTCAAATTATTCTTTGAGAGCTAATCTTCTTCAGATTTACTGTTCACGGTCAGTATGGCGGGGAGTTAGCGGCGAATTGGAATCGTGAACAAGTTTGCATGAGAAACATCTCGGTTTCTGCACCGCAGGCAGGACCCCCGTAGCGCGCAAATGGGAACAAAATCTTCAGTAAACGTGCAACTTAACCGCCAAAAAGATGGATTGAGGCCATTATGAATGGAACAGTCCCAAAATTCCAAGTAACATCGCGGTGTCTCAGAATGAGCGAACACCTGTACGAGTTCACCCTGCAACCTGCGCAAGTCAGTCTGTACAGAAAGAAAATAGTTACACTGCAATCTAAAAAGGTCTTGCATCAGAATTTATCAATTGCTGGTGAAATAAATCGAGACATTTTGAACACAGAAACTCCCTTCCGATCATCATCATCATCATCATCATCATCATCATCATCATCATCATGACTAGAGCGGTGCAGACGGAGCACATGACGGACAGAATGGCATCATAGGAAAAGTTCCAAAGTCACTTGACGTTCCCTGTGTACAAGCGACGGTCATGTACATGATGTGTTGACGTACAGACGACACAATAGAAATGACACAGTTTCCTAACTTTTCTGCAATTAATTTTCTACATATCCTCTAATATGATTACAAATTGACAAAACTAATTAATCATTTCATCTTAGACAAATTATACAGGACATCATTTTATTTTTACTTCAATTTTTATTGTACCTGACTTTTTGAATGTACTTCACTCCCACCCCTTCTACTAGTAAACTTCCAATCGTCCTCCACACAGAACCAAGGCCGCGTATGCAGTCAAAGTGCCTTACGGTGATACTAAACAGTACTGAGTTACTGAATATAGTACGTTCCATAAATATATTCGCATTTTTCAGAGGCGAAAGGGTTTTCAATATTGAATCATATTTTCGTACAGGCACTGTCGTTCGATTGCCTACGTCGCATCCCGATTTTCCCCACCTACTTCTGCTCGCCCCTCTGTAAAGTCTAATGGCTGGGATGTCTTAGCGCTTTTCTGAAAACATTAATTTATGTTAGGAATTGGGCGCCTACGTAATATTATACAACTGTTAAACATAACTAAATAAAAGAACCTCCTTCCTTTCTGCGACCCTGCGACGTAACTACTTGGATGGAAAGTAGATAGCATATCTAAGTAATTTCATCTTTTCGGATCGGGCAGAAGTGAAGATTGAATTTACAGTACGTCAGGTAATCTTTTATAGATTAAGTACAGAATTATTTCCACATGAGTTATTAGTACGAAGGACGAAACTGGTAATTGGAATTAGGTACAATAGTCTATAGTGCGATAGTATGCACAAAAGAACTGAAGCCTGTATCGAAATGAATGGCCACCATTTTCAAAAATGTCTTTAAATATACATATTATGAATATTTTTCAATTTAACTTCATTCTCTAAATTGTATGCTAATGTGCTGTAGAAAGTATAATATACACTTAATAATGAATATGTCCGAATGGATAGCTCAGTTCATGAGTAAAACACTTATCGTTAATACAGTACTGTATTTTTATTAGTCAAAAACCTAACGAAAATTATCAAACTCAAAATCGCGATAATTCCTAGTTTACGTAAATGGATTAACTACTTTTCTTCCCTCCTATACCTAGTAAAGTGATTTGTTTGTATTTTACGCCAGTATCATCGAATTTCAGTCGTGGAAAGGGGTAGCAAAGGTATAGCCAGGTTAATATTAGAAATGTTAGTAAAAATAAAATGATGTAGGCCTCTCTGTATATACTTTACATGTATGATTTCATCATATAGTACGCAAACAAATCCACTGTTTATTTTTAATGGCTTCGTGTTATTCTATTCGCAAAAGCAACTGAATAATAGTTTTTGTCTTTCCTTTTCTTTACAATGAGTGTGAGTGAGTAATCCGTTATCACTTTTCTTACAAATATTGTTACAATGCACAACAAATGACATTTGTAATTTATTAAGAGAAAACGATTGTCGTCTATCTGATAAAAAGGCCTTATATGTGAAAAAGCTTCTTTCTACGTCTGTTGAAACAACTGGGGCAAATTGGGGCATACGTAAAATCCTGTACAACATCTTTTTCAACTTCTGTTAGTTCTTAAAAGGAATCTTTATCTCCAGAAATACTGTCACTAATCTTTCAAAGTTTTTAATATCCACAATTTTTTCAACATATTTGTTATTTTCGCATATATTATTTTGTCAGTTTTATCTTCTACTTGAGTCTCTTTCTTCCAGATATTTCGCAATAGGGAAATCTGATCAACCAATTTTGTACCAGACTTTTCTAAAGCTGTTATGCAATCAGGAATAAACCCATAATTCGATTCAATGTATTCCAGTTGTATTACGCTTGAGTCAACCAACAGACGTTGGGCTATTGGTATTGCAGATGGATCTTTCACATTAAATGATTGAATAGCATTCTGGACCTGGTCGAAATATTTACAGTAATAACTGCAGTCCTCCAACCAAGAACCCCAACGAGTAAGTATAGGAGAAGGAGGAAGAGGCACACCAGGACATATCTTATTGAATACTTTTACACGAGCAAGTGCTTTAAGAAATATCTTTTTCACAGCCTCAATAAGTTCATCAACACCAGGAAACTGACGACTAATTTACTTCTGCAATACGATGACAGGCATGGGCGAGACACGTTACATGAATCACAAAGGGGAAGTTGATCATCAGGTTTTTAGGAATTCAGCACCCCAAAATGAGGTAAATCCATGGATTTACACACCAGATACAAGAAAAAAACTTCAATTTCTTGACTAGTGCAGGGATGCAGAGCTCTGCTACAATTGAAGCACGCGTCATAACTCGAAACACGCAACTCATCCCTTCCCTTCAAGTCGTACGGCAGGGGGAGAGGAGAAGAGAGAAGAATCTGTATACCTAACGTCACACACACGTCACTGAAGGCTCCGGCCTTGTGGATGGGGTAACGAACTCATTCCCCATGTTTCCACCCCTCTCTTCCCCAGTTCTGCAACCCTGGATTAGTATATTTATATACATATAAATATTTCACAATCCAAAACGTAATGTAGGCCTAAATGAGTAAGGATTTGAACAATATTTTAAAACAATTTCTAACGATCTGATTACCTTAAAAATATTCACCCTCAATCTACTTTGAACACGCGATAATTGAGTTCCGAGGTAAGTGTGATGGTAATCGGTATTCTGCAGAAAACGGAAAAAAAAATCGACAACTTCAGAGACCACCTGATGAAGACGCCTGAAACATGAACTTATCTGTATTCTGACCACACTGCAATATTCAACTAATGGGGGAATATACCTGCTTATTAATATGCTAAAATGTTTCATGTTATGTTGTGAACCCGAGACCCAAGTGCGCGCTGATCCCGGAGCCTGCATGCTCAGCACGTTACCGTCGGCAAACACAGAGCGAAGTATCGATCTTAAGAATTCTGAATTGCTAATTTCAAGTCCTGCTTTCAGGTGAAACATCACAAGAAGAACAAGAACAGCCCAGAAGGGGGGGGGGGAGTTTTGTTACACAGTTTATCAAAGTACAGTAAGTAAATACCACGCGCATGAGATTGACTTTCATGAAGATAACTACATAACTGATAACTTTCACTTTACGAGCAATTCTACGAAAAACACGGTCCTCGTTTGTTGTGAACATCACGCGCAGTATGCCCGGGAGAGACAAGATATGCATATCGCTGTAGGTCTCAAAGGACATGGAAGCGAAAATAAGAAGAAAACGTGTATGTGCGAATATTATATACACAATATATTAATAAGTTTGATGTAGACTACTTCAGGATGACATGGGCTAAAATACTGGCTTATGTGGAAAAGTTAGTCTTTACTCTACCAGCATGGCTGGGACTGTGACTTTTTTATTCTCCTGTAGGGAGGACGAACCCATTGCATTGTCACCATCTCACATGGGAACTGTCTATTGTGTTAACCCACTAGCTATCTAGGCGCATTCTCATCCGCACCAGCTACTACATTAAGGTTCTCTGCACACCAAGGTCCGTGCAGGTAATCCCACATTTCCCTAGGCAAGCCCCTCTGTGCGTCGCCAGGCGGCTATTGGAGAATGATAACATGGAATAAGAACGAACTAAACAGTTGGTAGAATTATGTAAATGCCTATATGCTGAGAAAACGGGAGAATTCTGGAAAAAATTCCAATTGCGATTTTGTCCGCCGGAAGTGTCATCATAGATGTTTCACATGAAAAGTTCCAGGTCAGATCAGTACTCCAACCCGGACAGATTGTATGATAAGAAAAATTATATTACAATTTCAGTCAACAACTTATCAGACTGGTACAAAACAACATTATAATTCTTGGTTGTATCAACGAATATTTTCGATTTTACAAGAAATCATCATCAGGTGGAAGCAATAAATTAGACAAATTGTGTTAATTAAAATCAAGAAAATAAAACTAAATATAGGGCTTCTAATGGGACAAATTTAATACGAAATAAAGTCTTCGCAATAACTATTAAAGTCGGCCTGGGTGGCGCAGTCGGTAGAGTGCTGGCCTTTTGTGCCCGAGGTTGCGAGTTTGATCCTAGACCAGGTCGATGGCATTTAAATGTCTTAAATGCGACAGGCTCATGTCAGTAGATTTACTAGCATATAAAAGAACTTCTGCGGGACAAAATTCCGGCACACCACCGGCGACGCTGATATAACCTCAGCAGTTGCGAGCGGGCGTCGTTAAATAAAACAATTTAATTAAATGTAATAACTATTAAAATTTATAACATTTATAGACTTTACATATTCACTTCTCATGGATCGGAATATGACAGGAAGACCAAAAATATGTTCAAATTAAGGTAAATAATGATGATGATGATAGTAATAATAATAATAATAATAATAATAATAATAATAATAATAATAATAATAAAAGAGCCAAAATCGACAATTCGATTGCAGGCCTCAACGTCCACACCAGTCCCATACATTGGCAGAAATTTTATGGGAAAGTTTCCTCCACCTTGAAGACTCATTTCTTAATGCGAGGAAGCATGACGCCTTAGGTCACGACGCTACGGCACAGGACACAATATATGCGTATAGTACTCTTTCTTACTCTGCGTAACCTCTTCTTTTAGTCCGATTTATAGTATTTAGCATTTTAGTAGTATTTATTTATTTAACCTGGTAGAGATAAGGCCGTCAGGCCTTCTCTGCCCCTCTACCAGGGGATTACAACTATAATATGAAGAATAAAATTACAATTAATATTAAATTTACAATACAATAACAATAAAAATTAAAGTACGACAAGATTACCTGATTAATGAAAGCTAGAAATTTATTCGTTACTACGGGTGGAAGGAGATTAATCCGCTCGTACACTAGATATCTATCACAAATGTGGGCCTAACTGGTCATTGAATCGCCATGGAGCAGGACCAAAGCATAGGCTTCACAGGACAATCACAAGACAACGGACGAACGCCCAATCTCGTGGACGGAACATAAATGTCTTCCATTGTCCACGCCGGGAATCGACATTTTAGACCACATGATTGGGAAGAAAAAATATATATGTAAACAAGTAAATTAATTGAGAATTAAAAACAAGTAATTAGTAATAATTTCATGAATTAGTTTTATAATATATACACAACATATGGCTTTTAAAACTGACTGCGATTAAAATTACAGGCATTAAGACATAATACATGCGATTAAAATTTCGAGACATCACTGGGACGATATTACGATGCATGAAAGCATCGATTACTCGGAACGCATCGAGAGCTCTCAATCACGCTTTCCACTTCAATGAGATATCTGTATCGAAATAACTGCTGTTGACGGCTAAGATAGAAAACATTGAGAAACATGAAGGAAATACTATGTTAAAATGGAAACGATAAGGTAGTAAAAGAATAAACGCTAATGTAAACGTAACGTTTTTTTAACAACTAAACATCAGAATGTTAACATATTATGAAGACGGCAAGGAGAGAATTTTGAAGATTCCACATGTAAATTACCGAAAGGAAAGAGGAACTGTGGCCAATAGGGTGGAGTGAAAATATGAAGTTTATGGAATCAAAATGTAATACCAGGGAAAAGTTGAGGGTTGATATCATAAAGAACAATGCAAAATATATTTTCTCTAGATTAATATTTAGAGGTGCCCCAAGAGCATCATATTTTAAAATTTTTACAAAATTTTGAAGTTAAGATTTTTTAGCGCGAGAACATTCTCCAGTGATTTAATTTGAACAGGATACCAGAAACATGTAAAAAAAAAAAAAAAAAAAAAAAACATGTTAAAAGGCTCTGCATATTTTTGGTCCCCTGTTGTTTCATCTTGAAATGCCACAAAAATCTCAATTTAAAAGGAAATTGGGAATAATCACAAAACTCTTAGGTATGATGTAATTAATATAATAAAATTAATGGAAATTCATTCTTATGTTGCAGGGTATTTAAATCAGAATATCTCTAATTAATACAAGAAATATGACGTTCTACCCTGTATTCGCAAAACCCATCACAATTACTTACCTATCATGACATAGATAATATTAAATTTAATTACGGGTCAAAAATGAATTAAAATCCGACTTCAAGTCAAAAGAATCTACTGTTGGAGAGATTTCAGAATGAGTTGCTATCAAAACTAAGGAAATTCAGATAAAGGCATAAATTCCAAAATTCAGCCATACAAGAATATGACAACTGATTCGTGCTTACCGTGATCAATATACAAACTTAATGAACCCATGTAAGAAATGACATAGTGACGACAACTAAAATGAAAACATTGTAAAATTCAAATAAGAAGCAAACAAAATATTATATATATGTAGTTGCAAATGCAAAAAGTTTATTAGTGTAGGCCCAATTGTGATAAAGATCGTCGTGTTCCAAAACAAGAAAGAATGTTTTACTAGAGCTAAGAACAGAAAGAAGGATGATAATTGGACCTGCTGATTTAGTTACCACCCAGAAAGAAATGGAAAAGAAAACAAGAATAAATTCTAACTAAAAGAAATAAATGGGCTGAAATGGGAGTTTTGTCATATTTATTTATTTATTTATTTATTTATTTATTTATTTATTTATTTATTTATAGAGCTTCCTCAAATTAGAGGCTGCCATTGGACAAACATACAAAACAAAAATAGAACAAATAGATGATGGAAAATAACAGAGTGAGAAAAATTACAAACAAGTAAACAAACAAACAAACAAACAAACAAACAAACAAACAAACAAACAAACAAACAAACAAACAAACTATGGCAGTTACCAGAATAAGCTAACAAGAAGAAAAATGATAATGGCGCATCAGTTTTTTCAGTACACTGAATTAGAGTCCATATAGGTGGTTCCGTAAAAGTTTGACTGACTATATATATATATATATATATATATATTCATTCAATTATTTATTTATTTATTTATTGTCCCTTTGGATCCCCTCAAAAATACTGAATACTGCAACTCTAATTTAGCGCCTTCCAAATAAAGTTTAAATACTAAATACAAGATTTTACAGCAATTCATTAGCTATGTAATGAAAAACAAAATAATAGAACAAAATATACAAAGGAAAACATTTTAAGAAATTCAAAGCCCTTGGGGCACCTCAAAAATTAAATATAGAAACTCCATATTTTTCACGTTCTTAAGTTAAGGGGCTGCCAGACAACAACCACTTTCAAGAAAAGGCTAAACGATTTCTCAGAGCGCAGTCAAATTGAAGTTATAATTGCGATCGAGTTTAATAATTTAATTTAATTTAGGTATGACGATCATTACTATTACTATTATTATTATTATTACTATTATTATTATTATTATTATTATTATTATTATTACATAATTATTTTATTGGTGTTGTGAAGATGAAGTAAATTGTCATTGTATTATATTAATTATATATTATATTGTCCTGTATTGTAGTATTGTATTTCTTTGAATAGTATTGTATTGTATTGTATTGTATTAATTATGTTATATTCATAGCATTGTAGTAATTTTCTATCTTACTGGTTCAGTGGAAGAGAAGGCCGAATGGCCTTAACTCTGCCAGTTAAAATAAACCATTATTATTATTATTATTATTATTATTATTATTATTATTATTAGTGAAAATACAGATTTTTGCAACTATTACATTTAGAAAACAGATAAAAACAATTTTATATATAGATTCATTCCACCCTAGAGAGAAAGGTGGAAGAGTTCTTAATTCTGGGTGAGTAAGCCTACATGCTATTACCTCACCTAAAAGGAAGAAGATTAACTTTAATTATCCCGGCATCACACTATTGTGAGCAAAGTCATGGACTTATAAAATTAACGTCAGAATAATATCCCTGGGCTTCAAGACTTCTGTCAGTCTGCCTTGTATCTAATCCTTCAGCTTTGAATCTGCCTTCTGATACCCAGGCCTGTTTCAACCAGGACGACGAAAATCCGTCCCCAGTGGAGATACAACGATTCAAATCTCAGCCAAGTTTTCGTCCCGCGGTGCTGCTGGTACTTCTAGACAAGCCAAGTTGTCTAAAGAAGATGCTATCTCTGTGACGCAGTCTACAGACAAACTTTCTTCCATATATATGTATATGTGTGTCATAAGACCTTAAGGGACAGATCAACTGTGGCTTCAGAAAATATGAAGATAAAGTAAAACTACAATATTACGAGTAAGAAACGTTGTCAATTTTTCATAAATTATTCATAATGTGTTTTCGCTTCCTTTCTTTCCCACATGTTTTAATATAGTCAGGAAAGGAATTTACAAAGAAAGATTTCTTATTGAAAGGGAAATCGTATGTATACAAACTTTATATATTTTCATGATTGCGACAGTGACTATTTTTATAGGCTTCACATTTAAAATAAATTTGAGTCAGAAAATAAAACTATATGACGTAAATTAAAATAAGCTATATTAGTTATACAATAAAGTAGTTCATCAAGTCTAAACGCCTCTTGAAATTATTTACACAAGTGCAAGTACCGAAAAAAAACGTAAGGAAGCATAGTTAGCGATAAAAATCGTAAGGAAAAAATGGTTTGAAAAATGACGTAAAATATTGTTATACTGTACATAAATTATCTTTTCACATGTCGCTAGCGGAGTCAAATTTTACGCAAAGTTAGACATAGATTCTTCTAACTTGTAACAATCTAACCAGATCAATGTTTAATACGAACTGTGGCTGTTGCAGTGTTATTGAAAACGTGACGAGTTACTCATCCTCTCTGTCAATAGAAATTTAGTGTGATAATGAAGATCGAAGTCAAAATATTTTTACATGGTCTAAAGACCTACCCAATGAGAAGTGAAGAATCAAGCACTTATTATGTGTAAACAATTCGACAAGAAGAATACTAAAATATAAATTTTAAACTGTTTTTGAAATATGTTATTTTATACCTTACGGTTAATATTGGCAAATATTTCTTTTGTACTTATCGTTCCTTCACAATGTTTAACTCAGTCCTGAGCATAAAAGGGAATGGAAAAGAGACGAAGATACCCCCGTCCATGTGGTTTTCACTTACATCGCTTCAGAAACATAATAAGGCACTTTGCACCAGTGGTGGATTTTAGCCGACCAGCGACAGCCGAAATTTATGATGCCTGCCTTATGCAATCCGTCACCCAGCAATTCTGGCCTTCCTGACTACTCTTATCGGTCCAAAACATAACTGTTGCTGCCGAGGAAACTGGAGTAGAGGGTTAAGGGATAGTCTACAGTGACTCAATCGAGTTATTAACGTCCAGTCAGGTTTAACCACCAAGCAGGGGACTCAGTGGAAAAACACGAGGCTCGAATTCGGGGCATCTCGAGTTCAAATCCCGGGGTCCACCAATCTGATTGAGATTTTTAACGATTTCCTTCGTCATAAATAACTAGGAATTTATTTATGTAAAAGATTCTAACGCTGAATTTGTTCCCACTTCCACTACAACACAAATGCAAATATTTACCGTTAATGTTTAAGTGAGCACCTTATTCGGGAAAAATGTAGGTACATAAAGCTAGAAATCACGAAATTGCCCAAATATTTCCTTGAAATTTATTGTGCAACTGACTGGAAATTATAAGATTTTACCTAATAAAACAATGACAACTATAATGTTGTAATTCAATAATCATTTGGACAATTGTAATTAAACCATATTATGCCTGAGCAGCAACTCTGAGTGTGGAAATGTCAGTTCTGTGACGTGTCCCTGACTACATCTTCAAAAGCATTTTTATTGTCGTTTAGCAATTAAAAGAGTGAAACACAATATTTGACAGGATTAAATATTAGCATGTCCGTGGTCATTTATTACTTTATTACAAAAGATAGTCATTGAATTGTTTCTTTAATGCTCTAAATATTATTTAAATCAGTCCCTAATAGTCAATGTCAGTTCTGTGACACTTATTGCAAGTATCCACTGGATGACTGCAAGAGTCCAGAACAACTCTTCAGTTGTTTGGTATTGATTACAGTGTAGGAATATGCAGTGAAAGGGTGATTTGTAATTTTCATATTAAGGAAAGAAAAACATATGTAACTATTTTCCGGTGATTAACTTTACTACCAGTCAGTTCTGAGATAGTTAAATTTTGTAAAATATGTAAAATATGTCATGTAGGTTTATGTTAACAGTGAGATATTTGCATGTTCAGCATAATCTTAAACATGAGATTTAAGGGATAAAAAACTGAAAATTGGTGTTAGTCAGTTCTGAGACATCACAGAACTGACATTTTTGTGAACATTATTAAATAAATTGTAGAATAAAATAAAATTCTCTTTTAAATACTTGTGACCAGTTATGTAACACTGATCTACACAGTAACAATAATCTACAGAATAAATAAATAAATAAATAAATAAATAAATAAATAAATAATTTAAAATATATGTGAAACGTATCTCATTTTGTCCGATTTTTGTGAATTTCAGTCTTAACCATTTCTGTAATACTCTACGCGCATCTTGCTCCTTAGCAGGAGTGCGTCGATGCAACCTGCAACACATCACCGCTCCTTAGGTCAACGAAACCCGCAAAATAGCTTAAAAGATACAAAATGAAATAACTCTTAATAATAAAGCGACACGTATAAATGATCTTTAATTTATTTCATACAAAATTATAATCTACAACAATATAATCACACCGACTATTTAAGGGGGTTAGAAACGCCCCATCCGTGCAATGTTAAATTATATCCCATTTTTTTTTTTTTCTAATTTTCTGTTAAACACATGACAACGTAATTTTTATTATACCTTACTCACTGTTCTCAGTTTTAACACAGGGTTTTCCTCTTATACCCAATATTTTGAAAGGAAATTATATATTGAATAATTCTATTTTTAATGTTAAGTATTTCATTAAAACTTAATTTCAATAGAATTACAAAAAGCTCATGTTAAAATTTAGAAAGAAAGAATAGGCCTACTGTTACAAATATCTGATAAGACTTGCAGGTTTCTTCAAATAGATGATGAGACAATGGATCATAAAGTGAGGCAAATTTAACGTTACGTGGATAGGGAGTTCATAAAACCTTTATACGTTTCACGCAATTATGGGGATTCTATGAATATCTCTACCATGTTTTTTGTAGGCAGTACAAACCGAACAGCATTATGAAGGAAGATTTGTAAATAAAACTGCAGGAAAATGAAAGCAAAACGTTCAGAAAAAACGATTTTCGTTGTGCACGCAATATAAAAAAAACAGAGCAATCTCACCGTAAAACGTCTTAACCGGCATGAGGAATACACAGATTTTTTAGTAGGTTATTTTACGACGCTTTATCAACAGCTTAGGTTATTTAGCGTCTGAATGAGATGAAGGTGATAATGCCGGTGAAATGAATCCGGGGTCCAACACCGAACGTTACCCAGCATTTGCTCATATTGGGTTGAGGGAAAACCTTGGGAAAAACCTCAACCAGGTAACTTGCCCCAACCGGGAATCGAACCCGGGCCACCTGGTTTCGCGGCTAGACTGGCTAAGCGTTACTCCACAGGTGTGGACTACACAGAATTATATGTAAACTCAACCATACACTAAAGTTGTCAAGAATATTAAACAATTAAAGAATATAATACAATAGATTGCTCTAGTGGCCTCGGAACAAGACAAATATTAATTATTATAAATTTGAAGAAACAGTGAAATATATTATCCTATTTTAGATATAGTCCCGCGCCGTGGCGTCGTGGTCTAAGGCATCCTGCTTAGGACTCGCGTTACGGCATGCGCGCTGGTTCGAATCCTCATGGGGGAAGAAATTTTTTCATGAAATTTCGGCCAGTGTATGGGACCGGTGCTCACCCAGCATCGTGATGCACTTGGGATAGGTAGCGAAATCCGGTTGCGAATGCCAGCTATAAAGGCTGGGGGGATCTTCGTGCTAACCACACGATACCTCCATTCTAGTTGGATGATCGTCCACATCTGCTTCGGCATATGGGCGTGAGTGAGCAGCCGGCTTGTCGGTCAAGGACCTTCACGGTCTGTAGCGCCACGGATTATTATTATTATTTTAGATATAACTTATTATTCTTATTTTAGTGATTTTCTCCTCGAGAAAATTTGAATGTGAAACATATGGAAATCCTAGCATAATATGTAGTAACCGATTTACGTAATTCCACAAATCGACATATTTGAAGAGTTCACTGCAAGAATGATGGATGTCATTTGGAATACATTTTGCAGGAGAAGCAATTGAAAGTTTGAAATGCTTAGCGCTCAAAGCTTAACTGTGATTTTCCGATCATTACTGGACAATGACTATCAGTGTTAATGCCATAAAACTCTGTATGTACATTCTATATGTCTTAAGCTATGCATTGACAGTCTTGGTTCATTTTCGACAAGAAAGTGACATCCATCATTCTTGCAGTGGACTCTTCATTTGTATAAACCATTTATGAAATGTCAAGTTCTTGGTTTTGATATCCAACTGCGTATCTTAAGTTTTACCCCTGTAAGCTACTCGTAGCTGGCTGCAACAACGCACGAAATAAAATTCGCGTATACTGCCAGGGCCGGATACACACATGATTTAATAAGGGATGTGGAATATCTCATGTAAGTCTATTATTACACCTAATCTGTCTGCTTACGCATCTCTATTACAATGCTACGTGCTACTTTCCGCTTCACGGCAGGCTGGAGAGATCCGATAAATTATAGCGCTACTTACGCAAAGCGAGTCTCGGGGATGGAGAACGTTTTTGTATGCTGCTCGTTCGCAATACGTGGCCTACACACTTGCGCACATTTTCGTCGTCTCCAGATGTGTACGCAATTACCATGCATCTCCCAGCTGACACATAAGAAAGCACTACGAAGAGATAATAGAATTGTAGTACCAATATAACTTACATGTAAATCTTCAAGATAAACCTAATGGGGCTTGTAAGTGAAACCTAACAGAAATTTTGAAAAATTGTAATCATTAAATTATTTTAAACTATGGGCTTAATTCTATAGTACAGAACAATTAAAACACAAACATATTTGTTTCAAAATAACCCAAATTAGTTGTTTACTCTAAATAGGCTTTAAGGTTTTCTTATTAAAATATTATTCTTTCATAAGCTGAAGCGATAATTGAAATATTGCAGACAATAACTATTACTTTAAATAAAATATTGCCTACAGAATTATCAATCTGTAATCGAAAATATTAATTGTTGAAATTATTAGTGTACAACTTCATAAAATTAGTCGTCTCGGAAATGGGGAATAAAGAATTCAATTTTCCCATAAAAATAATTGTATGTAGGCTATATAATTCCTTTTCAAATTGCAAATTTTTGTTGGGCTAATATTTTAAGACTTTAAAAGATCAACGAAAATTACTTTGTAAAATTGACATAATTACAGTCGTTACAGAAATAAAACAGAAAACAGTCTTTATTTTCATATAAAAATAATTGTAACTCAATTTCTAGTCACATAAAATGATTAGTGTTTAAAGGCAAATATACGATCTTTTCTCAAAATTAACTTAACCATAAGCAATAAGGAAATATAACAACAACATTTCTTCATATCATACACAAATTTTACATTTTGTAGACGAATTTGTAAATATGTTCTCAAAATTTGTGTTCGTTTCTTATTACTGACAATATTAAAGCTAGGAATTTACCCACAAAGACTACAAAATTAAGTATGCATAGAGTATTCGTTGTACGCACGAGAATCGTATCCCCATTCAATTGCTGCGATAAAAAACACATTTCAGTTGTAACCTGGCCATACCTTAGGCTTCACGTCATTCATGACGTAACGATAGTCTATGCACAGGTAACCTAATATCCTCATGTTATGGTATAAATTGCTACCTTTACTGATAATTTAAAAGCCACCTGGAGTATTGGAATGTTGTATTTTTCCTTTCTAGTGGTTAGCGACACTGGTTTCTACCCAGAAGATTTCGAGTTCATTTCTCAACTATGCCATTGAATTTTTTCTTGGTTAGAAATTGTTTCTTGGCATGTATGACCGGAATTTTATGTAGTCTTATGTTTAAATTAGATTTAGTTAGATATGTGTTAGAAGATGCATTGCATATCTTACAAAAATCACTGTGAATATTCTCTTGAAAGATCACCAGTGGTCTCTCGTGACCCGATGGACTTACTTCCATTCATTTTCTTAATTAGCCCTTCTTCACATGTCACTTTCATCTGTAAAGAACGCTAAGACGATATCATTGTACATGTGGGCGAATGTCAGTAACAGATTATTGTCCACACCTGTGGAGTAACGGTTAGCGCGTCTGGCCGTGAAACCAGGTGGCCCGGGTTGGATTCCCGGTCGGGGCAAGTTACCTGGTTGAAGATTTTTCCGGGGTTTTTCCTCAACCCAATATGAGCAAATGCTGGGTAACTTTCGGTGTTGGACCCCGGACTCATTTCACTGGCATTATCACCTTCATCTCATTCAGACACTAAATAACCTCCTAAAAAACAGATTATTGTTTTGTGACTTGCCTTGAGAGCTGGCGGCGTAGCATAGACGGTAATGCCTCTTCCTATTTGTCCAAAACTGCGCTTGGGCTTGAGTTACAATCCCGCTTGTAATGATTAGCTGGCTTGGTTTTTTCCAAGATTTCTTGCAACTGTAAGACGAATGTCAGCTAATCCCATGGATAATTCTCGGACTTACCTCTCCAAATAATACCTCGTTATTACCAGTCATTCAGGCTGAACAATTTCGTAGTTAATGCGACGTCGTTAAAAAATCTATAAAAAAACTTGACTTGGGACGATTTTCTTTTGGGACAGTTTTGGTTATTTGACAAGTAAGTAGGTCTACCGTATTTACAGTCTCCTATGATGTCACCAATACTGCTATTCCATTTGAGAGTGCTTACATCAGACATCGAAATACTAATTATTGCTCAGTCAACTGTCCGAAGACAGGTCTGAACCTCACAATGACACCGGTAAGACATCACTCATGAGGAAATTAAGTCAGGAGATAATGGGGTGCGGTGGCCAGTTCCTTTTCCCCTCCATTGCATACATCGCTGACTAGTTAAACCTTTCGCTAATCAGACTTCAGATGTTGTTGTTTAGTCAACTGTCTGAAGACAGGTCTGAATCTCACAAGTGATATCAACAAGGCACCACTTCTGAGGCAACTAGGCCAGGAGATAATGGGGTAGGGTGGCCAGTTCCTTTCCCCCTCCATTGCATACATCGCCGATTAGCTACATATTACACTAATCAGATTTCAGATGCATAAAAACAATTGTTATTCCTCTGACACATAGCGTCAAGTGATATGTACTTCCTGATAACAGATGTAAGTATCAGGAAGAACTTCAATCACAGATAATAGATGGTACAATATTTGCATTCCTAATTTATCATACATTATGTATGAACATTGAGGCATTGTCTTCGAGTAGGATTGCATCTTTTTTCTAATTCATCTTGTTATATCTAATCCGCCATGACGTGAATACGGAATGGTGTAATAAAAGAAAAAAAATCATCTTGCATGTCGATCATTTTATTCCCTTTTGTGTTAGATAAAATTTCGAGATCATCTTCGCTCGTCTCTTCTCTGATCCCTCTATCTACTAATGTACAATTAAACTCTCATGCATATAACATTTCGGTTGGAAATCCCCAAGGTAACGAGGTTTCTGCTAGACAAGACGCAAATAGAAGAATAATGTGAAATTAGATCAAAAGGGAACACGAGTAGACAGCGAAAATGTTTACTGGATTGTGCGGCTTCCATTACGAAATTCTGTTTCAACAGTGATAAATTGCAGAATAATAAAAAAAAAAAAAAAAAAAAAAAAAAAAAAAGAGTCAAATCATGAGTCTCTATTTTCATTAATTTCTCTTTACCTACAGAAATTAAAGTATTCTCTCTGGTGGTTGCGGTGTGTATAACAATTAATCCAGAGCTTTAACGCTGCATATAGTCCGTAGTCGTTGGTTCGACTCCCGGAATCCCGCGTTATAATCCTTGCGAGGTATCTGGTAATCACTATATCAATCACTTTACTTTGTCTTGTTACTTTAACGTTGTGAGAATACTAAGCTCTTCTGTATTGCATTTATTGCTTGAGACATCAGCGAGTGACGTTACAATTCTTGCTATTTTCTATGGATTTTATAAGTGTCTGGTTTTATAAATATACGTTACTGGTTATAATTCCCGATATCAATAAGCAAAATAAATAAATGCCTATATTCCAGCTCTTGTTCTGTTAATCTTCCCGAGGATCACATCCCCTTTTTTGTAAGCTGATATGTATCAGCTATAATGAAATTGTCAAAGTAATATAGTATGCTCCACGAAAAAAACTTTATTAAAGACGTGTTATTTATTAGTAATACACTTTAAAGTCGCTTTAATATACATCACGAAAATAAAAGCCACTAAGTTCTGGTAAGTGCACAAAATGTAACTTCAGAACTAGTTATAATAAATTACTAACGCGACCGAGGCATGATTCTAGAAACTTCAAGGGCATTATACAAAAAGTTCTGTTTTGGTGAAACCATTAGGGGTAAGCCCTCTTAAAATTTATCGTCTTTTCATCTCATGTCTATAACCCTATAGGTGTAATGTTTAAATTACAATAAATTTAAATCCTGTATAACTTTTCTCCTCCTAATACAATAAAAATAATATTCCAAATATTATTTACAGTAAACTTAAATTTAATACCTTAGTTATAACATTAGGCATACGAATTAATTATCTTTCTTCTCCAGTTTGAAAATAAAATTTATTTAAACCAAATTAAGCGAGAAATTAAAATAGTTAGATCTGATATTACCACAATTCGTTATAAAATGGTACACGTTAAGAAGATATCAGATGATAGACTACATTAAGATATATGGATCATATGCGGAAACTAAGAGAAAGGTAGAAAATAGGAAAAATTGAAGAATGCTGGTGTGCCTTGAAAGACCTGCCATTATGCATGTATGGTATATGTATATGTTAGAAATGTTTCCCAATACGTATTTGTTTTAAGTTTCAGAATATTTTTCTCTACAAATGTTCGTTTACAATGAAAAATCTCAATAAATATACTTTACTCGTGGAACTTATTCATATTTTTAATTACAATGACATTATTAAATGTTAAGTTTCATAAATTATATTCGTACTAGCTATATCAGCAATATACATGCAGACAAATTTTATGTTCTTATTTTTTGTACCATAATTCTTTATATTTTATATAAATAGCACCGTCTGTTTGCAAGATTACCCCTTAGTTGAAATCATTCAGCTGATATGCAAAGTGCTGGATTGAAAGTGCACCGAAAAATAGACAAATAATTTTCATTACTTGAATTTCTCGAGACTGTGCTTTCCTCTACTGCTAGGAATCATGAAAATCTTCCACAATATCCGGACTTGTTAGAATTTATCAATCATAACTCTTAGCTTAAAAATTAATACGTCAAAAAATGAGAACTTAATATCACGTGGGGTGGAGTAACGGTCAGCGCGTCTGGCTGCGAAACCAGGTGGCCCGGGTTCAGGGAAAGTTACCTGGTTGAGGTTTTTTCCGGGGTTTTCCCTCAATCCAATGCGAGCAAATGCTGGGTAACTTTCGGTGCTGGACCCCGAACTCATTTCACCGGCATTATCACCTTCATATCATTGAGACGCTAAATAACCTAGATGTTGATACAGCGTCGTAAAATAACCCAATAAAATAAATAAAAATATCACGTGGGATTGATTTAGATTACATTAAAGTTTATCTTTTTCCTCAGCTTACAATTGTAGCTGACAAGCCAATTTAATTTCTAATTCTGATAATTTTCATTTCAACTTTAATTGTCGGTTACCCGTAGGATACGTCCCGTTACTTAAACCAAACATTTTCTGTCATTTAGTCTTCACTGTGTATGTAAAAATTGATATGTGATATAAAAAAATAAATACCGATAGACAGCTATGCCCTAAATAAAATGACATTAATTACCTCTGGAAAGTGACTCATGTAATAAGAGCAACCAGTTTGGTTGAATGCATTACAACAGTTTCAAATTTTAACGTAATTTAAAAGTTAATATTATTTTATATCACAAAATTAAGTTATATTTTCACTGCATATAACATAAAATAATATGTCGTAAATTTATTCTGGAGTGTAATGTATAGAATACCTCAGCAGGCAGAATTATTTCTGCATTTTATATAATTCTGAACTTAGTAATCATTTTATTTTTAGTCGGTTTAGTTAAATATTACATATAAAATGTACAGTATAGAGCTTATGTGAATAAATAAAATAATGTGAGCAAAAAAACAAAATTTGTACTTATAATCGGTATGCAATTTAACTTATTTGAATGCCATTAATACCTTAAAAATTGGACTACTGAAAATATTTACGATGCCAACGACGGCATATGTTGTACTACTGATGGTTTCTTCATTCTCATAAATTACTTTACTGGCATTAAGGAACGATTATTAATAATTAATTAATAATTAACGATTATTGTTAACATGTTCTACTTATGTAATAGTTTAGGCTTTAATTATATTCAGATAAAACTCTCACTGCATTGTGAGCAAACATGGCCTGTAATAGGGATAACGTTTCTTTATGTGAAGAAAGAGCAAACATGGCCTGTAATAGGGATAACGTTTCTTTATATGAAGAAAGAGCAAACATGGCCTGTAATAGGGATAACGTTTCTTTATATGAAGAAAGAGAAAACATGGTCTGTAATAGGGATAACGTTTCTTTATATGAAGAAAGAGAAAACATGGTCTGTAATAGGGATAACGTTTCTTTACATGAAGAAAGAGCAAACATGGCCTGTAGTAGGGATAACGTTTCTTTATATGAAGAAAGAGTAGTGTATTAAGATAGCAATTATTACAGTTCAACTGTTGTCACATTTTGCTACTACTAATGTATTTGTATTTTATTCCTAATGATTTGGTAAATGTGTTATATAAACAATTTTCCTATGTTAATTGAAACTATTACAGTATTTCATCTTGCTTACCGACTAGTTTTGTCTCGCGTCGTGGCGTCGTGATCTAAGACATCCTGTCTAGGACTCGCCTTACAGAATGCGCGCTGGTACGAGTCCTCATAGGGGAAGAAATTTAATTCTCTCTGAAATTTCAGTCAGTGTATGGGACCGGTATCCATCCAGCATCGTGATACACTTGTGTAGGTACAGTAGATAGCGAAATCCGGTTACGAAAGCCAGTCATAACGGCTAGGGGGATCATCGTGCTAACCACACGATATCTTCATTCTGGTTAGATGATCGTCCACCTCTGCTTCGACATGTGGGCCTGAGGCCAACAGCTGGATGGTCAGTCTGAACTCTTAAAGGGCTGTAGCGCCACGTATTATTTTTTATTATTATACTGACTTGTTTCTGCTTAATATCCGCCATCTTAAGATTTTCTAGTGAGGACCTGCGCTTGTTTCCGGTTTCTTTTTGTTAGTGCCTTGTTAGGAGTGCGTTTGTGATCGGTAGAGTTTTGTCAAATAGGGTGTGCGTTCTGAAATTTAATTGTGTGTTGAGATTGTCTTGTGCATCATAAATACATCCCTACTAAGTCACCAACAAGGAAAAAACCGGAAACAAATTCAGGACCTAACTAAAATCTGAAGGTCATTTAAGTAAGGTAAAATACCATAATAGTTTAAATTAACACAGGAAAGTTGTTTATATAACAAATTTACCAAATAATTAGTGCTATAAGTATTGACAGTGTGCAATAAGATGAGTATTTTATTCATTTAATAATTAATTATTAATTTATACTTGTATACCGGCCGCGGAAGCCTACGCCAACAATTCATTTATACTTCCTAGTTAAGTAGACTGCAGCTACTGCTTATAGAATATACATGGTGGTTACTGGCATTGCTAGATTTTTTTATTTGGTTATTTTACGACGCTGTATCAACATCTAGGTTATTTAGCGTCTGAATAATATGAAGGTGATAATGCCGGTGAAATGAGTCCGGGGTCCAGCACCGAAAGTTACCCAGCATTTGCTCGTATTGGGTTGAGGGAAAACCCCGGAAAAAACCTCAACCAAGTAACTTGTCCCGACCGGGATTCGAACCCGGGGCATCTGGTTTCGCGGCCAAACGCGCTGACCGTTACTCCACAGGTGTGGACGCATTGCTAGATAATTCATCATGAACTTGATGAAGAAGTAATGACGAATATCCGCATAAATTATGTCAGTAAACACGGGGTTGTTCATGAAATCTTATATAAATCTATTTCTGATACCTAAAAAACCTAAACATTATGAAGTAGTGAAATTTTACGGAATACAGAATTTTTATTCACATTGTCTCACAAACATATTGTAAAATTAAATTTCTTGTAAACAAAAATAATTTTCATTGTTATACAATTACACGTTTTAATCATAATTATCTAAGGAGAATATAATAAAGAAATTATTCTATTATGTGTACGTACACGAAGATTAAATTTAAGTTTTTTTTTTACATTTTATTGGGTTATTTTACGACGCTGTATCAACATCTGGGTTATTTAGCGTCTGAATGAAATGAAGGTGATAATGCCGGTGAAATGAGTCCGGGGTCCAGCACCGAAAGTTACCCAGCATTTGCTCGTATTGGGTTGAGGGAAAACCCCGGAAAAACCTCAACCAGGTAACTTGCCCCGACCGGGAATCGAACCCGGGCCACCTGGTTTCGCGTCCTGACGCGCTGACCGTTATTCCACAGGTGTGGACTTAAATTGAAGTACTCTGTAATTACGAGTGGGAATTTTTCAGAGAAAATTCATTTTCCTTGCTTTGGGTGCGAAGTAAGCTTTTTATTTCGAGGAATATCTGGCATCGTCTCCGGTCTTATACATCAAATCATGCATTCCGTTCTTTCAGTGCATCTGCGGTTCCATGAGGCACCTTAAAGAGGCAAACAAGTTGTTGCTTCTCTAAGATGTCTCTCAGCAAAACGATAAAATTAAAGCAACAAAGAGGTGAATGGTAATTTTTTGAAGTCTTCACAATTAAGAACAATAAGTTCCTTCTTTAAATCTATGGCACTGAGGTCTCATTATAACTTCCTATTCGAAGGAAACGATGCTCATTCAATCATTCTCAACTTTATTTGAATCCGCTTACTTCGAAATGAAAGTTAGTCAATAAAGCCAAAGATATGTATATCATTACGCAGTTATACATCAACATCGTTAGCATATTATTTTATAGTCTTATATTTAATTCAGTCCATGTAATAGTAATAAATTTATTAATGACGTTTTCAACTGGAGAGATTATTTAATAATACAGTTTAACGTGGGTGAGAAATAGCCAACAGATTTTGTGCGAGATCGTGCGTATTTGCTTGTTTTCCGCACAGGACCAATACGCGGTAAGTGTGAAATACCACATTCAGTATTCCCAACGTAACACACATAACAATTTCCCTCTTCTTACCGCTTAAGCGCGACATTCATTTTACTGCTTTAGGCTTTTAACATATTATTTTTAGAGACGTTTAACATAGTAATAATTATAAATTGGAAACTTACCACTGCAATTTCATCTAAATTGTACTGTTATTGTTTTTAAATATTTGCAAAAATTAAGTAAAGTCTACTACTCCACGAAAGCTATTGTACTCCTGATACAAGTAACATTAAGGAAGCCGTGAAAAAATCAACAAGACTCCAGATGCCGATGTTTTTACTGCAATATGTTATATAAATAATATTGTTAAAATATTAAAATGAAAAATAAATCATTACATAACCTTACCGTTTGTTTTAAGTTCGCATTTATAGACTGGGGGGGGGGGGAGACAGACGTATATCACGGCCTGCTGGAGTATAGTAAACACAGAAAACATTTTATAGAAACAATGTTGAAGAAAGATATTTTGGTTTTCCGAAGTTGCCGTCATTAAACAGAACCCAACATGGAGATTTCATTGCAAATAATTAGAAATTCGTCTTTCAGGTTTGTAATAAACGATCTTCGCACAAAATAATGTACGATACACGAGCGGTATGTTTGTTTTCATGTTCTCGGAAATTAACCCTAGGATGCATGAGCTACTTTTCCTACACATTTACATGACAAGGGTCCATTGGACCCATATGCTATTTAATGAAGAATTACACATAAAAATGGAATAATATTAATCTATTTTTAATTTAATTTGAATTTAGGGGGTTTAATTGTGGAAAATAATATACAATTTTATAACTAAGTAACATGTGAATATACAAATATATAATTATATTCATTTATTTCTACAAGATAATAATGTAAGTTCTTTGGGCAAAGAAAATAATATAGTTTTATAACTAAGTAGCGAGTGAAAATAAGTTGTTCTTATTACAACACAAACACATAATAATAATAATAATAATAATAATAATAATAATAATAATATTAATAATAATAATAATAATAATAATAAGAATAAATAATCCGTGGCACTACAGCCCACGAAGTGCCAAGACCGACTAGCCGGCTGCTGGACTCACGGCCACATGCCGAAGCAGAGGTGGACGATCATCCAACCAGAATGGAGGTATCGTGTGGTTAGCACGATGAGCCCCCCAGTCGTTATAGCTGGTTTGCGTAACCGGATTTCATTACCTATCGTAGCTCCCCAAGTGCATCACGATGCTGGTTGGACACCGGTCCCATACACTGGCCGAAATTTCATGAGAATATGTTTTTCCCATGAGGAGTCGAATCAGCGTGCATTCCGTAACGCGAGTCCTAGGAAGGATGCTTTATGCCATGACCCCAAGACAACACAAACGCATATATTTATTTATATAAGATAAAAATGTAATGTATCCACGAGGTAGAAGAAGAAAAACAGTAAGGAATACCACACAAGTACAGGTATATCATATTATTGCACACGACTGTACTACGCTCCTGACAAACATTATTTGTACACTTGTAGCAGATAGATTTGGTATTTCTATCTGTCGCTGTAGGACATACGAAACATCTCCTCCTCTTGTTTTGATGGTTGCCACCACTGTTGTTGTTACTGTACACACTACTACCTAGATTAGTGATGAACTTTTCCATGTCCACATAAATCGACTTATGCAGACGGAGATTGAACGATCTTCTAATCATGTATGTTTGGACCATTTTCATTGACATCTCTTTGATGAATAGTCTCCACTTGTGTAAAAGTCCTTTATGGTACCTGGGAGCTGGGTACAATACAGAATGAATGCATTTAGAGCAGTAACGTCCAAAATGTTACACCGAAGCTCCATGGGCCAGCGTTTGGTTTGCATTTTACAAGTATAATTGTGCACTTTCTGATCCATTACATCAACACCACCCTTAGTGCGACTGTAGAATTTTACAATCTCAGGTTTCTTTTTGGGTGATGTTCGTGAACAGCATTATCATAGTACTTACCGGAATAGCGCTTTTGTTTTTCTTTGGGCAAAAACTAACTATTGTCATGTCCTTGTGAAATACAAATACACTTTTGTTCACTGGTCGATTTTGCATTGGATTTCATTTCTTTTCGAATGTCTCTCTTGTTTTTGCCTAATTGATCCCACAATTGTCACTTTCTTCTCCAACATATATTGCGCCAAAGATATATTTGTAAAATAATTGTCCATGGTGATATTTCGGGCTCTACCAAGTACACAGCGATTTAGAAACTTCACAATATTGAGAGCCAAATCCTTCTGTGGCGGTTCTCCGATAATTTCCCCGTAAATAGGCCTATACAATCCCGTGAACGGTATAACCAGTTGCTGCTTCACACATCCACATAATTTTGATCTCGTAGTTCGCTGGCTTCTTTGGCATATATTGTACAAAACTACAACGGCCTCTAAACAAAACCAGCTATTCGTATATTGTGACATTTGGTTGTGGGACCATTATTTTTCCTAACGTTTCCGTAAATATTTGCCACACATAAGAAATAAGAACAAGTTTATGTGTTTTCGTAATCTAACCTTTCGTGTTCTCTTATCATAGAGCCTTAAAAATCTTCTCATAGCTTCAAAATGATTCACAGACATTGTAGCTCTATAAAATGGATTGGAAAATTTACCAGGAAGAAATTCTCTTATTCGAACATCCCAAGATTTGTCTGCTGTCATATGCAACAAAATTCCAAGAAAAACAACCATTTCATCTATTGATACTTCTTGCCATTTTATTTTCTTTAGTAGATAAAACCTTTTTGCTTCTAAGTTGATACATCTCACAGTTTCATCCAAAATATTCTGTGGGATAAATAAATTCCAGGCACCTCAGAGTAGCAGTTCCTATAGCCCTTGAAGGACTTGATACAAATCTTACGAAGTTGTGGACAGGAGATTTACTCTGAGCAGGGGTTTCTGTCCTCCATATCATCCCACTAGAAGCAATATATTCTCCTCTATGTGTTTTGATTGTCGACTGGTGTCAAACAAGCATCCAGGTTTCATCTTTATGCTCACACAATCATTATCCAGTTCTGCAGAAGAAACTTCATCTTCATCCGGAGTATTGTCATCCATTGCTGGAGATATATGTGTATTCCTAATCGTCGTCCGAAATTTTACTTTCCAGCTGTAGAAGTCTTGCCAACTCATGAAAATATGTTTAGTAGTTCATAGGATTCTGCTTAGATGGCAGATTACAATAATATTTACGATAATAAAACAATTTAAGCAACGGGTCTATTGGACCCATGTTATGTAAAAGTGTAGTATATATGAACACGAATAAAAAACATATATAAAATCAAAGAATAAAATACCAAATGTGCTATAGGTGTATAAAGGAAGTAATAAGAGTAGCATACCTAGTGGGCAGAGTCACAATGTGAATTAGTTATTTAGATAATAATTATTAAATATGCCGCCGGGTCCAATGGACCCATGTTATGCATCCTAGGGTTAAAAAAGCTCAACTACGTTTCGCTTTTTCAATCTTTTCCTCGAACATGAAAACGTCAACATACCGCTCTTGTAACGTATATTACTATTGCCTGAATTCTTTCCGCGTGATAAATCCACGACTCGTCCTCTCAGCTTTATTTCCCACTCTAAGTAATCCTTGCTAAGCCTTTTAAATTCCATTTACCTAAGCAAGGTTTGAACTCGGGAATCTCGGGTCCAATAGATAACATGATACCCACTAGACAATCGAGAACAACCTAAGATATGCATATTAATATCAAACCGAAGACTTAAAGCATGAATGTTAGTAGAAGTAAAAGAGTCCGCTGTTAGTCGTCTTCTGTCTATTCACAGAGTCTGAAACAACGGAATGAGATAAAGTCTGCTCTTTTGATAATTCCACGCTCACCCTCCTCCTCTGTCTGCTGAATTTATAGTACCTATGCACAACCGCGTTCTTGGAGAAGTAAGTTGGAATGCTTGGAATTTTAATATTACTACAATTCTTAAATGTAGAGAAAATTACGTCCAGTTAAAATTGCTTTCCAGAAGTAATGGGGAAGATTATGTCTTAAACGAATCAGTGACAAGAAATGTGCAACTTGCAAAAGTGCATAAGAGTACATTCGTTGTGCTGAAAATGTAACAATAGACAATATGTATACAATAAACTTCCGATTATACTGGACAACAAATTTAAACTTTGTTTCTGTCCTTTAAATGAAACTATGTAATTTTAACCAAATGAGAGGTCCTGAGTTCATTTCTGAAAACGAAAATTTTCTAACACCTACCATTTTTATGGTACGCGCACTTCACTTATTTACACAAGTTTCTTAAACTGGCACATAAAGCAAAGATTCACAAATTAAAATGTCTTCTTTGATCTTTTACGTTTGTAGACAGCTTCTGCAATCCTTCTGATGAGTGACCAGAAAGATTCAGCCAGCATACTTGCATTCCACCTTCCATTGAAGCGCTTTTCGAAGGTAAATACTTCTTGATTAAATCTCTCCCCATGTTCATCACTTACAGCACCGAGGTTTTTTTTTTTTTGGAAAGAAGACCAGGTGGCTGTCAAGAAAGTATACTTTCAGTGACATGTTGCATCCCATAAGGTGTAAGTAGTGCAAGATTTCACTAACATTAAATAACTTTTTATTTTGGAGAAACAGTACGTGCTGGACAAAAACTAACTATAGATTCGTTTTTGCTACCACATAATACATCGAATGCACATATTTTTATGAAAAGGACAAATTTCACGTTGTACAGTGTTATCTAATTTAGTGAAAGAGACGATTTGCAAGGATTTTCTAAAAATAGGATAAATAGATTTGATAATAAATTTATCTCTAAACATCACCTATTGCCGCTTAGTAGCTGTTTTCCTAATTTCGAATTTCTCAACCATCTCTAATTTTTGCTTCATAATTAAAATAGTTTTCTTACGTTTCACAACCTAGACAGTGAAATCAAATAAAACTACAATCCATAAAAAGAAATATCAATTTTCCACATGTGGAGCTGGAAGATATTTGTACTTTATCACTATGAAAAGTATAAAGAGATAATATTGTGATGCTGCAAAAATATATTTCGATATTTTCGCCCACATACGCGTTTTCAGCATGTCTGATACCGAAAAATTGGTCTTGTGCATTCAGTATAACCATATGTCTCTAAATATCAATTTTTTTTAAATTATTGGACAGATTTTGTTCAAATTCAGCATCTACAAGTGAATTTATCTATACATATACAAATAAATTACAATTATTTGAAATCAAAACCACACAATAGCGTTCCATTTCAAAAATCGATAGAGAATTTTTCGTGATTTTTATATTGTGTAGAATAAGATGACAAAAGATATATTTTAGTTAATATCGACAGGAAAAATGTTTTCCAAGAGAAAATAATTATCATAATTATTCAGAAAATGTTCTACTTTTCGTTGTGAATTACTTCAATGTTCCAAGTCCTCAAACAGTAAATAGGTAAGAAACGAGATTATTGCTTGACTGTAAAATAATCTAAAAATTATTTTGAATATTGAGACTGGAAAATGAGAAATGTCTTCTGTAAAATGCAAATTCTGAATTTCTTCTGAGTTTCATAAAACATAATATAGTTTGAACATTTACATTACTTTTAAATGCCAGTTTTGATAATGTTATTATACACTATAAAAATTATGTCGCAAATATTACATTGAAAGTACAGAAGAAGAAATAAATTCCATGTATTTTCTTATATCGTACAATATATAATTTAAACAACTACTGTAAGTAATTTTTAAACAGCCATTACTAAAAGTGAAGGTTTCTATACAGGCGTATTAAAAACTGACCATTAGATGATAGCGTGGGCGAAGCACTTTCAACACTACTGCGAAAAGTATTTTTCTTCGAATTTCAACTGTTTGCGCCGATTGTCAATTGTTTCTCACTAGATGTCATACGGCAGTAATCGCAACCGACCAATAACATGGTTCTAGCAATGGCAGGCCTACATTAAAAAATTATTGTTTTTGTCAAGAAAAGTACACAAATTAAATAAATTGCTTCAACAACATTATTTTATTGATAGAGTCCTATATGGAACAACTAAGAATTACTTGTAATTATGAAATATTAGGGGGTACTCGGGTTTGAACAGTGAACCTCTTCATCTCCAGTCGAATGCTCTACAACTGAGCTACACCACTACCTGTCTTTACTGTGACTATTACACTCTTACTACGTCATACTACTTTTGACCAATAAAACGGTACGAAAGGACGTCTTTCAACCAATCATGGTTGCTTATCGCACAATTTTATCGCTTCTCTAGCATTTATTTAATTTTATCGTTTCCCTAGCATTTGCTTGTTTTTATCACTACCCTAGCATTTGTTTCTTTGTTTGCCAACATTTCAAACTGAACATTCTTTACGATACTATAAAACATGCTTTGTGATCATCATTTGACTACAGCATAGACAGTCAACTGAAATGGCGGCTCCGTTCAAACGTTTTGATGAAGGTAACATTAGTGAAAAAGAATTTTAGTAAGTCAATTACTATCTATTTTATTGTATTAGAGTACCTTATTTCTTTTAATCTTTATATACTTTCTCCTATTTTTATCACCTTTCTACCATTTGTTTCTTTGTTTGCCAACATTTCAAACTGAAAATTCTTTACGATACTATAAAACATGCTTTGCGATCATCATTTGACTACAGCATAGACAGTCAACTGAAAATGGCGGCTCCGTTCAAATGTTTTGATGAAGCTAACATTAGTGAAACAGAATTTTAGTAAGTCAATTAATATTTTATTGTATTAGAGTACTTTATTTCTTCTAATCTTTATATACTATCGTGTAATAGTCAATTAAATCCCACTCGAGTTTTGATTTTCTCTAGATAAATCTAAACCTTCAGTGGGATTACTCTTGATAAAATTGTAGTTCTGCAATGTAGGGGAATACGACATTGGAGAAGTCGGGAGAATTGTCTCTATACTAGTACCTACGGAAGAACGGCTATCAAAAAAATAATGTGCGACACACCAAAAAATGGTTTTATTTTGTCCGTAAGGCTGCTGCAATCTACTCACAGAATAAAATGTATTTTTTTAATACTTGTAACTTAATCAATTATTGTCTACATTTTAGGTTTTAATACATTTCGTGTGTAATCCGGGAAAGGAAAGTTCATTTTCCTATTCGAGTAAATATTAAACGATTTAATTTAATTGCGATTTTTATTAACAGTTCAAGAAAATGTACTGTGGAAGACGTAGTGAAAAAGTATGCATAATTTTTTCACACTCATTTTTTTTTTCAAACGGAAAATGATATTAAATAGAAGAATCTTACGTTTCATGAAACAGTAATCAAACTGTGTCAGTACTATAATGATTATTTTCCTTTCTTAAAAGAAACACAAGTTTGAGTGTGCTTCGATCATTGCAGCTACGGTTAAAGTTAGGATTCCTCCAATAAGAAAACGACAGACAGAGCGTGCATGCAATTAGTGCTCTATTATCGGAGTTCCTTCGCTTTTCAACATCGTCTCTCTGCTTCCTCATCAGAAGAAATGAGCTGATAACACACTCAGGTTTCCTATTAACATCTACCACTTACAACTACTCCATTCTCATGAATAACAAATAGATGAATGCCGAGGCTGTTACCAAGGAAAACATTCTGCTGCAGGAAGCAAAGATTTCAAAACAGAATATATAAGACCACCTAGCAAGTAGAATTTATTATTTAGGAATATAAATTGAAGTAAGAGGAAAGAATACGAATTGAAAATACATCAATTTAATATTGTACGTTATAAAGGTCTATGGGTTTCATTAAAAATTTACACAAGTATTTGCTTTTCTTTTTTTAAGAATTATTAATGTTTACAACTTTATGTTGTTTGTCAGTAATAATCATCAGCTTCATGAAAACTAATTTAGCAGTAAGTATTGGCTATACAACATTTTTGTAAAGAGAAAAAATACAAAGTTAGAAAAATAACACTAATCTCAACATTAAAGCATTTATAACTAGTAGCTGCTATAGTTTTGAAGTTAAATTATTATATTGTATATAAACCACTTTTAAGCTACGCAACAGCCTGCAAGTAAGCACCTTAGTCGCCAATACTTTCCCGCTGTATACTTTTCGATAATAAAAGACATCTGTATCTTATTTCTAAGAAAAATTGGCGTATCGTTACATCACGTGTGTTTGAATTTCAGATGTACTAGACGAACAATGTTTTTGTCATTGAAAAGCTAAAAACAAGTTGTAATACAATGTTAAAATTGAAATATACCGTCTATACTTATCTAGTATTATATGATTAATTATAACATAAACGTTTTCGGCACTAATGTGCCATTTTCAAATGTATGAAAATTTGCCTAATTACATGTTCAAATAGGTGCACATGAACTGTGTGAATGAAACATATAATGTGTACCCTGGTGATTTCATGTCACATATAAAACAATCTGTTTGTAGATAATTAATGATTAAAAATTAAAAACACACACTTATTATTATCATTTAAAATTTGTTTTTCTGCTGCAATTATCCATCAATTTGTGGAACAACGTCAAGACAACCCCAGTGTTTCACAAATTGATGGATAATTGCAGCAGAAAAACAAATTTTAAATGATAGTAATAAGTGTGTGTTTTTAATTTTTAATCATTAATTATCTACAAACAGATTGTTTATATGTGACATGAAATCACCAGGGTACACATTATACATTTCATTCACACAGTTTATGTGCACCTATTTGAACATGTAATTAGGCAAATTTTCATACATTTGAAAATGGCACATTAGTGCCGAAAACGTTTATGTTATAATTAATCATATAATACTAGATAAGTGTAGACGGTATATTTCAATTTTAACATTGTATTACAACTTGCTTATCGGATAAATCATACAACATGAAATTAAAAACAAGTTGGTGAGTTGCTGACAATTAGTTACAAAGTAATACGATATATAGGAATATAACTAAAACAAAAAGCAGAGGTCTGCTTTGGACAAGACGAGGTAAATCTTGTGATTACAGAAAAGAAGTAAGATGAAGTTATATCGTAAATCTCTTTCAACAAACAGGGTGCGGCGTAAGTCGCTACCATTGTTGTCATGGTAATTTTTTTCTTGGCCATACGACCCACTCCTTGTTTTCTCCCTTGAAATATATTTTACTCTCCTCTCTATCTCTATCTCTCCGACTGTCATTTAATGATTGTTTTAATATTAAAGAAAAGGTAAAGAAATCGTTTTGCTTTAGCTTACATTTTAATTCTACAACAAGTTTGATTTAAAGAATACACCATGTAGCACCACCGTAGATGCACACTTGTCTCAATGAACCTTTTTTTTTTGTAGGTTATTTTACGACGCTTTATCAACATCTCAGTTATCTAGCGTCTGAATGAAATGAAGGTGATAATGCCGGTAAAATGAGTCCGAGGTCCAGTACCAAAAGTTACCCAGCATTTGCTCATATTGGGTTGAGGTAAAACCACGGAAAAAACCTCAACCAGGTAACTTGCCCCGAACCCGGGTCACCTTTACTCCACAGGTGTGGACTCGATGAATCCTGGAGTGATATTTGCAGCACTTTTTGTTTTTCAACAATTATTTTTATATATTTCTGGATTCTAGTGCTGCAGAGGTGGACAATTTTTGTTTATGAACATCAAACAAAATACATTAGGAACAGCAAGAGATGATCTAAGATCTGTACAGATCTCCCCGTACAAAACTTAGGCACACATATGCCGTACGGCTCCATTACAGACAACATTTTCTTTTCCCCATAACATTAATAAAAAACATTGTAGATTCCCATACGATGTCTGACCCCGTATGGCCTCCAGGACAGCACTGGCTCGCTACCCCAAAAATGCGTACTGAGGTAACCTAACTTACAAGCATATAATAATAGCGTATGACTAGTCGTACAGATGAAAGTATCCACTATAGTCTTAAAAATTATCATCAGCTTCGTTGCGAATTGCATATCATTCAGTAATCTTAGGGAAAGCGTAGCAGTCAATCGAGCTTAGGGGGTAGCGATTTATGTCACAGACTGCATTACGTACCTGATTTGTACCCACATAATTTGTAATGACTGAAAAACAATATTAAGAGAGAATTTCCTCACAAGACTGTTGAAGAGAAAGCATTTTTGAACTGTTACGAAGGGTATTCGTACCATTGTTAATTAAGTAAGAAATTTACGACGGCATGTTTCTTAGCCGAAGCGATTATCATTGCCAATAGCGACGTGTTTTTAAGCTGTTGCATAGCTTGAAAAGTAACTTTTTACACTTAAATATTAATTTAGATTACATTTCACTCGATACTGTTTTATTTTGAACTCCTGGTAAGAATTTATACAACAGTCATATTTTATGGGTTATTTTAACATACAAGTTTTTAATTGCTTTCAAATGATTTGATGACGTAAACGACATGTCTACTACTGTAATGAAGCAACAATTTTTATTGTAGAATTTGTGTTAACGATTCTGAATTTCTCTTTATAAAATATGTTAGCCATAGTGATAATATATTTTAAGTAAGACCCCCAAGATATAGAGGAAAACATGAAATCTGAGTTTATATCGTCCTGAAGATCTGATCTTGATCCCCTCTCCCACTGTATTATTAAAATTTTTTGTTTAAAGTGTAAAATTGTAGAAAGCTTTAGAAATAGGTATTCATATTATATATCAAGATATATTATCTATATTGCTTCCTGCACTCAGAAGAAACCCAACCATGTAATCTTCCCAAGCAGGACTCGAACCCATGCCCGAACGTAGCCTCGGAGCACGGGATCTGCTTGCTATATCTGGTTCAAGTCCTTTGTGATTGGCGCTGCTGCCTTCTTTCTTTCTCTCTCTGTACAGAGAACTTAATGAAGTCTGCTTATACATTTAAAGGTTTCCATAGAATATGCACCACTTTCTGTTCTATCTGAAAAGTTCGAATGTTTATACCTAGAAAAGTAAGAAAAATATGAAATACAGCGTCGAGGTTTTCCTAGTGTTACAACGACTCTGTCAAGTTTTATTGAAGTCCGGCAGTTCAGAGGTTATTCGAGCGACACGCCAGTAGAGAGAGTTGATGATGTCATACGCTTATATGTTCTGCCTTTAAAAGCAAAGTAGGTTAGAAAGCTCCATAGCTTTCACTTTGTGGACTAAACTAGGTGCAAAAATATCACGTAAATACTATCTTTAGAGCAAATAAAGCAAAGGATATATTGGAGGCAGATGTTGGTCATGACTGCGAGTGATAGCAGGAAGGAAAGAATCTTCACAGAAAATACCAGATGCTCCGCAACTTTTTGCTTTTAATTTAAAAAGGGAAACGTAAATATAATTTCAGTTTACGCGTATATGAGGTACACATAACGATGTTTTTAAAGATCACAGATATTGCAGGCGAACTGATAACTTTGCACATTAATTCACAGATCTTCTAGAGATTATTAATATTAAGATAGTCTATGTTTAAACAACTCTTCTCAATATAAGACTGTGAAATGAAGTACCAGAGAAATAAGAAAAGTCATGGGGATTTAATATCTTTCCTTTACGAAGTTGAAATTATTTAAATATCGATTTTATACACTTTCCGGTAGGTTTCACCTAGGCTTAAAATTACAGTAGAAAACTTCTCAACCTCCAAATTCCAACACTGATGCTTCTGCTGCTCTTTCCACCACCACCACCACCACCACCACCACCACCACCACCACCACCACCACCACCACCACCACCACCACCACCACCAGGTTCTTCACCAGATTTTGATTTTGTACCAGAATATTGAGTGATATGTGAATGAGTGGATGAAGCCATTCTTCTTTTGATACTCTGGTGCATATATTCCGAAAGTAACGCTCTGAGAATGTTCCGGTTTCATAATTATTTTTCATTTTAGTTGCAATAGATATATTATTTGTCTAACAGATCAATAAGCAAGTAGGCAGGAGAAGAATGAAGTAATTGTGTTTGTTCTTGTTTAATTCACTGGTCACGGGCAAGGAACTATAACACTGGAAGAGAGCCATCCAATTTACGATAGTCGCAAGGTCAGGGATATGTACTGTATTTGTAAAGGAAGGGTGGTACGACGTTCCGGTTCAATTGTACGCTGGATAGGGAAGGGTGTGACTTAATAAACCGAAATTTACGATAGTATAAACCGGGAATTGAAGTTTACTTGCTGGTTTCACATGCAGAGTCCATTGCCTTGAGTAGGGTATAACCGCATTCGGGTATACACACCCATGCTAAGTCCTAAATCCCAAATGTAATATAGGAGAGGGCAAACATTTTCCTTAATGGTACTTTATCAAGGAGTTGAACATAGTATTTCATTTGTCATAAAACGTAAAGTCACATTATTACGAGTATTTTTAAGTACAAGAAAAGCACTGATTAAATAATTTTATATCTTTAAAACTGGCTCTTTTTTCCTGATCTATCTATTGGAAAGGAGATAATTTCCTACATAAAAGGACTGCGCACGATATAAAATGTGTATTTATACGAAATTGGGATTAAAAATAATTAACAAGAGTTTCAAAATATGTTATTATAGCTTCGATATTTTAGGAAAACAATGATATAATAATTATGAGCACTTCATACTTTTCACTTGCGAAGATTTAACTCAGAAAGATATGAAGAAAACTCAAATAAGGTGTCGAATCTCTTTAATAATGTAAAATCTTACACACGTAATTATATAATTTCTATAGAAAATGAATATACTGTATAACGTAAATTGGCATTGTCATAGGAGAATGACAGAGGGCGCCAAAAAGAAATTTTAAAGCAGAGGAATCAAATTAAGTATCTTCATTTAGCAGAGAATCAAACATATCTTACGATCACAGAACAAGAATTACGAACTGTCGGAAATGGTACATAATAGAGCACTGATATGAAAATTAGAAATATTCAGCATTGAACATTGGAATGGTCTTTCATGGAAAATTCAAATAGGCTATATTACAAAATAATACTGAAAGAAATAAAAATATTTGGCTCAGTCGTCCGGATTAGCCTGGTGTTGCTAATAGAGTTCATTTTGACACCGTCGCTAGCACGAATATTGAGCACGAAGCATTAAGATTTTCGACATTTTACTGGATTATTATGAGCAATGTGTTGCGAATCCTGGATTCATATTAAAACTCCAAACTTAGCGAGCTTTAATAACTGTCATGCTAGCATATGGTCCATGAAGTGAGAGTTTTGAGAACTTCATAGTTTGAAGCAACAGATGTTGCTGTGTATTAATCTCAACACCAAACATACAACCAACTTGTAAGAGGAAATTTATTATATTATAATTCGAGAGCAAGACAAATCTGATTACTTAAGTTCGGTAATGCTTCAGAACATAATATTATTCACTTCCAATCCAGAAATTAATGTTTAAATTCTTTCAGAATGTTTTCAAATATTATTCCTAATACCTATATCAGTATAAGAGTCTAGAAGAAGTATGAACGAAGTTGGCTGTTATAGCAACTCTAATGTTTATTTTTATTTCTTTTATTTAGTAACATGCTAATCAAAAGCACACAGTTAATCATAGGTTAACTTAGCCATTAGATGTAGTCAGAAATAGTGTTCAAAGCATTCAGATGTTCGCAAATTAGGTATTTTGTACACATAAAACATCTTTAACAAGGACATTAATATTATTAAAGCGTAAATTTGTTGTTTTGACACATCTTTACTCAAACGTTACATTGTCTTACAAGCATATTGGATACGTTTACAACGTCAGATGTTAAAGGTTAATAAGGATTTGACCAATATAGTGCAGTGGAAAAGACTAGAAATAAACAGAGGCTGAATATAAATTAGTATGTAATAAATATAATTAAGTAAATAGTACAAATAAATATAAATAAAACATATAATACGAGGGAGAGGCAAAAAGTAACCTTAATAATTGTTTTATTAATTGAATATGTACAATAAGACTACAAATCATTTTGGACATAGTATAACAGGAACACTTGCATTGAACGTACTGGGGACTAAGTTGAAAAGTGATGAAGTGTTTGTAGTCTGTACTTATTGTACAGTACATATTTAATTAATAAAACAATTATTAAAGTTACTTTTTGACTCTCCCTCGTAATAATTAAATGAAAAATGAATAAACAAAATGAAAAGAAGTGACAAGACTGTGTGATAGCCGATCTACACGGAACTTTCCTGAACATACATACAAACGTGCATAAATACAATACTAGAAATCTTACTCCGAGAATTCGTTGTGTGTTTACCTGACTTTCATTTTACAGGTAGAGAGAGACCCTGGGGGAAAAAGCGAACCAGATACCGGTAATTGGCTACGTGGGATTGTAACTAACGTCCGAACGAATCTCGGAACAAAAGTCCCATCCCTTCCTTACTAACGGTTACTTCGGTGGCCTTAAATTACTTAAGTGAATATCTTTTAAGAAAAAGATTTTAGGGGGAGAATGTAGGTATGTTTGGTGAAAAATCACAATATTTCTAACATTATAATCTTAAAAATCCAAGAATGATTAAAAACATTCTTATCTAGTAGTGTGCAAAATTGCATAATTCTACCTTAAATGCAATCAGGGAAAAAGGTACATAAAGTGCACCAATTTAACATGGCGGAGACAGGGACCTACCGATACCTACGTTCTCCCCTTAATAACTTACCATTACTGTAAAATTTAATTTGAAACTTCGCAATTTCTTCTAAGAGTATATTACTACAATTTCATTTGCATCAATAGACGACTGAAAATTATTTTAAAAACTTTAAAAATTCGATAAAATAAGAAACGGTAATTTACATCATCACACCTTCACTGAAAATCAGGAAACTATAGCCACGATTTCGTTTCTTAATCACCTTAAATATCTCTCCTATACTAAGAATTAACCACTTTTTAACACAATACTCACTTGGAAATGAACAATATTTTTATTATTTATTTTTATGATAAATTAAAATCACATTCATGAAGCGCCAGAAAATTGTATTAAAGGAACGTAATATTGTCTTTCAGAAATGTGTTTACTTTTAAGCTCTTTCGCAGTGAAAGAGGATATTTACATTCCGTTGATGTTTTAATATGCAAGGAGTTTCTTCGTATAATGGCATTCAAGAAATATATTAAAAGACCAAGGGGAAAAATAAAATTCCTTACAGTCGGTTGTGCATAAAGAGAAATTATGTACGTAGTTCCAGACTTCTTATCAAGATACGTAGTGAACGCGGGAAAGAATATGAAATGACAAACGACTATTTTTGCAAACTATATTACTGAAGTTGATTTTTTTTCTTTAAACACTGTTAATGCGTATAAATTAAATTCATTTTCTACCGTTCTAGTACCACTAACATGACAAGACGAATTATAAAAATGTCATATAAACTACTACAAAAATGTATTGATAGTATCGTAAAATTATTGAGCTTTTTAATTAAGAATGTGAACAGATCATATCTCTGATAATTCAAGTCTTTACTAGTACATTTTTTTTTATTACTGGTATACGTACTTGTGTTTCTATGCCATTCTGTAGAAATGCTTTGTTCCAATGTTCAAGTATTTTGCAGTAATTCATCTTAAAATAAAGTAATGACTGAGGTACTACAAAACACAAATTCACTTGGTTTCAGTAAGTGAATGAATATAGCCATTAATGGCACCGATAGAAAGTATCCATTCACATCTACAGTAAATCAATATTCTGTGTTTACATTAAGTCACATGGCTTAAATATGTACACAGAGGGACCCCCCAACGTGGTGTCAGCACGTCGCTATACCTACTCTTAGGACAACATCATCACATTAGCAACTCATAATACATCTTACTTGTACACACCAGTCAGGCTTCGATTATACGATTATGGCTTACACACTACCAGAACTTTCGAGCCTTAACCGTCCAGGGACAAAATCAAACAAAAATTGCAAGAAGCAATAAGTCACGTTCATATTTATAAAAAAATTAAAATATAACCACTCTCCAAGATAATTACTTCCGTTCTCATGTCATCGTATCAAGAAATAAGAAAATGCATCCCATTAAGAAATCAAAATTGTGTTATTAATGAAATGAGTAACCGAAATAAAGCCAAACAAATTCGGCAGAGATCAAAAAATTATATTGAGATGCAGCCAGCAGCTCCCATGTTCACAACCATTATTATTCATGAGTTTATGGACAGTAAAATTGTATTTAGTAATGATAACTGCGAATTTATTGCGAAATCTCACGTAAACTGTAGAACTAGTAAATAATAATTATTATTTACAGTACTTTAAACAATATTAATACATGGGTTGATTTTTAGTAGTGCCAACTATGCTGCAGCGATGCCGTGCAAAGGAGCCAGGAAATATCGTTTATACCACAGGTTGCTTACATGCCTTCTCTTCCTCACAGCTAATGAACTCGCCTATCCCCCTCCATGTCCGTTCACAGTGACAACAATAAGACGAGCAGTTGTGAGCAAGCGGTCGCAGAATATAGTCACAATGTTTTCGAAGTAGGAACAGAGATGCTGGTTAAAAATTCAATTGTTAGAGGTCACACAGCACGGCAGTGTCATCAAGGACTGCAAGAGACTTGGGTACGGCTGCGTTACCTTACTGAACGGTAGCAAGGCGGGTTAGAGCCTTCAGACAAGGACGTGAAAGTGTTTTAGACATGCCTCGATCTGGTCACCACCAGTAAGTGACGAACATGTACAGACTGTGTCCACGTTAGTGGAGACGGATCGGAACTTAACGATTCGTGAGTTAGCGCAAGATACAGGATTGGCGCCTTCGACTGTGCTTCACATCCTGAAGGACCGCCTGAAAATACGGAAAATTGCCTCTCGCGTGATTTAACGGAATACAGAAATGGCAGCGATATGACGCTTCTCGTACTTTCTTGCAGCGCTATGAGCGCGAAGGAGAGGTCTTCTTACGGCGTACCATTACATAGGACCTAGGTCAGATCTTAATTCTTATGAACCTCAGCTGAAACGCCAATCGGACGAGTGGCGTCATCACGGATCACCACGAAAAACAACAGTTCGGCAGACCCTCACCAATGTGAAGGCTATGCTGATTCTTGCCTATGATTTGGACGGTGTGGTCTTAAAGCATACCGTTCCCCCAAGGCAGAACGTTAATCCGGAGTGCTACTGTTCGTTTTTGCAGCTCTGAGAAGAAAACGGCGACACTTTATGGATACCCCGCCCATCGTTCTGCAAGATAATTCTAGAGCTCATTCTGCAGGAGTTGTGTCTGAATTGTTCAATCACTGGGGTTGGGAGGTGCTCTATCATCCGCCATATTCTCCGGATTTAAGTCCCTGCGACTTCAATCTAATCCCTAAGATGAAGGATCCACTTCGCGGGATTAGCTTCCGAACAGTTGACGTTTTACAGGCAACCGATCGGTCTATTCGCACCATCAACAGACTAGACAGTGCCAACGGGATCCAACGGCTTCCGCATCGCTGGGAACGGGGACGTGTTGTACGTAAAGGCTGGCTCACAATAAACCGGAAACGAGAATCGGAACGAAAACGAAAACGGTAAAATTGTTAAAATGTGTACATTTAAATGTGAGCATTCACAATTAACGAAAAGCTTGCCGGAGCCCGGTATCAGGAACGGAGAGTTGGCCAAGTTTCAACTTTGGCGTTCACGTTTCCGATCACAGCCCACTAGATTCATTCTATTGCCATCTAAAAGCTATTTTGTCGTCGTATATTTTGTAGCAAGAAGACCATGACATAACCTATGCATTATTTTGTTCTGTGCTGTGCATCATGGAGCAAGTTTTATTTGATGAGATTCTAATATTGAGTGTTGACAAAAATCCTCACGTTTACGATAAGCGGCGCGCCTCGTATAAAGATGAGAAAATGAAGGAGAATACGTGGCTTTCAATAGCTACATCTTTGAACACGATCGTAAGTGAATCATGTTTTATTACTGTATTGATTGCATTACACACTACGTATTCATGCTTCAATTCAATAACTACTGTTGTGTTCATTTTTATTCTATTGCAAATGTTTCTTCTCTAATTATTTTACGTTTTGGTAGACTTAAAATAGGTTGTGATAATAAAGATGCATGGGCATATTTAAGTACCGTACCTAATGAAATGTTTCAGTTGAAATTTCGAAGTTGGTTAACCTGTGTTTATGTTGGCTGCCTTGTACTCATGAGAGAACGCCATTGGTCAATTATACACAAATAACATCAGAATGCGTAATATCGTCCTTACATATAGTTATTGACATACATATCGATATGCATAGTCTTCTACATTCTCGGTTTATTGTGAATTAAAAATGTTCGTATTCACGTCCTCTGCTTCTCGTTTTCATTCTGGTTTTCGTTCCCGGTTTATTGTGAACCAGCCTTAACGCTGGAGACTACATCGAAGGCTTGTAAAACTTAGAACCATGTAAGTATGCTATGTTTCGAGAAAAAAAATAGTTGCCAGAACTAAAAAATCGATCTATGTACTGTATGTTAACAGCAAGTTTCAACAATAGGTTAGCTTCATAATAATTGTAGTAAAAGTAGTAGTAATAGCAATAAAAACAATTTAGAATACGAATTACTGGAAACTGGAGTAAAGTGTTCATATAGACCTATTAGTAGTTAGCAGTAGTAGTGACAGTAATATTAATAATAATGACTCTACCTAAAATGATCCAGGGGGTATCGGAGGAAAAAGGGGGAAACAATTTTAGCATCTCTTAAGGTGCATCTACACGTTTTAACTTTTCTTTCAACTTTAAGAATTCAAGGAATACATGTAAGAGTGAACGAAAAGCATTCAATTTTGCATGCTTTTTTCCACTAAAAATGATAACGCATGTTGCAATGGAAAGCTACCTATCGCTGGTGGGTATCTTGTGCGTATTTCGTTCCACAGCAGCATGTAGCGAGCAGCTGATTGTTTTAGGTGGCCATGAATAAACTGAAAATTCTTTTGTGATGGTGGTGATGGTGGACCTTTTAAACTGAAAATAACGGCAAGTACGATTAGCTCTATTGAAGATTATCGTAAATACGAGTACCTATGGAGTGTTCAACCACAATTTTGCGAATCAAGAAGGCCTAAGCATTGGATTTATATTTAATATTAATGGGTTAATTAATTAATATATATTATATGCGTAGTGAAGATGACGTTCAACACGGCGCACCATGCAGACACGAAATCTATAGGCCTATGCATTTTAATTGAACGTTCGTTTTCAACATGATTCTTTCAATATTCTCCCCAGATTGCGTAAACGCATGGAAAATTGAACCGTGTAAATGCACCTTTACGTCAGTAAGCTTACTTTTGTTGTCTCACACAACCGAATGTTAAAATCAAGCGGAAATGAAAGCGCTAACATCCATACAATCAGATGACCTATACTCTGGGTATAAGAACAATGCCAAAAGCAGACTTATAATACAATAACATATACAGTGGACTCTCCTAAGTTCGACTGAACAAAATTGAAACTTCAGTCCAATACGGGTAGTGGGTGTGGCAGGTAAAATAAATACAAATTCTTATTGTTTATCCAACAACGAATACAGTAATGTACTTGCATTTCCTACCCGTCCCGAGACTTGTGTATGCTCTTCTAGTACCACAGTGGGTTTCGACAGTTCCGTCTCACAAAAGGCAAAATTCTCAAATAGAAAAAGAAGAGTTCATTAATTTAAAATCAGTGTTTAAATATGGATGTCCTAATCAATAAAATATTCTGTTTTCCTTTAACAAAAGTATCACTACAATACACAGAACCAATTCCCATTCAAGTGGCAAGCTCATTTCTTAGTGCCCGTATAGGGGCGTGTCTAATTCTCTTACGTAAGCAGTCGAACTAGAGAATGTCGAACTTGTTTTTCTGTCGAACTTAAGAGCTTTCAGTGTATAAGGAACATTATTTCACTAGATATGACCCAAAACCATTCTCTTTACTGCTGAGCAGTGTCAAAACCGAGATAGACTGCCGCGTGTGCCACTAATTAATTAGACACGTTAATAATAATTGCCTGCAGTTACTGAAAGTTAAGCAGATTTAATTTAATAGAGCATTTCCTTTTGCTTCTAAACATCACAGAGTTACGATAAGCTTAAAGAACGAGAAAGTAACAGATATCCATCTGTTCCCTTTAGACACACGCTGGAACGAATAGGGTGCTCACACAATACTGTGAGCAGCAGATACGGGCTGTGTCACCACAGCGATTAGCAAGATGCGGAGAACAATGGCAGTGGAAGCCCCATAAACACGGGCTCTACTGACAGCTAAGCTGCTTGTTACTACTAATAATTACTTATTTATGGTTTATAAAAGAACGGCTTATTTCCAACGTAGTGGAAACTAACCTTAACCGCGATCTCGTTGTGAGTAGAGTACATTCGAAATAAGGCTATTATTACATGCTCAGGTGTTCAAGTATTCCTTACATTTATTTAAGAATTATGTTTAACTAATTTTCCATTAAGATTCATTTAAACTATCATGAGCATCCTCTTCATTCAAATTTTAAGCCTCGTTCCGTTCTCATTCTTAACAAGATTATGAACGATATAAAATATGCAAGTAGAAGAATTTCATGTTCTTAGCACAGTGTAAGACATCCGCTTAAGTAAATTCATGTCTAATAGAACAAAGGAACCTCATACCCAGTCCTTAAGCGAAGGAGATATATCTCTATTTTTCTACCGAGCATCCAACGTGAGTGTAGCCAGAGATGCTACATCTTAAGTTTAAACGACAATCGAATCGAAAGACGATAAATGGAGGAAAAAGACATTGATATGTAGGCGAGTGTGTTTCTTTGCAAGGGGTTGAGACTTTCGGAAAGATATTATGCGAGCTCCAAGCTGGTAGACCATTTGTCTCACTCCGTCTGTCACAATTTCATGGAAGTATTATTTATTTATTTATTTACATGAAATCTCATTTTATTTATATTTATATGCGTTTCATTTAGCCTGTATGAAGTAGGAAACTTATTTCCCTCACCTTAGGATTGTTCGTGTGTTTGTCTTTTACATTAAGCGGGAACTTTATCTCATACTGCAACATGACCTGACGTAATGCTACTTAGAAATTATTGGTATTTGTTCAAGATCGTCAAAACCATCACTGTTAAGTCTCTAAAGAATAGATTTTTAACATGGCTGTAAAAGTTCTGAAGACTTCTACAAGGTATTTGAAACTTGTGAAAAATAGAGAAAATGGTTAAAAATGTTACAAATCTTGTTTGAAACAGAAGACACAAAGCGCTTTCTGGTGCTAACGTAACCTATGTACCGAGAACTAATCTAACTGGGATTTTTACTGTTCTATGGGTGAAAATCTTACTTTCAAACGTGTACTATTATGCATTTTATTTGTATTAATATTTTCTATAATGTACATAAAGATGGGACTAGCGTGGTGAAGAATGGTAATTTGTAGGTTAAAAAATATAAGATGAGACGTACGGAAAGGTATATGTCCTTTATGTAATCAAAAAGATGTGCTACACGTTCTACTATCTTGCCCAGAATATGAAAGAACAAGAAACATTTTTATTCACGAGCCATTACTAAAATTAAATGTAGGAATAACATATAGGCCTAGGAGATTGTATAGAACAGAACGGAAGAAAACTGAGGGAAAACTCGAAATTTTTTTATATATATAGTAAAGAAAAAATGGGAAAGGAAAACTAAGGTATAAACATACAGTATGTATATAAGAAATATTAATTAAAGGGAAAGAGTTTTTGTTAAGAAATAAATAGAATGATTGTACGTAGTATGGAATATATTATAGTGATAGTTATTAATAGTAAAATATAGTTAAGGATGGTTTTCTGGAAACAGAAATGTTAAGAACCACCATTAACGAATGATATACAAATTGTACATAACTTTGATGACAACATATACATACATACATAGATACATACATACATACATACATTCATTCATACATACATACATACATACATATATATTTACATTAAATAAATAGGCCTACATGCTGCACACAAAAACTTTATTTATCAAACAGAATTATTAAGACAGTAGGCCTCGGTAGCATAGTCGGTATATCGCTGGCCTTCTGTGCTCGAGGTTGCAGGTTCGATCCCGGCCCAGGTCGATGGCATTTAAGTGTTTAAATACGACAGGCTCATGTCAGTAGATTTACTGGCATTTAAAAGAACTCCTGCGGAACAAAATTCCGGCACACCGGCGACGCTGATATAACCTCTGCAGTTGCGATCGTCGTTAAATAAACCATATTTTTTAAGACAGTAGAAGTCTGTCAGAAAGGAGAAAGTTCAGTATATTCTCTACTTTCTGCGAGCCTTTATTGAGAATGAAAAAATACATGACTTAATGAGAATATTCCTGTATTGTAATAATGATACATTATTTTAGTTCTTCGTTTCCTAAAATGCAATAAAATCTTTGTATTGTTATCTACAGTCGAATTGTTCACTATTATTCTGTTCTAAACGAAAATGACGTTTGATAATGGAATGTAAAGTATTTCAAAACTACAATCCGATAATAAACCGCAAGCATATTAATTTACTGTAGTTCATTACGTAAAAGAGAACAGCTGTCCAATGATCACAAAATTTTTCAGTTACAAACTACATGGCAATATTCTTAATTCACTAATTATCTATACGCCTAGTATAATATGAGACTGTTTTCACGTAATTTCGTAGACAGCACTGTTCTAAAAATTATGGAAAATGTTGCAGGATACGTCTAAGTCAATCGCGAAAATGACAAGTGTGTTGTGATGAGAACGGTGTTCTCTTTCTAACTGGCACAATGCTTGAGAGACATTTTTTCCTTCGTGTGCATGTATTCAACAGGAATACATACATACATACATATATAAAGTATACGGCTGTCGAATTCCCATTTGGAAGGAAAGCAAATATGAAGCGCAGAAAATGAATATTGTTGGAGTAACACATACTCTGACAACACACTGATTAAATGCACATTTCAGGACTCTTGACATTTTACATTTCTTTATTGAATTCTATTTTTATTTTAGTCAGGTAAAACTTAAGTTACTCAAGCCGTCAATATATAGGGTGGAAGTGAAATAACTTTGCAGAATGGAAGGGACGAAAGGGTACGCTTAAATGGATAGAAAACCTATAGACCTATTACAATTTGTGGTTAAATGCACGGTTAATTAGAAAATTAACGTTCGAAGTTTCAGCCCTCCGGCAACATCGCCGCTAACACACTTCTCATGATACAGATGTAAGAGGTCAACGAACTCGGTGTGTCTCGCTATATGAGCTGTTCTCTGGCGCTGTGTTGCAACCATCTCGGATCATTTTTTTTTATTTTATTGGGTTATTTTACGACGCTGTATCAACATCTAGGTTATTTAGCGTCTGAATGATATGAAGGTGATAATGCCGGTGAAATGAGTCCGGGGTCCAGCACCGAAAGTTACCCAGCATTTGCTCATATTGGGTTGAGGGAAAACCCCGGAAAAAACCTCAACCAGATAACTTGCCCCGACCGGGATACGAACCCGGGCCACCTGGTTTCGAAGCGAGACGCGCTGACCGTTACTCCACAGGTGTGGACAACTCGAATCATGCAGTGGTTTGAATTTAGAGGTTTTTAAAATTAAATTTACATGAAAACCGTTCACACTATTGAAATGCGTCAGAAGGATAAATTATGTTAGCTTTCCTATCGATATGGACAAAATCACGATCATATTCGCTATAGTTACCGAATAAGAGGTTGTTAAACATTTGAGAAAAACATTTTTTTTTAATTATTAACTTTCCACCAATATATTAGGGCCTATAATTTTTTGTTACATACAACATGAGCTATTCGCTCTGAAAATCTGCAGGGCTATTTCACTTCCACCCTGTATATGTTAGGCCTACTAGAATAAGTTGTCTTTACCACGGAAAGAACCCACTTTCGGTGAAAAATAGGACTATAAATCATAATGTTCCTCATTGTCAAGATCAGAAAATATTAATGTACGTTATGACATTATCAGGAAGTGAGATTAAATATTTGATTGTCTGTCTAAAATTTTTTCCCTCGTATTTTCCACGAAACTACCAATATGTGAATGTTCTAGAGTAATACCAGAGCGCCCTTTCAATCCTTTTACGAAATGAAGCTCTACCGCCACAGCACCGGCACAAATATATTGCAGTGTCAACAACACGGCACGCACCACTACGACACAAAAAGCTTACAGGTGGAAGGGCTTTTATTCTTTTTCCAGCTTGTGTTGTAGTATCACACTGTTGTGTCGCTGGCCGGGACGAGTGAAATCTACTAGTTCTTTGTCACACCAAAAAGCTATTTTTCAACAACCGGAGCTAACTTACAAATTGAAAATTAACTTTATGTGTGAGTGCATACTATAAGAAAACCTCAACTAACATTGATGAATCTAGCAGTAGTATGTAAATTAACTGAGAGAAAGTGAGAATAACATATTGTTACTCTATTTAATTACATTGAAATGTATGCTTAACCTTATAAGAAATAAGAAAATCTTTGGACAAGTTTCAGCATTAGATTTGCAACATCTTAGGATATAGTTTTCATTTCTTTGCTCTTCTGTAAGCTGTAAGCTTTCGAGATACGCTGGAGTCATTTTGACAACGATAGGGGAGAGTTGGGTAGTATCGGACTTCGGGTGATGTCGCATACAGAAACGTAACCATGTCATTCAGATACTACCATCTGGTGATAGATGAAAGAAACGCACTGTCCGATATTACCCGATGTCCGATACTACCCAACTCTCTCCTAAGTAAGAAACTGTGAAATGAGATATGAATATAGTTTCGAAAAGAAGCGTACCAGAATTTTTGAAGAGATAGGTAAAACTTTCTATATCTTTGGTGTTTGATCAGAACTTCAAAAATGGCCTTTTTTACCTGAAAGGTCAGCGTTATATAAAAACAGTTGTCTTACGTTTGGTATAGCCGTGATATCTCCATCTAATCTTATGTTATTTTCATTGGCATTTGAATGTAAACTAGAATTATGTTTTTATAAGAAAAGTGAAAATAAAAATGCTTGCATCTCAAAACAGGATTTTTGGAATTAGGCCTATCATGTTTTGACCAGGGTTTAAGTAACAGTCACATTTTGCTACTCGACTTGTAAAAATGCAACAAACTTTGAATTGTGCAAAAATGCGACTACCACATTGAACTTCAGGAACGAAGATGGTAATGGTGAAAATGAAATCAGAGTTGTGTTTGAACTAATCCGAATTTAAGTGAAATGCTAATGATATGGACAATGTTCAAAAAGGTATTGAGCAATAGATGTTCAGGAATTGATTTCAAAGATTTGGTGCAATTCATGTAAGGTAAATGAACAATTTCTTCGAATTGATTTATATAATTCCATCGCATACTGTAAATTGTGACCGAGGATTTAGTTGCATGAACCTTGTAAAAACCGCCTTTCAGTAAAAAGAGTCAGCACTCTGCTAACAATAAATCTTGAAGGGTCTACTAATAAAGAATTTCAATGTTTAGAGTGCCCGTAAAATAATGTATTTTAATGTGATGTAAATTCGGCGGTAATTTTTCTAAATATACCTACGTCTAATTATTTACTTACGTACGTACATCATACTTTATTAATTTTAACTTTCTGCACAATTACTTATAATATTGCACAAGCATTTCGCAATTTGCATAAATAGAATTGTGCATTTTTGCTACAATTATTTATTTTCTAGCTTAAACCCTGGTTGTGACCAAATACCGCAGTATAGTCTCAGATACTGGACAGCAAGTGATGACTAAGGAATAACGAAATTGTAACCATAATTCCACGTCAGGAATTACAATAGTTACATTTATATATATATTAAGATGTAATATTCTTTGAAAATAATTTTGACCAGGAGGAGTTTCGTAACGTTTAGCCATTACCACTATCTAATGACAATATAACAACAAACCGACAGTTAATTATGATGTATCTTCCGCACACTGTCAAGTGACACTTCTTGTCCATTACTGTGGTTTGAAGTGACAGTTGAATATTGATGTCAATGTTGGCTTTCAGAGCAATCAATTATAATAGTTAATGGTAAATAACATGAAGACATATTTGTTACTCAGTTCTTAAAGGGAATGTTTCCTTTATATATGACGGAGCTAGGTTCCATTCCCGGTAGAAGAATGGCGATTTATCTCGTTCCCATAGAAGCTGGATGAGTATCCCTTATCTAGTGCTTACCTAATGCCCTAAATGATGAACTAACCATAAGACAATTGAGTCCTAATGTTACCCAGTGTCTAGTGTTAGTTCATAATCTTCCAAAAAGGGACAGGTTTTCAACATAACAAAGAGACGAGAGAAGTGCGGGCTATAGGAGTAAGTTTCAGCGAGTATGTTGATATACGTAGTCCATACACAGAGAACAGAACAATTATTTGAAATTTCTCATAAAAATGTCCTTTGTTATTAACTAATATTCGGCAAAATCTAGAAGAGGTGTAGCAAGACTATGCGAGTCATGTGAGTTACAGCCAGTGCCTCCGTTTCTGGCGTGTGAAATAAGTAATAGGAAGGTTGAGAGCGAGTATCCTATGTTTGCCACAAAATGCGGGCGAGAAAGCTGACAACTGTGATTGGCAGATTGCTGACATCACGTGTTTAGGAGGTGGTACCACTCTCAGCCGAAGAGGCAACAGATGCCACTGACTGGACAGTGTACTCAAGGACACACCCCAGAAACGCGAAGTGCGAGTGTCTTGCTTTTGACGCAGTGGGCAGACTGCTGACGTGACGTGTTGGGTGCTACCGTTCTCAGCTGCACTGGCAACAAGTTCTCACTGACTGGCTTTTTACACAAGGACACGCACCAAAAACGCTGGCACTGGCTATACTCGCATTGATCAGTTCCGTTTTTGCTTCAATTCTTTCGCCATTAGAAGTAAATTATACTAAAGCTTAACTAATACTAGCAATTTAACATATTGGCGACAAAGAACATATGTTCAATCACATATCAGTATATGACAACAGAGTCTCGAAGAATGGGAACACCACGTCGGTAGATCTACGTTCTTCCCAAAGTGTGGGTTAAGGGGTACAAACGAAGTTTCGGATGTTCCAAAAAGTGAAAAATTTGACACGGACTGTAAGGAAACAACAAGAGCTACATTAATGACTAATTTACGGTTAAATAGAGGATTGATGTCGCTTTTTAACAATAGGTTTTTCCGTGGTTTCCCTTGAGCAATAAGACAAATGTCGGGATGAGCCCTAAAAGAAATGGGCCACGGACCACTTCCTTTCCCCCACTCTTTCTCTTCTACTATCACAAAGAACTTGCTAATTTCTTAGATACGAACCCTGAATTATGATAATAGGGGAACATAAATATATTGTAAGGTCACAGGGCTAACGGCTTCGAAGCTGGGTACCTGGTTCTAATGAAGTGCACTGGTAGCAATCTTTTTAACAATATTTTAACCAGATGGACCAGATACATCAGGGGTGAGGGATGGAGCGGCGAAAATGGCCTTCTTTAGTGACCTCAGCGCGGTGAAGCGGTATCATTGCGATCTGTGAATTGCATTAAGAAGGATAGTCGAGGGTACAAAGATTCAGAAAAGACTACTAATGTCGAATTGAAACAAAAATCGAGAGTACAGAACCCGGCTGATGGCCGCGCGCGAGAGTGGTAATTCGCTTCAGTGTAATTAAACTGTAATGGAAACAGAGCTACTGTACATTTAGGTGGCTTTGATATGAAGTGACATTTAATCGTTTTAAAGACTGAAACAAATATAGACATCAGGGGACGAATTTTATTATGATAGCGATGATGAGCATTATTACGTTATTAATTACTTTTTAATTAATTACATTATTGATTAAATTGTAAACTTCTTTACTATGTTAATATTTAGTATTTACCTTGTTTGACTAGTTTTCAAGTCTTGTGTTTCATTGTTCATAGTCTAGGCTTAGAAACTAGTCAAGGAAGGTAAATACTAAATGTTAACACGGTAAAGAAGTTTGCAATTTAATCAGTGATATGTAACTGTTAACAGTGTATATATAAAAATGAAGAACCACAATTAAATTATTACAGTAAGACAATTATTGCTATCTATTGTAGCTCAGTTAATTTATAATTAAACATCTAGGTAATTTAACTATATTCTTTATGAGAAAATTTACATACCAGCAATAATTCTTATTTATAACAGGTCATTAGAAATTATTAATGGAGTAGTCTATTTAACTTTCTATTGTCTAGAAACACAAAAATATCCAAGCTTACACCACTTTAAAAAGACAACGCTTATATTTTAATTACAGATATGCTTGAACTAAACGAAAGTGCGACAGAAGTAGTATCGCGGTGAGCGAAATTAATTTTTAAAGAGAACCACTGAAGATTAAAAATTTAAATTCCAACTAAATTACTAATAAATAAATAACTAATCCAAGGGACAACCACTAGGGAATAAATTCATCTCTCTAGAATTTTGCTTTGGAATATGCCATTAGGAAATTCCAGGATGACAGAAAGTGTTTGGAATTGAACTCGTTACATCAGCTGCTTGTCTATGCGGATGACGTGAATATTTTAGGAGAAAATCCACAAACTATCAGGGAAAACATGGGAATTTTACTTGAAGTAAGTAAGGAAATAGGTATGGAAGTAAATCCCAAAAAGACAAAGCATATGATTATGTCTAGTGACCAAAACTTTATACGAAATGGAAATATAAAAATCAGAAATTCATCCTTTGAAGATATGGAAAAATTAAATATCTTAGAGCAACAGTAACAAATATAAATGGCACTCGGAGGAAATTAAACGTAGAATAAATATGAAAAATGCCTGCTATTATTCGGTTGAGAAGCTTTTGTCATACTCCCTGCCCTCAAAAAACTGACAGACTTTATGAAAGAGTTATATTACCGGTTGTTCTGTATGGTTGTGAAACTTGTATTCTCACTTTGAGAGAGGAACAGAGATTAAGGGTGTCTGAGAATGGGATGCTTAGGAAAATATTTGGCGCTAAGAGGGCTGAAGTTACAGGAGAATGGAGAAAGTTACACAACGGTGAATTGCATGCATGTGTTCTTCACCTGGCATAATTAGGAACTTTAAATCCAGACGATTGAGATGGGCAGGACATGTAGTACGTATGGGCGAATCCAGAAAAAAAACGTATAGATTGTTAGTTGGGAGGCCGGAGGGAAAAAGACCTTTGGAGAAACCGAAACGTAGATGGGAGGATAATATGAAAATGGATTTGAAGGAGGTGGCATATGATGGTGGAAACTGGATTAATCTTGCTCAGGATAGGGACCAATGTTGGCTTATGTGAGGGCGGCAATGAACCTCCGGTTTCTCTAAAAGCAGTAAGTAAGTAAGTAAGTAAATAAGCGTTTCATGCATCGTCCAATTGATCATTTACTCTTAGGTCTATAACTTTTATATTATGTATAGAATTCTATTGGGGATAATTCTTTCTCCGTGAATCAGCCAGTCTTTTTGCTATGGGTTTATTTTTGTTATATTATTTCTCACAATTAATTCTGCAGTGCCTGGGAAAAGTGACATAAATCTGTTTCCACAAACCTTTTTTGATCATTTATTGATAACTTACACTGGTTTATGTCGATTTTATTTTTTTCTGTATGAATTATTGTAATGGAAGAAATACTTATGTCTCTTTTTCCAAGCGAGCAGATGCTCCGTAAGTTGTCAACAAATTATCAAAAAAGTTTTGTGGAAACTGACTTATGTTCATTTTTCCAGGCACTGCAGAATTTTTCTCTTATTTCCCCAATTACTTTTCCTATCGCTTCAATTCGTTTCTTTTGTTGGTCTGTCAATGTCCATATTTCGAAAAAAATAGTTTTAGAGGATTTTTAAATTGTGTCTTTCCATATCTTCTTACTTAGACTTTAATTGTACCTACTAGTTGCTCATACTGATGCAGTTTTTTTGTCAGCAACATCGCGTCCCAAATAAAACGTTTTACTTGTTCTAAAATAGTATCATCTATGATAACCTTTAGTTTTTCCATGTTCCTTACCTATGAGGGCTAACATTTTTTTCTTTGTAGAGATTGGAATCAAAACTTATCAAGGTAAAAGACAGCCGACATGAGATTTCTGATAAGAAGAGAAAGAAAACACTTAGTTTCATCATAAGACATTTTCCAGAATTCTACTGGAAGTACAAATTACATCCATTTCAGACAAAATAAATATACATATATGTGCACAATATGACATATGGAAAGAATAAATGAATTAAAAGTATCTTTAAAAATAATAGATCTCGTTTGACTGGTGACATTCATTTGTTCGTCGAAACAAACCACCAGACCTAGCGTTAATGACGATGACGATGAAGGTGAGAGAGATAACATTGTAATAGTCTCCATAGAATACTTAACATGTTGAAGGAAACTTCTATAGAACTGCTATTCGTAGAGATATGAATTATGTTACGTGCACGTGTGAGTATGGCGACTATGTCAAAATGTCAGTTTCACAAGGTACATAGAGAAACAAAAGGAAGGTGGGTAGAAGCAATCGAGAAGACAAGCACTATAGTAGTGTAGTGTGCATATACACAGGTGGCTGTGGCTAGTCATGGTTATTCAAGCACGTTGAGGTCTTTCATCTCGATCAACACGTTATAAACTTGCAATACTGGTTCATGTATGGACTTACATATCGGGTGTGCAGAAAGTTATTACCTCTGCGTTATTCCGAAAATTGGGAATTGAAATAGGTACAAGTTTTGAAGAAATCATCGAGAAAGTTATGATTCCCGAGTTGACTAAGAGGAAAATAAAAATCTCTCCATTTCGCATATGAATTCCATTTCTGATCTGGGGCACTTTTATAACAAGAATTTATTACCTTCTAAGATAGGATAACAGAACCAGGATGTTTAATATAAAGTTAATTTTTAATGTGAACGTTAAATTTGGTTAATGATATGTCATACGCGGAGACTAAGACGAAGGCAGAAAATATGAAAGATTGAAGAATGCTGGGATTCTCCTTGGGCAGAAAACTATGAATGAATGCCCTACCGTTCACTCACCATAAATCTACTAAATGGGATGTTTGGTTTCACCCCCTCTTGAATGAAATCGTGTTGAGGATTTTAATCGTCCTCAAAAATCTATCACTCGCCGTATACTATGGGAATAATGCTAAGAATATAACAGATCGAAATTTAAGTGATAGAAATAGGCTACATGACCGGAGGATAACTACGGAAACCGACTTTATTTGAAAATGGTGTTTTTAAAGATAGACTTTTAGAACATACGCTGTAATCTGAACCAAAAGGATGAATTCAAATTTCATAGCACCTATACAATAATAGTTATTTATGCAACAAGCGGATAATCTTGATGATTATGACATGAGTGAATGTTTGTCGCACGAACGATATAGTAGGTGCGACAATTTTCACGAGTGTCATAATAATATTATCCACGAGTTGGATACAACACTTTATGGCATCTTAGCATTATAAATTGTAGGAAATAAATTATGAAAGAAATTCGGGATCCATAGCTGACAGAGTCTTCATATGTTCGTATGGATTAGTTGCGCCTGTTATTGACATTGAATAAAGAGAAATGAATGACCTTGCAGGTTATGTTACAAATGTTCCTTCATTTTGTTAATACTTACAGTTTTTCTGAACCACAGAACTGTTTTATGTGATATTACAAAACTGATACAAAATTGTTAAGTACTGGAAATAAATGATACGTTACCTTCCGTCCTGCATTTCATTTCTTGTTACGTCACGTGTAGAAGCGGTAAACAAGATAACAAGCGTTCCAGTATTACGTTATAGCGAATACGTCATTGCTTTTATTGGCACGCGTGCTATAAGCCGATTATGCACAATATCAGATATACCAAAAACTATTTATAATGCTAGGACGGCATAAACATATTTATATGTTTTGCATAATATATGGTAATTGGCCTATATCTATTTCCTATGTACCTAGGCCTATGTAAGGAGATAAACGTTATATTTCCAGTTAAGTTAACATAAAATATATCGGCAAGAGTGGACGATATCTTCTTAAATAATATTTTTTAAACATATTGTTTGACGATGCTATAACCTGTTTACTTTTCGTTTTATCAATAAATATGTATAGCTATGTATCAGTTTCTACGCCTTACTCCTACACAAGGTTCACATAAATATACAAGAACACAGATTGCCGGAGTAGCCCTGCCTTCATTCATGAACTAGATTGTAATACTCCAAAAAAGTAACGTTTACATTAATTTTAAAATAAGCAAAACATGTATATTTGTGTTCTTTCCTACATTTGTTTCAGAGTACATACAATGTTCACGAATGGGTCAAAGTACAAGCGTAACTTAGTCTCTGAACAGTGTAATGTAATGCTTGAGCAAAAAATAATGTTTGTATTACCTTTTGTACACAGGAAAACACACGATTCAAGTATATTTATATTTATTCTACTGTTGGCTTTAGGATAAGTTTCTAATAGTAACTCGGTATAGGAGATATAGTACAATTGTATAAAAAAATTAAACGCAGCCTATTCTGCCCTTCAAATATAGTATAGACCTAATAAGGACGATTCAATAACTATGCAGAGTGAGTTGTTATTATGTACTATAAAGTATTGCACAGTATTCTATACACGAAAACAAACATATTTTGTCATATAAACATATAGCCGATATTGCATTGTTATCAAGATATAGCAACATTGCGTTATTTCAAAGCTAGTCTACCAGCTACCAGTGTCTAAAATCGGAACTAACAGTCGGTATTGTTTTGTGGTGAAAAAGAGACATATTTATAGTTTACCATGTCTTATACAGTCCGCATTTCACGAGAAGGTCCGAGCAAGGAATCCGAGCTTATCCCCCACTCTTATAACCTATCCCCGACACGGAACCGGCCGGCCATTGACTGAGTCTTGTTTGTCCCAGTCAGCCAATGACACCACTCCCATCCACTGTTTCAAGAACGCTGAGTTACTGGCTTACTCTCGCCTCTTACGCCGCAAAGACCATACTCCCCTCGCAGGGATTCTCTCGTGAAATTTGGATAGTAATTACGGCGATGTTTTGTTTATCATGATGTTGAGTATTGTGACTGAGACTAGTGTTGTTTTTATTTTACTGAATTGCATAGGCCTAACATAACAGTTGGCACTAATACAAAATGGGTGAACCATACACAAACAGTGAAATGACCGATATGATCTTGATTTACAGTCAGCAGCAGCATCAGTCCTGCGACTTCTCGGTCTACCGGTATTGTTCATCCTAGGTGCAAAGCGACCAGTTTCCCTAAGGCAACGTTCCACTGCTACAAATGTTTTTGGAGTTGAGTGTCGTCGGGCAGAAAAACGTTCAGCGTAGAATGAATAGCATAGGTGTGTGACCTGCCTATTACCTTCCTTGTTGTTTCTATACTGTTATTTCGAGTTTTCAACTAATCTGTCTGGTGCTGCTCGTTGAATATTGGCTACCTGTGTGTTCTCTTCAGGCCCAGTGTTCATTCACAAACAAGTTGTATGTGGTAGCGTTTGGTTGTGATTAACAAGATGGATCAGAAAAATCTCACATATTTTGGCATGTTTCTTAATGTTCATAATTTCACTGTAATTGTATCTGTTACTTTGTTTATTTATTAGTTTCAAGGATTTTAACGGAATAATCCAGACAAATGTGATTGTTAACAAACTGATGACTAGAGACGAGAATTCAATGCAAATACATGTTTTATAGGAACATAGGTCATAGCTCAAACTTAGTACTTATCCATTTAATTACTTTCCGGTTCCAAATATGTGTACTTTTCCATGCATATTTGAGTGTTTTGGCCTTTTTGGGGATAAAAACATGCATAATGCATATTTAAACAATTTTTAGCTTAATAATGTATATGATATACATTATATTCAGTTTAAATGCATCTTTTAATGATTTTGAGTGGACACTTCAGTTTCTCATCTTTATGTCCCTTATTTTAGCTTCAGGAATCAGGATTGAGGAAGGAAAAGAAAAAACTAAATAACAGAGAAATGAAACAAATTTTTAAGATTTTCACAATAAGATGTTAGAGGATCTGGACAGAAATTCACTTTTACAACAATATACCCTCTATAGACTCTGTGTCATAAATGGATTTAGGCCTATTACGTTGAATATTTTGAGAATAGCAGAGAGAAAATGTAGAGGGTTCAAGGAAACTGTCAACAAATAATTTAGGTCAAAAGCACCCTCTTTCAGGAAGGTTGTAAATTCTCTCCCTTTTCCAGTTACTAGTAGGAATTTAGATTCTTCTAAAATTGGAATCATTCGCTGAACTATCTTTGCAGTGTGTGAACCTCGTAAGTGATTAATGTGTTTGTTTATTCTGTTTGTGTGTGTTAATGTGATTGTAATATGCTTCCAATTAAAGATTCTAAAAGTGTACTCATTGCACAGTGGATTAAAGGAAGAGATTTTATTAGTGGATCAAATGGGGATGTCGTATTCTTGCAATTGGAGTAAATAGGTAAGCATTGCTATTCTATTTCCGAACATTTTTATGGCAGTTGTTCTATGTAAAAAATTACAAAACTTCTTTAAAATAATTCATTAAATTATTATGTCCGTTTTAAATCGTATGTAGGTAACCGTAAGGTCTAATATAATTTCAGATAAAATATAAAAAATTTCAAGTCGACCAGCATGTCGCATCTGTTTCACATATTGCAAGGCAAAGAATTCCATAGATCCCTCAGTCATGCCTGTGGGAAAGTGTTTGTAGCGGCGAAAAACAAACTGGGCAAGGTCATAAATGCGAACCCGGACTACAAATTTTGTTCAGTGAAGAAGGTTATTTGTGGGGTAAAAACTTGAATGAAGAATTTGACCTGACATTGTCACAAATATGTTCATTCAAAATTGCACCCATAACTTCTTGCGATGTAGAAAGGTCATTCTGTACCTACAAAAACATATTGACTGACAAACGCAGGAACCTCACAGAACCCAATTTAGAAATGTTGTTAGGTTAACTGTGCAAAAAAAAACAGTGAAGTGAAATAAGACATTTGGAACAAAAATTAAAGTGCATATTTCACGTATTTTTCGCTTCATCGTGCTTGTTCCATAGTTTGATAGCGCATGAATACATGCATATTTTGGGTTTTTATAATGCATGAAATTCTCGTCTCTATTGATGACATTGGATTTCTATCACCAAAGATTCCATAAAAATGTTCCATCCCAAAATGCTACAAAATGTTCAATTATAACATCGAAAGTGATATCAAATGCTAAATTTGATTTTTAATTTTAACTTGCTAAATTCTACAATCTCTATCAATAAGGCATCACGCATGAGACAGCTAAGCTACAAGATAATGGGTAGGGTGTCCAGTTCCTTTTCCTCTCCATTGTATACATCGCTGACTACTAGTAACATAGGTCGCTAATAAGCATTGAGATATATGCAACAATTTACAGAGGTGTGAAAATTATTAGAATAATCTTAATTTTGAAGGTTTTTTAATAGTTCCTTCACAAATATTCATTGAATTGATGAATATTGGTATGTAATATTACTATACTGATGTAGGATATATTTACTACTAACAATGCCGGAAAGCATTGTTGTACATTGGTATTTTTCTTATTTTACAATTGTTATGGGAATTCAGAAATTATTATATTATGTTGGCGGAATTGGAAACATAAAAAATTAATTAAGAAATGCTTTAAACAAATTGTTCTTTGCGTTTACATTGTTGTGAAGGTTCAAATAAACGTATACATCTGTTTTGTGCATATAATTTTTTATGTTTCCAATTCCGCCAATATAATATAATAATTTCTGAATTCCCATAACAATTGTAAAATAAGAAAAAATACCCATGTACAACAATGCTTTCCGGCATTGTTAGTAGTAAATATATCCTACATCAGTATAGTAATATATACCAATATTCATCAATTCAATTAATATTTGTGAAGGAACTATTAAAAAAAACTTTAAAATTAAGATTATTCTAATAATTTTCACACCTCTGTTCTTCCTCTGACACATATCAAGTGAATGTACTGCCTGATAAAACCCGTAGCTGTATCAGCCTCTTGTTTTATATTTCTTGCCGTAGAATTTACCATAGATGGTAGCTGTAAACAGCTTTCATATATAATCTATTTTTCTGACCGGTACACTGAAGTATGCACGCAAGATGTACTTTTATATTATGTTTTATATTCACAGGAAAAAATATATAAGTATTATGTATCGCATTCTATATTTTGCTAATGAGTAAATTTCATATGTACTTGGGTATACAACCAGACATCATAAGCTGTCGACCCAGAATCTGTTACCTAAATTGCTCAAGAATATTGTACTTTTTCATTTAGAAAATATTTACTGTGTGTTCGTATCGTAAACATCATTGTTAACTCTTCACTATCACTTTTTAAATTTTTGTTCGATTTAATATTAACACCATAAAATGTTTAAAACAGATCTATTTTTCATGTTTTCACTACTCTTAAGTTTACCGTCTGAAAGGACGAGTATATGACAGGGTATATATAAATTATCGAAGCTTTTTGATAGCACAAAGGACACGAAAGTTCCATAAATCAATTTCATGGATTAAGTGTTGCTTTAAATATATACATTTTTTCATGAACAAGTTGTACTAAGTAATACGGTTTTATAGGTAATAAAATGTATGTATAACTAAAGTCATCACCGTATTCTGAACATGGTGGGTTCATTATAATTTAAAAAGCTAGAATGGCTCGTAAAATCACTAAAAAGTCTTGAAAATATACCAAACCCGCATGTGAAAGTAGCTGTGGAAACTGTAATAAAGAAGAATCGCCATGCAATACAAACTTAAGATATCACACAGCCATTACTACGAAGTGTGTATACAGTTAATTTAACTTCCGCAATATTTCCATTAATTTAAAATGAAGAAGTCAATACATCTGTTTGCAGATTCATTTAATATTTAATCATCAGTCTGAAAGGATAGATAGTAAGAATTAAATATTAATTCAAAATTCTTGTATGTTCTAAGTTTATCTGCTGTATCCATTAGCAGAAAAGACCATAGCTTCTTTAGGTTGTGAAAAATTACTGCAGTGGGGAGAGTATCTATTTCTGTTCTCTGTTTACTTAATTAGGGAAAACACGCTTTAGTACTGAAAGTTAGTACCAAGGCATTATTAGGATTGTCAATTATGAACAACCACACAAAATGAGCACAAAGAAAAAATTAACATAGCTAAAATATACTAGTAAACTAGTTTTAGTTCCACACTCTCTCTCTTTTTTTCTATTTTTCTTTAATTTGTTTATTGCATTTTTCTTTAAAATAAAACCTTAGTTTTAATTTTCGCATTTCACGTTCCTTGTTTCCTAATGGTGACCACTGGAGAGCGTTCTTGGATAATCGTTCTTCAGTTTTCTGAACATATCCACAGCATCAAAGTTTTACATTTTCCATTTCATATATAGGACGTCCCAACAAGATGCCGGATTTAATATTGTGAATAAATGCAACGGAAACAGATAACAAAGCAGATGGCAGTGACACCAACCCAACAATAATATAGACATTGCGCCACTGTCTTGTTGTTGGTCTGGCGGCATTGTTATCTATTGTTATCTGTTTTGTTACATTTATTCATATTATTAAATCCGGCGTTCTTGTTGGGACATCCTTTTGTTTCAATAACATTTACTTTTTTCCAGATAATAATTTCTAATTTTCATGTTGTAACCAAGTCATACGTTGTGGCTTAAATGATAAAGGAGAAGGTGGAAATATGGCTACCATTTTATTTTCCTCATAATAATGGACAATAGTGTGACATATTGCTTTGAAATCTTTATTGACATACAAAGTAATTATTCATATACAATTTTTCCAGTCTTAAAGGTCAATAGTTGCAATAGATATTTGCATATCATTACTTTTTGAAGGAAAGACAAACTGGTCCTCTATAAATAGTGAGGTCTAAATATGGGCTGCCGCAAAAATTTGAAAATAAAATAGGAAAAAAACAAAGAAACATAAGTAGGATAAGTAGGAAACCTGTGCCACATCAATGGCAGTATTCTGTAACAAATAACGCAAATCACGATAGTGAAAATACGGGACGTGTTAACGTGCTGGTAATATGGGCTACCTATCCCATATTTGACACATAGCGGTACCCCATATTAGCAGCATCGACTCATGAATGTTTCTAAGATTATGTATGGCAATTGTTGTACCAAATAAATATTACTCTTATGCCATGTGATAGAGCTATTCTCAATCAGTGCAACACATGAAGAGTGGTTTCTAAACACGAAATATATTTCATTCAATAAAACTGAGACTACATACCTGCAAAAACTTTGATGAAAAACATAAAGAACACACCACATCCACACCACAAAGGCAACTGGTTTGTCTCTTTGTGCACGCAGACTGATAGACACGAGATGTAGGCTACTTTCAGAGCTTTTTCGCTAGTTAACAAATACCATACATAGTAAAAAACGAGTTAGCCTGTATTATCACTCCTAGCCTATATTTCCACCTTTTCTATATATTGTAGTTATAAATTATTCAGCAGATTCGATTTCTATATCTAATTAGCAAAAAATTAGTAGGTAATGCATATTCTATCGGGACTGATTTAGGAATGAAACAAAAGAAAAGAAAAGCGTGGTTTCTTTTAAACTATAACAAGCTCAGGATCAGTAAACAGTGTAGACAGACAGTTTGACTGGGGAGGTATGGCCATATTTATTTATTTTTTTTTTACAAGAAGGGCACTGTATTCCATATAACATTCAAGAAAATTATGACTGTTATTCCATTTTGATTGAAAAGATCATATAAACGTGCTGAAGATAATGAGCGTTTCAGCATGGCCCTCTTCGTGCCCTTCTTTGCACATGGCCTTCTTTATTATTCCAGACATAGAATCTCCTCCTATTTCTGTTTCTTCTTCTTTTATATTACAAGTTTACATTACATACAGAAAGGGGATAGGCTACACAAAATGGACACAAAAGTTTTTATATACAGTACATTTTAGAAATTGTTTATAATTTACGTACAATTTGCCTCTGTTCAAAAGTTTTTCTTTTTCTATTCGCATGTAACTTTTATATGTGTCTATGGACACATCCTCTGAATAACACAATACAAAACTCACCGTATGTGCAAGTATCCACACACACACAAAAGAAATGCCGAAAGCGATGGGCGAAAAGGAAATCTGGCAGGATAGGAATTTATTGTTTAAACCAAGCGTATCTTGTGATCGCTATAGGTAGCAGATATTGTGTGAGTTGACACCAAATTGGTTGGACTCTGGTGCATTCGCTAAGTTTATGTACAAGAGTTTCAGTTTGTCCGCAGTGAAGACACTTATCATCTTGGGAAAAATGAATTCTAAACAGCCGAAACCGAGTAGGTATGATGTCAGGTACCACCGACAACCAATTAGATTTTATTCAAGTGGATAAGTTTGAAGCCACTAGTGTTCCTCCAAATATGAGTGAAGTTATTCCTTATTATGCGCATTTGCCATACCGATTTATTATACATCTCTTCAAGCTGTAGGTATGACGTATGTTTGTTTATTGCATATTGATACCAAAATATCATCTCATTATGAGCGTATTCCGAATCTCAGCGCTGAGCAACCTGATGGCATCAGGTTTTCCGAAGTTCAACGATGACGTCACTGATGCTCCACCGGTGTCTCACCGGTTCCATCAGCTTGCAGACATGGTGGTGGTATTCATCCGCCGCCATCAGTGAATCTGATTGGATCTTGTATAGGGCGGGAATTAGCAGACGAATGACATCGTGCACTGTCACGGCGGTGTGTTCTGCTTTGGTTCTGCTGTATTGCTTGTAATGAGCACAACGTAAAAAAAATATGTTAATGGCTTATGAGCGAATATGTCAACGGACCAGTTATTACTACCAGCATTTGAAATGTGGATATGGAGAAGAATGGAACGTGTGAAGTGGACAGACAGAGAAAGAAATGAAGCTGTGTTGGAAAGAGTGGATGAAGAAATAATGAGGCTGAAACTGATCAGGAGAAGAAAAGGAATTAGTTGGGTCACTGGCTGAGAAGAAACTGTCTATTGAAGGATGCACTGGAAGGAATGGTGAACGGGAGAAGAGTTCGGGACAGAGGAAGACATTAAGTGATAGACGACATTAAGATATATTGATCACACGAGGAGACAAAGAAGAAGGCAGAAAATAGGAAAGATTGGAGAAAGCTGGGTTTGCAGTGAAAGACCTGTCCTTGAGCAGAGCATTGAATGAAATAATAATAATAATAATAATAATAATAATAATAATAATTATTATTATTATTATTATTATTATTATCTTATAGTTAAAACAAAGCATTGTAACATTCTGGTGCTGAACATTCTTGTAGTTTGTCAATATTACCTATTCACAATGATGGGACTTTCTGATTATTTTATTAACATGTTATAAATTGACAACACAAATATAAGAAACAAGAATACACCTTCAAGCCCATGTAAAAGAAAAAGAAACAAATTCGAGTTCCATTAGGATTCGTTGTCTTTTTCGTCCCAGAGAACGACTTAACAAAATGTACAATAAGAAAGTCGCAACGCCTCAAGCGTGCGTTGCAGTAGTTGGTGCAGCCCTGAGAAGCACGTCGGGTGCTGACTACTGACGAACCTCAGATCTGCCAACTTTAAACTTTCCTATTATCCGATAGAAACCTTGAACATTAGCGTCGCTCTACGTTGGGGTCTATTTTCGTTGGGTGAGGTTTGCGAGTGAAGGTTTTCATTTGACTTCACCGCCTTCTATTTCTAACGGTCTGCCATCATTCACTGCAGCGGTATAACAAACGCCCTGGTACAAGTCTTTCCTCGTCAATCGATTGCCATTACGTTGTACAACAAATTCCCTAATGTGAATTCGAAAGTTCATCACTGCAGCAACTACGGATCGCCATGGATTCCTTATACGAATGCCAGCATTGTTGATGCTGTAAATTTTCTTTGTGCGCCTCATAAAGAAGTTTGGTTAAAGATTTTAAAAAGTTGTCCATATATTTCGTAAATGTAATGCAATTATATTAGCACCGTCAGACGGAAAGAAGTACTATTATAATGAAAAGTAGTAAGTTTGTGTCTATACTAGTTAAGTTTGAAATTAACTTTTCTTTTCTAACTTTTCCGTGATTCTGTTACGCATATGAAACGTGTATATTGCATATTATTTTCTACACCATCACATTTTTAGAAATACAAATAATTTAAAATTTTTACAATATTTTTTGCATTGGAAATATAAAGTAAATTCATTTTTCAAGGGCCTCGCATATTGTTTCATTGTAGATCAACAGGTAATAGACTAATTCAATTTTTCCGAGTTTGTTGATGCTTCACCATTTGTCAATGAAATTATTCTCATACATTTAAAGGAGTATTATTTTGACTATTACATGTTCACTACGTCATACTACTTTTGACCAATAAAACGGTACGAAATGACGTCTTTCAACCAATGATGGCTGCTTATCGCACAATTTTATCGCTTCCCAAGCATTTGTTTAATTTTATCGCTTCCCTATCATTGGTTTGTTTTTATCACTATCCTAGCATTTCTTTCTTTGTTTACCAACATTTCAAACTGCACTGGTCTGGACGTCAAAAAAACAAAAATTACAAATCACTCCAGTCGATACACAGCGGTTTCAAATATGACTCACATTGGCATTCAAGAACAAGAATTAATAAAGATCAATGGTCATAGCAATGCATCTTCCCTAAAACCCTATTTACAAATAAATGAAGAGCACCATTCGGAAGAATACATCATGTATATCAACGAGTTCCACTTCTTTTACGCACAGTCCAATATAACAACTGAACCACCAACCACTAAAATATTCACTTTGAAAATTGTACTTTCAATAAATTGTTCCTTGTAAAATTATTCATGTTTATTTTTCATTTCATCATTCTTAGTTAAAACTTTTTTTGTTTATTTCATCATCCCTAATTAAAACTTTTCTAACACTTGTTTAGATTATTTAGGTTATGTTATAGCTTCTGCTATATGATATTATGAATAGTCACGCATCGGAGATTGTTTAATTCTAAGATTTATTGAAAATCATCTGTGAAGTGAGGTTGATTACTGGGATCCGGATAATTGAAGTGGAATGCAACTGTTTTAATAAAAATGAAACTGAATCAATAAAGACTTCTTGACTAGTAACCGTCCACAGAGTTCAATGAAGATTCTATAGTTAGCATAACTAATAACAAGAAAACAGCTAATCATAACACACTACTGCCATATAGCGGAATATTTGCAATGTTGAGATGGTACAATAATACATTTCAAGACAGTTCAGTATTTTCGTAAGTCAATTAATATTTCATTGTATTAGAGTACTTCGTTACTTCTAATCTTTATATACTTTCTTGTAATCGTGTAATAGTAAATTAAATCCCACTCGAGTGTTGATTTTCTCTAGATAAATCGAAACCTCTAGTGAGATTACTGTTGACTATTACACTTTTACTACGTCACACTACTTTCGACCAATAAAACGGTACGAAAGGACGTCTTTCAACCAATCATGGCCGCTTATCGCACAATTTTATCGCGTCCCTTGCATTTGTTTAATTTTATCGCGTCCCTAGCATTTGTTTATTTTTATCACTACCCTAGCATTTGTTTCTTTGTTTGCCAACATTTCAAACTGCACTGGTCTGGCCGTCAAAAAACAGAAAATTACAAACCACTCCAGTCGATGTACATCACTTTCAAATATGACTCGCATTTTGGCATTCAAAAACAAGAATTAATAAATATCACTGGTCATATATGAAGAGCACCATTCGGAAATCCTGAATGAGTTGAGGGATACACCATGTACACCAACGAGTTCACTTCTTTTACGCATACGTCCAATATAACATCAACTGAACCACCAAAACATTCAAATTTGAAAATTGTACTTTCAATAATTGTTTCTTTTAAAATTATCCATGTTTATTTTTTATTTCATCATTGTTAATTAAAACGTTTCTTGTTTATTTCATCATCCCTAATTAAAACTTTTCTAACACTTGTTTATATTATTTAGGTTATGTTTGTTATAGCTTCTGCTATATATTATGGATAGTCACGTAACAGAGATTGTTTAATACTAAGATTTATTGAAAATCATCTGTCAAGTGACGTTGATTACTGGGATCCGGTTGATTGAAATGGAATGTAAATGTTTTAATAAAAATGAAACTGAATCAACAAAGCCTTCTTGACTAGTAACAGTCCACAGAGTTCAATGATGGTTCCATAGTTGGCAGAACTGATACCGGTAACAAGAAAACATCATCATAAAACACTACTGCCATCTAGCGTAATGTTGAGATGGTACAATAATACATTTGAAGACAGTTGTATTTTTGTAAGCCAATTAATATTTTATTGTACACTTTGTTACTTCTAATCTTTATATAGCCTGCTTTCTTCCAATCGTGTAATAGTCAATTAAATCCCACTCGAGTTTTGATTTTCTCTAGATAAATCAAAACCTCTAGTGAAATTACTGTTGATAATATTATTAATACATCCGACACATCATAGCATCTAAGATGGTTGAAAGCGATAATTCTAACATATCTTAAAGGTGTGATAGTATATTCACTAATAATAATAATAATAATAATAACAAATAATCCAGTCTTCCACAGGGTCTGTCTGGACTGGGGTATCTGAGCCTGGGTTGGATAGACTAGTCATGACAGCGCAATGCTTTTCTGTACTCATTTGAAGCCAAGCCTGCTGGCGGAGAGTTATGGAATACTGTTCACGCTACTTTTCGGTCTCCGATTCATACCAAAGCTAAGAAAGGAGTAGCTCTGAGTGTTTATAACGATGTATGTTCCGATAAGTACTGAACCCATGAACTAATAACAGTTCATGTCTTCAGAAAGTTTTCAAGAGTTCTGGGTTAAAATTACGTGGAGCCCATATAATTCTATTTTAATAGAAAACTGAATATGTTTATAAATTATTTGTTACTTGCAGTAACTTTTCCGATATAATAACCCTAAAAACGTTAAACCTCTACTCTTCGTGATTTCCGGGAAAATATTTCTAAAACCCAGAAAAAATGTAACAATATCTAGAAATAGTACATCGTTGGTTTATTTGTCCTTAATCAAGACCTTAAGTCATTAGCGCTTCTCAACTCGTGTTCCTATTCATCTTCAGTTTGTGCATCTATTATGTATTAGTACATTGGTAGAATAATTTCACAGGTGGTTCTGAAATAGTAAAATTGTAGATCTATAGAGCTATGTTTAATTTCTTCACCATCAGAGGTCTCCCCAATCGCGATCATTATGATATTTTAAAATGAGAGCTTATAGCTGAAGTCTGATTAATGGATGACTTGAACATACATTTTGTTTTAGTTAGTTATTTAATGAAGCTGTATAAACTATTAGACTATGTAGCGTGGACGAAATTGGTGACAACGAGATGGTATTTGGCGAGGTGAGACGGAGAATTCGCCAGAGATCATCTGGCATTTGCTTTACTACTGGAGAAAACATAGAAAAACTCAACCAGGTAATCAGGCCAAGCGAGAATTGAACCCACGCCCGAGTACAGCTCTATAACAGCAGGAAAATTCGCCCTCTGCCTGAGCTACGCCAGTAGCTTTGGACATATACAGTAGAGTCCCTTCTATGTTCATAAATGGGGGTAAAAACTATTAGCCAATCAAAGGTCATTTAATATATTTGTACGTACTGTGTACTACGTTATGTGCCCGCCCCTATCTCGGCGATGCAACCACTCCAGAGCAATGAACCAGTGACTCGTATATAGAGGATGGGGAGTAAGCAACAGGGTGAGTACAAACAATGATATACTTGTCTTTAAGCGTTGGAGGGACCACGAAGCAGATTTCCTACGCGTTTCAACTTTTGTCTGAGTAAATGTATTATTATGAAATGGTATCAGTGTAAATTAATTAAAAGTATTTTTGTCGTTCATGTTAAAACAATTATCCTTTCAACAGGTGGAAAAATTCGAATATCTTACATAATGCAGCACTTCACCCAGCATAATTAGGAACATTAAAACCAGACGTTTGAGATGGGCAAGGCATGTAGCACGTATGGGCAAATACAGAAATGTATATAGAGTGTTAGTTGGGAGGCCGGAGGGAATAAAACCTTTGAGGAGGTCGAGACGTAGATGGGAGGATAATATTAAAATGGATTTGAGGGAAGTGGGATATGATGGTAGAGACTGGATTAATCTTGCTCAGGATAGGGACCGATGGCGGGCTTCTGTGAAGAAGGCAGTGAACCTCCGGGTTCCTTAATAGTCATAAGTAAGTAAGTAAGTAATTAATATTAAAAGAATTGAAGCAGTGAGATCAATAACCATTCAAGTCCATTTACACAAGTTACGAGAAAAATGCAATTTTTTTTTTATTTCTTACCTAATTATTGTTTTTTGCACGTAATATTTCTGGTTATTTTAGAAATCAAGACAAAGTAGTATACCAACTTTTAAAGTATTGTGAAAATATCCAAAATTTAATTTCAAATTTGCAAAAAATGAATGGCCAGAAGTGGACTTGAATGGTTATTGATCTAACCGCTTCAATTATTTTATCTAAACGAGTTATCACTGTAATCATTTACTCTTATATTTGTATATATGTTATTAAAAATATTCTCCTTTTGTAAGTGCATATATTTAGATGCTAAAACAATTCTTATTTAAGTTTGTATCTTCATGTACAAGTGAAAATGAATTTTTTCTTCTTCACTGTATCTTTTGATGTCAATATCGAGCATGGGGAAAACGATCGCTGTATCACTAACGTATTGAGTGGTGTTCCTGTAGTGGGAGGAGTCAGCTAGCTTTCCAAATTAGAAGTTTCCATAATAGAAGTTTCCAATGGAGGGACTCCATTGTAATTTTGTCTTGATTCATCTGTATTAATTAATAAATTGATGCTTTATATACAGAAAATATATTATCACAATGGATCAACAATTTTACGTCCTCATCCAATGAAAGATGTATTTAGGATTTCGTTTCTATCTAATCCACAGCCCGCAGTCTAGATCGAACCCGTGTTCCATAGACAAGCAGAGTTGTGTACCGAAGCTTAAAGTACCAATATTTAAATGTTTTGTAATTTAGAGTTAAAACTGTATGTTGGTATTGATTTCATAACCTGATCTTCAGTTCAGAGACTAAGAATTAAGTGATTCGGAGGTACTTAAAATGTCCTGTTAGTCCGTGACGTCATTTCCACTTACGACAGGTCAATATAAATATCCCTCGCAGAAAGCGGTCACGTCATAAACATATCATATGGTTTTATAACCTGTAACGAGGAAGCTAACTACTTATTTCGTCTCGTTCACGCTTTACTTTCAGCCTAAGGCCATGTTAGTGGATAATCGTTTTAAAATGACTACAGTTAGCGGTGTTACAACTGCGAAACTGGCCGTACAAAGCGCAATAAACTGAAGTTCCATCTGACTTTAATGTTACAACTCTGCAAACATTTAATCTTTTGTAAAAGACTAATTAACCTTGAAACTTGGTTTATTACGAGCTGGTAGATATCTTGGGAACTTCCAAATCTCAAGACTGACAGGGTGACAGGCAATGTACGAGTAAGAGCTTCGTATATATCCCTTCGATTACAAGAAAGCTCTCCTGGGACCTCGCTCGCTCTCTCTCTCTCTCTCTCTCTCTCTCTCTCTCTCTCCACCTCCTAGAAACTATACTTGTGTGACACAGGCTTTGAAGCAGAGTGTTCAACATGCATGCTCTACATTAGGGTTAATTGCAGTGCTTTAATTAATATGAGATTGCGTGAATGATTAGCGACTTCTGAGAGACAAGCAATTATATTAAGATTCAGCTTGTTTAGGCAAGAATACTCTGTCGTTGTGACGTGTAGAACAGACAAATTGCTTTCGATGTCCCAAAGCTCGAATCCCAAAATCATTGACAATGCCACTAACGGGACGATATATTATTTAGAACTTAATGTGGCAATGAAGTCTTTACTCATGCCATTGATATTATTACACAAGAGGAAAATAAAAATATGTATTAAGAAAAAATGGATTATCATTCACACCTCATAGCCAATACAATACATTTAATGTACTGAATATCAAACAAATATACATATATAGCCTATTAACATACTACCATAAAATAATAAATATTATGACCATGGTTAAAGTACAAGAAAACATTATATCATGCCCTTTGTTTGAACCAAATGCAATTCTGAAGCAGGACTAAAGCATGGCTTAAATTTCGGCCCGAGATTGTATAATAACTTCATTAAAACATTCAAAATTAGCATCTTCCATCAATAAATTATTTAAAAGGCATGCACTTCAACTGATTTTAAATCCTGATTAGTATACACCATATTACTTCATTACATTATTGCATAATATTTTGTATTTATTTTGGAATTGTACTATTTAATATTTTTTCAAGTCCACACCTGTGGAGTAACGGTCAGCGCGTCTGGCTGCGAAACCAGGTGGCCCGGGTTCGAATCCCACTCAGGGCAAGTTATCTGGTTGAGGTTTTTTCCGAGGTTTTCCCTCAACCCAATACGAGCAAATGCTGGGTAACTTGCGGTGCTGGACCCCGGACTCATTTCACCGGCATTATCATCTTCATATCATTCAGACGCTAAATAACCTAGATGTTGATACAGCGTCGTAAAATAACCCAATAAAATAAAACAAAATACTTTTTCATTTTACTTTATTATTGTTTAAAGGGGCCATCGCATCTTGGGCTTTATAGTTAACCTACTCTTCTGTGTATTTACCTGATATAATTTCATTGTATTTCTTGTATTATTATTTCTATATCATTATTTTGGTATTTTTCTCTTTACTTTTGCTTACTTATACCTTATTAATTAAATTAAACAGATAATTATTTTAATGTAGGCTTAAGAGTGTAACCTTATTTTTTTTATTATTTAATGTAAACTCTACTCCCGGCCACAAACTTTTGCTTCATCGGGAGTGTCAACCAAAAGTGTACTATTATTATCTTTCAAATAAAAAATTATTATTATTATTATTATTATTATTATTATTATTATTATTATTATTAAACTTCAAGGCACCAAACTTGTCTTAAAGGAAAAAGTAATTTTTAGAGGAGATATATTCATACTACACTCGCACTCTAAACGTTTAATCCACTTTCGACAAAGATTTATATTAACTTTAGCTAAGTTCTTGAGACAGATTTTGTAAGAGTACTCCTGTTTTCGTGTGACGATTCAGCCACATCTGTTTTTTCACCTTAAAATAATTTTCTAAAAAATTAGGATACACATTTCGTGTGTTTAAATCCGAACGAAGGCGACAGAATTATATCCCACTAATCCTTCCTTCGAAAGGAATTGAAACTGGGAAACCAGACATGACTAGCCATTTGTAGTCCACGCTACAACTTGGAAGTTAGCACAGTAAGTCTGATTAGTAGTGTACTGTAGTCCAACCAGGAGAAAGTCTCAGGGGAATGAGACGCAGCGGTGAAATGCTATGAATGAATGTTAATGTCATAAGATGTCATAAGGTCACACACGTGGGTACACGCAGCTCCATTGGCTAACTTTGAAAGCACAAGCGATAACACTGATACACATATATTTATACTACCCTAGTTACAAAATAAGATCACGGTTAATTTCCTGGTCTTTTAATCCATCCATACAAGAAATAACATATGCAGGAGAGAGCATGTTTTTTAAACTGACGTTATAACGATAATATTGTCTATCTACTTCGCCGCAATAGATGACGCAATAGTAAGCACATTTCTTTCACGGTTAATCTCCTGGTTGGAGAACAGTAATTGCTAGAGGAATTTCATAACGCACATAGATGACTATATTATATACCATACTAATGCTTTTCGAGGAGTTGCCTTATCCTTATAATGTCGAATTTATGTTGATAGATGAAACTAAAACACTGAGAGAAAATATAGTATGTTAGACAAAGAACTTCGCTCCGTCAGTAAGAATTCAGAATATATAAGTTGGCCACGATATATGTAATACGACTTTTAAGACAATTTCTACAAGTTATTCTACACAAACCCTAAAATCACATTTCAAATTTGTCTAAATTACTTCGGAAATAGTGTGCATAATTAAGATTACCGTTGAAATATAAAGTATTGCGGAATGTATTATTAATGACAACCAGAACTATATCTTACACGAGATTCATTTCAGAGTTCCATATTTCAGTCAGCAGAAATGGATTTGAAACTGAGGCTATCGTAAGTTAGAAGCATTGTGGAGATTATAATCTCAGGGGAGAATAAATGTTAAACAAGAGGTTTACACTCTGAACATGTAATTATCACAAAACGCAGTATAGTAAAAGGAGAAGAACTACAATGGTCCTTACGGACGAAAGCATCAAGTACTCTCTGCAAAACGTTCTCAATGGTATTCCAAGAAATGTTCCACAGATATCAGCTGAATGAAGAAACCTTGTTACTTGAATTCGCTGCTTGTCATTTTTTTTGTACACTCGCATTTTTTCATTTACTACAAAGTTTCATTTTAAGTTATGCTAAACATCATATTCATTAAAAACTGAGAAGAGGAAGTTGAAAGTAAACAACAAAAATCATTTTAAGCTGAATACAGGGTTGTTTCCGATCTCTGATAACGAATTTGAATGACGTCATATGCGTCAGGAATCACACCGACAACTGAATTGCGGCGAGAGTGACAGACGTGTAGGGAGTGATTTCATAATCAAGAGTGCACGGTGTATCACAGTAGCAATGCCCAAGAAAATCGAAACTTTTTTGGAGGGGTACATAACAACTCTTTCCGATGCCAAGTACAGTTACGTGAAAATCATATTAGGCTGCAAAAAACGTGGTTTCGTTATTGCCAAGAAAGGCATCTTGTGTGTATCTAAGAAGACTGGCAAAACTCGGATGGGATTAATTTCAGAGTGGAAAAAGCAAGCAAATCTACCCTCCGTCACAAGTCGCCGCGACCCCACGAGATGATACAAATTAATTCCAATCGAGCTTTACCAATCTTATTAAGTACACAGAAGATGCCTTTCTTGGAAATAACGAAACCTCGTTTATTGCAGGCTTCTTTTTAACTTAGGTTAACTGTACTTGACATTGGAAAGGGTCATAATGTACCCCTCCCAAAAGGCTCGATTTTCTTGGGAAGTTCTGCTATGAGTCGCCGTGCACTCTATGTTATCACTCACAACTGGTCTGTCACCTCGCACCACAGTTCAGCTGTCGTGTGACTCCTGACGCACATGATGTCATTCAAATCGTTATCAGAGATCGGAAACAACCCAGTATTATTTAGTAACATAGATAAAGTCATGCTCGGTCGTCTAATAATTATCATGCTTGACTCTAAACCAATCGTGAGCTAAAATTCGACCGAGAGCAATTTATTTTTAGGAGAGGAAAATCAGCATTATGGTTTCTTATCTCTGGTGATAGGTTTATTTTTTTTACACATAACAGACCCATTTGTTCATTAATAAAGATAAATGAAGGCAATATTCAATGTCCGAATCCATTAATATTATTTTCCGAATTATCTATAAAAGAAACTATTATGCTCGCGAATTTAGAAGCTTCTGAAAGAATATGATAGAAATATGTAAAATTCGAATTATCACTTGTTCACCACAAACTTCTATATGTAACGTTACCTCAAAATTACAGTACTAGTACAAGATGCACAAATTGGAAATGAGTATCAAATAAGAGGAAAGTAGTTGAGAAGAGCCAATGACTTAGTTGTAAAGTGCTCAGCATTGGAAATGAGCCAACCGCAGATCACTGCTACATTAATCAAGTAACTACAGGGCACAAACATGGAAATACCGACCAATTTAATGCTAAAACTGATCACGAAGAGAAAAAGAAATTGGCTTGGTCACTGCTAAGAAGAAACTTCCTACTATATGATAGACTGGAAGAAATGGTCAACGAAAAAAAGTGTTCGGAGAGAAGAAGATATCAGATAACACACAATAGTAAGAAAAATTGATTGTATGCGGAGACGAAGAGGAAGGTGGGGAAAGGGAAGGTTGGAGAATGCTGGGTTTGTAGTCAAGAGTTTGCCCTTGGGCAGAAAACTATGAATAAATTAATGAAAGTAAGAAAAGACTTAGTTTAATTATGAGATGGAAGTAGGATGGGAAAAGGAGTAAAGGGAAACGAACAGAAAAAAAAGATTGTAAAAGAAGAAAGAAAAGAAACGAGAACATAGAAAAGAGTATCATACCTACATTGTGTTCAATTTCAATAATTCTTTCGGGTGAAAATTTTTCTCTTAATGACTCAGAATTAGATTCAATTCATAATGCCCATTTTAAATATGCTCCTATTGTGTCAGCTGAAGTAGAAAGAAATTTTTCGAAGTACAAGGCTTTGTTGGCTGACAATAGGAAATATATTTTTATTTAAAAAATTGCACAAGGTATTCATTGTACAGCAGTGGCAAAAAACCCAGACCGACAGAATAATCGAAGTCCCCGAAATGAGCCACTGCGCATGCCACGCCCGCATTCACAAGATAGCGAGTAATCTATTGAAATTGTTGTAGTTTCGACTGCTGACGTAACTCATTTCGAAAGCCATTAGTAAATAAGCTCGTAAAATTTATGTTCTTGGAATAATAAGTTAATTAAGTAGCAAAATATCGCTGCAATCGAAAAGTATTCGAAATAAATTTGAATAAGAAACAAAAAAATGTTTTCTTTCCAGGCAGGATTCGAACCACGAAAGTCTTAGTTACCAGTCTATCGTGGCTCTGGAGTGAACAAGGCTCTGAAATCAGCTACAAGGGTCGGTGCGGTTTTTTTTGCCACTACTGTACATTGCAACTCGAGACTCATAAACTGAACTAAAAGAGGAATGCGAAAAAATCATAGTATACGCCAACAACTAATAATTTTAATAAAATAAAAAGCATACTACGATATGAAATTCCATACTTCAGCTTGCTTCTCATGTGTATTTTATTCTTAAATAAATAGTTCATTGTCATAAACTGATTTACTAATTTATTTTACAACTGAAATTATTACCTAATTATAATATTGTTAGGTCATATTTTTATGTTATAATGCATATTTCTGGAATTTTTAGGTCATAATTACATATTTTATACTGCATATTTTGGAAATTTTAGGTGAAAAAAAACTCAGCCCTAATAATTATGTTAAGAGATAAACTCTATTATCTAATCTTATGTAAAAAAATAATACCAGTACTGAATGAAATCCTTAATTTACAGCAAACGCTTACAAATCCATTATTCAATATATGTTAATGCTGTATAAGCTACGTTTTCTTTTCAATGTTAAAAATAATACAAATACTTAGGCTAACAGAAAGGATTTCGAGAAACATTAATATTCTGCATCCAAAATAAATTAGCCTTAATTGTAAAATTAATAATTACATATCTACTATCTTAACAGGCGCCTCGAGTGTCTGTAGATCTATAAACAGGCACCGTTAGAAGCTTGATACGATCTGTGGACGTACAATCACTGGAACTCCCCATCCATTGCGTGCACATAGACTCTATTGTTCTCGACCCCCTTCTTCTAGCACGCAGAATATAATGTGCCTGTTTCTTGGATTAACCAATGTGCAGGAAATTAACCTGCGTATCACGTATATTTTTACATCTAGGAGTTTTTTATAGGGATTTACTCTGCGTGTATTTTAGGCTGAACATGACAATGTAAATACAGAAGGATTCACGAGTAAACTGGAGCTTGTATAAGATTAATAATTACGTAACAATAAATGTAAAGACACTAACAATAATAAAAAGGAAACAATAGTCATCACCACCTATCACGTATTAGAGTGGTAACTATTTTGACTTTCTGTCTGTTGCTCGATCGTCTAATCTTTTCTCCATTTTAGCAGTTAATTCAGGACTTTCGTAAATTATCTTCCATTTTATATGCTATGAGTATAATTTTATTATTCATTTTTTATTTATTTCTATATTTAATTCTTCCTTCTTTCTATCTTTATTTCTTTCATTCTTTCTTTCACTATTTCTTTCTTTCTTTCTTTCTTTCTTTCTTTCTTTCTTTCTTTCTTTATTATTTATTTATTTATTGTGTGAACTATAAGCCTTCTTTAAATCACAGATTTATAATTTTATTTATCATTAAGTCATTATTCTATCATTGTCATCATCATCACCATCACCATCACCATCAACAACAATAGCAGCAGCAGCAGCAGCAGCAGCAGGAATTCATTAATTAGACCATTGCTTTGCTCCGATATCGTTTCGTCCATGGTTTCTTTAATTGTCGCATGTTCTTCCTTCCTACGTGTGCGCAAACTATATATTTCTATTGGTATTCTGTTAACATAATTTTTTCTACGCGTTAATCGAATTATGTGTATAACCCATAACTTCTTTTATCATGGTTTTAAGTCTATAGTTCGAAATATATCAGTTGTTGAATATCTCATTACGATAACTGGAAATTCTCATTTTACTTCTATACCGTAAAGCTGAAACATACATTACTTTATAAAAATAAAAATTTCTAATATTACTTTCCTTCTTAATTTTTATAATTATTTTTCATTATATCTTAAGACTTTCAAAATTTTCAACAGTTCCCTCCAGACAAAATATTATTTCCCTCTAACAAACACAGCACCGCGCCCTCTAGAAACATTAGAATGTCGTTCTGTGCAGTGCTGTTATACGAGATCTAATATGTTTGATGTTCTGTTTTTCAAATTCAAGTTTCTGCACTTATGTACTTGTTCCAGAGAACGCCTCAATTATGGCGTGACAACTGCTAACTACTTTGATCGTGTTAAGTTCCTTGTCATAGTGGAATGCTATAATCTTGGTCTTCTTGAGATTATTTTTTGCTATTTATGTAAGATTAATCGAATATATAGTCATTTCACATTGCTTTACCTCATCACATGCCTGCCAAACTCGTGCTCCCAAGACGCGAACGAATAGACGTACGGAGGGGGTGTTACTAGTCTTCTCACTGCTTCGTGTCCCTTGCATCGACTCAACATAAGGTGGGGCCGGACGCGTGAACGTAACAAAGCTGTTGTAATAATAACAGTGGCTGCTGGTTTGAATAATTTCAAGGAAAAATTGTTCCGGGCCGGATATCGATCCTGGGACCCTTCGCTTAGCGCACGAATGCTCTCCCGACTGAGCTACCCCAGGAACATTCTGACGGTGTCGTGCATAGTTCCTGGGGTAGCTCAGTCGGGAGAGCATTCGTGCGCTAAGGGAAGGATCCCGGGATCGATACCCGGCCCCGAAACAATTTTTCCTTGTAATTATTCAACTCTGCTTACAGGGAGCTACTACCTGAAACCAGATTTGCATAATATATTCGTTACTGGAAGTACGTTAACAGAAAGCCACAATTTAAGTCACACAGAATTTGTGTGCACTCAAAGTTGGGTTCTGGCGTCTTGTCAGCTCATTTGTGTTGTGTGGATTAAAAGAAAATTGTGACGGTGTCGTGTATAATTCCTGAGGTAGCTCAGTCGGGAGAGTATTCGTGCGCTAAGCGAAGAGTCCCGGGATCAATACCCGGCCCCTGAACAATTTTTCCTTAAAATTATTCAAACCTGTGTTCCAGGGAGCTACTACCTGAAAGCCAGATTTGCATAATATATTCCTTACTGGAGGTACGTTAACAGAAAGCCACAATTTAAGTCACACAGAATTTGTGTGCACTCAAAGTTGGATTCTGGCGTCTTGTCAGCTCATTTGAGCTGTGTGGATATAAAAGAAAAATTGTGACGGTGTCGTGTATAGTTCCTTGGGTAGCTCAGTCGGGAGAGCATTCGTGCGCTAAGGGAAGGATCCCGGGATCGATACCCGGCCCCGAAACAATTTTTCCTTGTAATTATTCAAATCTGCTTATAGGGAGCTACTACCTGAAACCAGATTTGCATAATATATTCGTTACTGGAGGTACGTTAACAGAAAGTCACAATTTAAGTCACACAGAATTTGTGTGCACTCAAAGTTGGATTCTGGGGTCTTGTGAGCTCATTTGAGCTGTGTGGATATAAAAGAAAAATTGTGACGGTGTCGTGTATAGTTCCTGGGATAGCTCAGTCGGGAGAGCATTAATGTGCTAAGGGAAGGGTCCCGGGATCGATACCCGGCCCCGGAAAAATGTTTCCTTGAAATTATTTAAACAGGGAGCTCTACCTGAAAGCCAGATTTGCATAGCGGCTGCTGGTACTGTGTATATACCTTGCACTTCTATTTTGGTATGTACTTATTACTGTAATAACTTAATCACTATCCTCGTCTTTCTCAGAAGGCCTATTTGTCCGTAAAATGTATACAGGGTGATTCAGGAGGAGTTATCGCCACTTACAGAGCATATTCTCAAAGACATTTTGAGCATGGGTCCAATTCTCAATATCTTCAGAATTACGCTAATTCAAAGTTGTTAAAAATACCTATTTGTCTTAAGTTTTATGGGTAAAAGAATATTACCATTAGACAATGTACTATTCAGAAGTATAATTTATTTAATTGGCTAGTATTCTGAAGCTAAAAGTGTTGTTAATTCCATAGTTACTTCGAACAGAAATTATTTTTCAATTTTTACTACAAAATTACGTTTTTCTTATGCATAAATCACGTCATTCTTGTATACTCTTTAAGACTGTACATTAGGATTCAAAAGTGAACTGTAAATAACCAAGTTGTTAGAAGGCATGTGATATGTAACAATTGTTGTGATAAGCGTGTAAGAATAATGTAATTTTTAGTTAAAAATTGGAAATAAAAGTCTGTACAATGAAACTTAGTTGGGAGGCTGGAGGCAAAAAGACCTTTGGGGAGGCCTAGATGTAGATGGGAAGATAATATTAAAATGGATTTGAGGGAGGTGGGATATGAAGGTAGAGACTGGATTAATCTTTCTCAGGACAGGGACCAATGGCGGGCTTATGTGAGGGCGGCAATGAACCTCCGGGTTCCTTAAAAGCAAGTAAGTAAGTAAGTAAGTAAGTAGGTAGGTAGGTAAGTAAGTAAGTAAGTAAGTAAGTACAAAGGAACTAAGGAAGTAAGAACAAATTTTTAGCTTCAGAATACTAGCCAATTAATTCTCTAATTGTAATATTCTTTTCTCCTTAAAACTAAAGAAAAAAAGGCATTTTTTAACAACTTATTTAGAATAGGACACATGTTTATATGGCAGTTTTTGCTCAGAATTTCTTCACGAATAAGCTCCGTAAGTGACGGTAATTCCTCGTGAATCACCCTGTATACATTTTACGGACCAATAGGCCTACTGAGAAAGACAAGGATGATAAAGTTATTACTGTAATAAGTATATACCAAAATAGAGGTGCAAAGTACATGCACAGTACCAGCCACCATTGTTACTAGTACTTCAGCTCTGTTTACGTTCACGCGCCCGGCCCTATTTTGCGTCGAGTCAATGCAAGGGACACGAACGGCCCTATTTTGCGTCGAGTCAATGCAAGGGACACGAAGCAGTTACGAAACTAGTAACCACTCCATTCGTGTTCGTTCATGCCTTGGGAAGACGAGTTTGAAATGCAGGCATTATACGCTCCCCTTTAAAGATTTTAATACTCAATTCTTTCTTTCATTAGTTATTTCTTAGTGAACTTGTCTTTGAACCATACAAAAGAACTGAATTTCTGAAACATTATTAAATAAAAGTTGTGACTTTTTGTATAAAGTTATATTTACTATGTAGTAAATTGGGAAACAATAGTCCGTCATATACAGTAGGTCTATATTATTTCAATGGACAAACTGCCAAGCATATTTCGTTCGAAATGTGGATCAAAAATATATTTCTCTATAGACATACGATTCAAAATACCATAAAACGTTGTACAATACACGACCGTTGTAAGAACTCAACATGCTCACATGAATAAATGAACTCGCTGTCGCTCGTTTAGTTAAATTCCATGCTCGCATGTTAAGTTCTACATAACGGTCTTGTAACATAAATAACTATAATAATATCAAAGACCTATTGTTTCAGACATGTAAAAGTACAAAAAAATTCGCCGAGTTCTTACATTACATATGCACTGTATCTTCTTTTGATAAGAATTGGGTATGTATGTAGGCATGTATGTATGTATGTATGTATGTATGTATGTATGTATGTATGTATGTATGTATGTATGTATGTATGTATGTATGTATGTATGTATGTATGTATTATAATTATCATCATCATTACTATTATTATTATTATTATTATTATTATTATTATTATTCTCTGCCCTTATATATGTATAACGTTTATATTATGCTAGGTTTCCAGACTTTATAATCTTTAAATCGTGAAAATCGGATGTACAACAATGCAATATTTTAATTTGAAAAGTTGAATCATCATTAAGTACTCGTCCAGTTTACTCCTGTGGCATCTCGTCACAAAAATGTAGTGCGGACTATTTGCCATAAGTTCCTGGTATTCGTGCAATTTTAGCAGACACGCAGAAGCAAATACCGACAAACATATTTGCTGAGCGCCTCTTTAAACAATCGATATATTGATTTAGAAAATTCTTCAATTATTAGAGCCAAGTATCCAATAACCGATAGCTAAACTTTAACGAAATTCCTCTTGGAAATAAAATATAGAGGGGACGGGAATTGAACTGATGCGATTAAACAGGGGTGAGGAAATCTCTCTCTTTTTCACATAAATCACTGTTGGGACAAGGCTGAAATCGAAATGGATTCAAGACAGAATTTCAAATGGCCGCATTTTCTGAAAAAATGACTACAATGAATTGGTCTGTCAGCAGTGGACTTTTTTTTTTTTTTTTTGTATTTCTGGGAAGGTTTAACTTAGGCTGACTACAATAAATTATTTATACAATAATTATGTATTTATAAGTCCTGTTTGTTACACTAGTCTGTGTCCGTTCCGTGTCCTGTTCTAAGTACCCCTCTAAGAAGTTCTCTTCAATATTACTGGTGAAATTTCATTTACTACGCTTTCATGGAGTATTCAAGTCGATTTGAATATGTTCACCGTACTAGATACGATCCTCCCTATCCTGTTTTCATGCAATTTTCGATACGGTACATATTGAAAACGACGGACTCTTGTGAAAGAACTAATAAATTATTTAATATAATGTATTTTTTTAGAAATAATGTAACATAAATTTAATGAATCAGTAAATTTTAAAAACTCTACTTCATAAAATTCAACAAATAAAAAAGAAATGAAGTACAGGACTAAAATATCTTCCACACGATTTGAACTCACCACAGCGTTGTTTTCGTTATTATTTTCTTGTCATTTCTTCTGAAGGGTCAATTATATGTAGCACTGACAGTTGTTGCTCGTTATTGACAAGTTGTGTGGTATTTTCAAGTTTTCAGAGACACATTCATTGTAAAATGGAATTCTTAATTGCACGTTCTACATTAAGGATATGAAAGTTATCGATTTATTGTTCTAAAGATAACACGTACTTGAAAAAATATATATATATACAATTTTATTGGACATGTGTATATGTATCATCGTCACCACTACCACCACCACACTTTCAAATAATAATAATAATAATAATAATAATAATAATAATAATAATAATAATAATAATAATAATAATAATAAGCCTAGTGGGCTGTTACTATCTCCAAAAATCGTATGTGACATCTTCCACTGGATATGTTCCTTCGTAGTATGTAGCAAATATAAGTATTCTTGAGCGTCCCATTCTTTCTACATGTTGAAGCCAATTTTCTTTACTATTTCAAACATCGTAAAAAATGGTGTTATTTATAATTATTCTGATATAGTATTCCTCTTCTAATCCAAAACAACTACTAGTTTTCCTCACGCATTATACACTAGAATTCTAAAATGTATTAAAATAAGATGTGGAAAAAAAATTTCTGTACTGGTAATGTATTTCTATCGTCTTTCTTTATATTTTCAAATTAAACATTTCTGCCCTTAAGATTAATTTGACACACATTGGAGTTCCATGATACGGAAAACTGATATTAGGTTCGGTCTCTATGTAAGACAATACAAGACATAATATTAATTGAATAATTTATCAATGCCTTGAACGGGATTTAAGATTTTCCAGAAGGTTAGAACTGGATTCGGAAATATCTCAGAAACTGGGGTTCCATCTCCGTTGTTGATAGAAATAACACATATAGCATGTTTAAAAAGATTGAAATATGAAATTTTCCTCCGATTCTCACCCCTTTCCTCAACTTTACAAATTTAATTATTCTACGAACACACTTTATTTCACCTTACGTATCTCCTCACTTAATTACAGTGGCATAAGAGCACATGTGATACCAAATGAAAATTGTTAACCAGATGTAAAATTCTCTATGCAATGCTTACACATATGCCGATAAAGCGGAAAAGCATTTCATAACGTCTGCCGGATAATCGGATTAACTCTGGTGACGCTCAGGATTTTGCCTCAGCCATTTCTACTATAGAGTATATCCGAGTTTTACGTCAAATCATAGGTTCACTCTTATCATTTTCTCTCAGGAGGTTACTCCTACTGTCAATCGATTGGTGATGGCAGAGCAGGACTTTCGGGAATAAAACTTTCGGGAGGGAATAAAAATAAAAAAACGGGGTTGAAACATACGGTCGTGGCGTACACTGCGGTCAGATAAAATTCTTATGACAGAATTTTAAAACGGCGTTAAAATTAATGTTCTGCAAGAGACGGTTGTGCGTAGATGCAGTCGAAAAAAGTAATCATTATATAATTTGAATGCAAATGTACTTCAAATGGTGCGGGATGAAATATGAATAGGAAAGGAAGAGATTCACGATCTTCCTATAGTGGAATTTAATGTCAGCAGACAGGCAGAGCTCTGTAATTGTACACTGAACGAGAGGCTCCAATGACAGGAGCACGGATTCATCAAGCCAGCCTCTCCACACCTGCACCGAGAGAGAGAAAGAGCGAGAGAGCGAGAGAGATTGCTGGTACTAGAGTAATTATTATCATAGGCCTACGTGGCGAGTGACGTCACCTCATCCGTCTCTTCCCCAGCTCTATAAAATGGATTAATTTGTACCATGAATGTCGTTCACGTTGTCAAATGGTCGTCTGTGTAAGAGTGATTGCTCCCCACCACACAAATACGGACGACTATAAATTTAATTCACATAGATTCTACCACCCACAGTACGAGCTGCTGAAGTGAAATGCGTACAGTCTGCAGAGAAAGTAAAGCATTTCTCTCAAATATTATGATCTTGAGCTAAACAGTAATGTTGATTATTATTATTATTATTATTATTATTATTATTATTATTATTATTATTATTAATTCTTAAGGGTGATATTGATTGTGAATCTTTCCTAAGCAATATCAGTCTTCGTATTCCTGCTAAGGGTTTAAGATATCATAAAATGTTTTACAATAGAAATTCTAAATCTCTCTCTCCGGTCTGCAGATGTATAAAATATGCTAATATGCATGGATCAAACTTGGATCCATTTAATGTGTAGTGTATACTTTGATTGGATAGTTTGACTCCATGTGTAGTTGGTATAGTTCATGTATTTAGTTAGTATAATTTTTGTGTTCAATTATATGGTTTTGTGTGTTTTAGTTTGAATAGCTTGACTCCGTGTATAGCGGTATAGTTAATGTATTTAGTTAGTATAATTTTTGTGTTCAATTGTATAGTTTTTGTGCGTTTAGTTTTGATAGTTTGTGTGTTTAGGCTGTACAATTTATGTGTGCAATTGGTATAGGTTTTTTTGTATTTAGTTTGTGTGTGAGTTAAGACTATGTATGTGTTCAGTTTGTGCAATTTTTTCTTTTTTCTTTTTATCGTGTGTTTAGTGTGGACAGTTGTGTTCAGATTATAATTTATGTGTTCAGTTTTCATATTTTTGTGTGGATGTTTAGTTTGCATAATTTATGTGTTTAGTCTGTATTGTTTTTCGTGTTAAGTTAGTATAATTTGTTTATGTGTTTAGTTTGTAAGTGTATAGTGTAAGCTCTCTTGGACTGGCTCCCCAAGTGTAGTAGACCTTCAGCTCACCCTACACTCTCCTGTAGGAGGCCGTTGCCCTTATGGGATTTCAGGCTTTTCGTATATACTTTGAAGTTTTATATCAGTTTTCATTTATATCTTTTGTTTAAACATGTATTTTAATATTATTCTCGCTAACTTTTATATCATTTTGTTATTTATTAATTTACTTGATTCCATCCTTTCATTTTCAAATACAATTACTTTTAATCTCATTATGCTATGTAGTTTAGTCATCCATTTTATCCCGTCCATTCATTGTCTTTTATTGTCGTTGTATTATAATCTTGTATATCTTTGTAATACTATTTTATATGATTCCATTCCTCATTTATGATTCCATTATTTCATTTGTAATTATCATTTTAATTAATTGCCATTAATTTAATTATTTCTTTGTACTTTCATTGTATATTATTGCCAATGTTTTTGTTATATTGTTTGTGCTGAACTGTAATTGGCCTCTGGCTGTTGTACTGCACATTAAATATAAGTAAATAAATAAAAATAAAATAAATTATTATTATTATTGTTATTGTTATTGTTATACGGTAGAAAAGTTCATGTCTTGGAGGGTAAATGCGATATTGCTATACAGGGTGGAAGTGAAATAATCTTGCAGGTTTTCAGAGAGAATAGCTCATCTTGTATGTGACAAAAAATACTTACCATAGTATTAGAATTATTTGTATAGGCTATAAGACGTCTATGTCTTATGTGCTGAACAAGCAATAGTACGTCATGTCTATTTCATGTCATTTTTATGTCATATACATCCTTAAAAGTAATATGTATATTTCTACGAAATGCTCACTTATTTTTTTTTTAATTTTATTTTTAAGTAACAAGTCTGTGTATGATATGTCCTGGGAAGGTAATGTATGTAATATGTATGCATTTCATATATTGTGTATCTATTTCTATATATTATATCTATTTTATCTTATATCTTTGTATTTGTACAATATAAATATGATTTTTATTGTCATGCACATTTAATGTAATATGTGTATTTTATGTCATAATTATGTATATATTTTATGTAACTATTCGTACAGGGCTATAATATGTATGATTTAATTACAGCCCTAATATACCTTCGGGTAAAATAGGGTTCTATAAACTTGGAAATTAAAAAATAATAGATTTTTTCCCCCCAAATTTTTAACGCCCACTTATAGAAAAACTAAAAAGGAATCATTTATTTTTTGTAGGTTATTTTACGATACTTTATCAACATCTAAGATTATTTACCGTCTGAAAGTGATGAAAGTGATAATGCCGATGAAATGAGTCCGGAGTCCAGCACTGAAAGTTACCCAGCATTTGCTCATATTGGGTTGAGGAAAAACCCCGGAAAAACCTCAACCAGGTAACTTGCCCCGACCGGGAATCGAACCCGGGCCACCTGGTTTCATGGCCAGACGCGCTAACCGTTACTCCACAGGTGTGAACTGGAATATTTTATCTCAATAGCGTGGACGGTTTTCGTCTAAATTTAATTTAAAAACCACTAATTTCCAGCCACTGAATAATTCAACCAGGTTACAACGTTGTCGCCAGAGAGGGAGATGGAAAGTAGTGCACCTAGCGAGACAGACCTGAGTTCATTGCTCTCTTAAATCTGTATTAAAAGGAAAAAAAAGTGTGTTAGCGGCGATGTTGGCAGAGTGCTGAAACTTCCAACTTAATTTTCTGCATTCAATTACAAAACATAATACAGTTTTCCTATTCTTTTAATAGTAACCTAACGCCCTTTTCATTCTGCAGGATTATTTAACTTCCATCCTGTACATACCTGACTTTAAGGTTTCAAGAGTAGATTCCAACATATCTACGTTATAGTCATAGACGGTGAACCATTTTTCCTTCTTTCAACTTTCTCTAATATCCTTCAGGCGTCAGAGTTTCCTTTCAAACACTCTCTTTATTCCACTCTATTCGTGGCCTCCTTTTAATTTCTTCGATTCCCCTTTCTTGCTTATTTACTAATCCGTCTATCATTTTTAATCCATCTATGAGCTCATATATAGTATTGCACTTACATCAAATCGTTCTTAGCTTCAGGGAAATATCATCTGCGTTATTAGACCCGTAAGATTATACAGCTAATGATTTTGATGAATTTAACGTGCAAGATTTGTGAACGGCTGCTCCCTTGTAGTGATTAGCAGACGACTGCAAACGAGAGAGGCGCATTGATGAGATTGTAATACGAAGATAAACAGTATGTCCCAATGTTACTGATGTTTAATGGATAAAGTTCTAATCATTATTGAACTATTTACCGAAATGAAAAGTGGCTTCCAAAAGGTTTGCAGGTTTGCACTTGAAGTTAATAGTAATAATATATTTTTAATCCTTAAATGACCACAATAAAACATTATAAACTGGTAATATAAATGTACACATTTACCCAGGACAATGAAACCACATCTCTAAATATTAACGTGGATAAACTGTCCAAGACTTTGCTCATTTTATGAAGTAGTTTTTAAAATCGGCAGTCATCGCTAACTCATCGAAAGAATCTATAACGTCATGAATATCCATCGATGAAAAGTCTGATAAATTAGAGCAGAATTAAAAAATAAGGCCCATTCTACCAATCAAACCCGTGGTCTCTCTCTTCATCAATAGTATTTTGGTCTTGCTTTCATTACTTGCATTGGTTTTCTAAGTCCCTTCGCACATGACCCAACCATCTCAGTTCATACTTTGATCCACTTTACTTTAAATTCTGTTTGCTATACATATTTGTGATGCGACGCGCCGATTTCTTTCTATTTCTCCCCGCATATTTGATTTCTGCAGATGCTAGGAGACTTTTCTTTCATGTTTGAGAACTACTTAAAGAAACAAATACTTAAGAGGGTGCATCTACTACATTATTTCACATGAGTTATAGCCTACAGAGTCTTTCATAAGTAACGAGTCAATAAAAAAAATCAACTACTTTGGATAATTTTTAAATGATGTTCATCCTCACAAGAAAGAACCCTTCCCGGTGCCGTACAGTCGATTTGGAAACAAACACCCCCTCCCCCGGCGCCAGAGGAAGCTACTTATTCATGTGTGCTGCATTTGACACCAACTTAAAATGATCTGGAACATGGTCTTCTATACGCTAAGGATAATAGTGCACGGCCATGCCTATACACATTGTTGTGATAGACTGGAATGATAAAATGCCACGCAGCCGCTTAACGTTATTGCAGAAAATAAAAGTTGCTGCCTGGTTTCAACTTGGAAACAGTGTCACTCAAACTAAGTGTTTATTCCGTAGACAAAGTCTTTCCCGGCAGGTGGATCGGTCGCACAGGCCCAATCCATTGGCCTCCGCGATCACCTGATTCGACACCCCTGGACTTCTTTTGTGGGGATTCATCAAGGGTCGTGTCTATGTGACTAAACCACCCACCATTCCTGAATTAGTGGAACGAATTAAAAACACAATACAAATAGTTACGCCTGACATGTCACCAGAGTCCATGAAGAGTTGATACGTCGCTTATATTTGTGCATTCAGCAGAACGGAAGACATTTTGAAAATTGTAGCCTACACCATAATTTGTCAACAATTCAAACTGTTTTTAGATTTATGTATGTGTTTTAATAAAGGTTTAAAACACTAACCATTCTTTCATTTAATAGCTCTGGCGGTGGGAGAAGGGGATGTTTGTTTCCAAATCGACTGTACGACATCGGGAAGGGTTGTTTCTCGTGAGGATGAACATCATTTCAGAAAATTATCCAAAACATTTAATTATTTGATAGACTCATTACTCATGACAGATCTGGAAATCTAGTCATTACAAGCACATTTTGTTAGTTCTTTTATTAAAATCTGTCACATTTGTAATGCTTTCAATATGACCAGTAATATATAGATAATTTTTAGTTTTTTTTTTTTTAAATTAACATGTAGCAACGCTACAGAACATAAATCACAGCACGTGATCCTTTATTATACTGACTTGTATATAGATGGATATAATTCTACTTGAAATATCCTAATTTGTCATCTTCCATTCCATATTATATAAAGATTTATAAATTCTCATTTTGGTTTTCTTACTGACTTTTTTACCAATGATAACATTATTTAATTGATGGTACAATTGATTTGCTTTCCTGTTCTATTATTCATTTAATCAACTGACGTAAAGACTGTTTCCAAAACAGTCGCCACAAACGACGGCTGACAGCCAAGTATGAGGAATGAAAGATAAAGGAGGCGATAGGATTAACAACGTTGTCAGATTGCAACCCGATCCCATCTATCTTATTCTAAGCTTGATATTTTGCAGCATCGCTAAATATCGGCTGTCTTCTGCTATCCGCTTGAAGTAGCTATACATTCAATAAATTAATCCCTTGCTTTTTTACAGTATACTTGTCTCTTGCGTCTGTATTCTGCTGCATTAACTCAATATTAATGTTATGCACTTTATATAATAAAACAGAAACAAAACACACTTAAATCAATAAGTTTTCCGGAACGTGGCACAGAGATCCCATGACAAAGAGTACTTGAACTGTAGTGACAGTGACAGACTGTTACAATTATGATTGCCAATGGTAGCCTACACGACGCATTCTTGCTCATCTGCTTGCGGTTCGTGGCGACAAGTATAGGTACTCTAACTTTATACTATTGACTTATTTTAGTTGCTGTCTCTTGCATATATGTGTTTCCCTATTTCCGTTTTCAACGTCGCGCGTCGATATCTTCAGACATTAAATACAACATTTGTAACATCATTGCTGTTGTTTAGAATAAGTACCAGAACTTAAATTTTATATATATATATATATATATATATATATATATATATATATATATATATGAAACTACTTTATATTCCTTAATTAATGGTGATAATTATTTAAACATAGAGTTGTTTTTAAATAATTACTACCCTAGTTTCATTATTATTTTAAGTAACCCGTCACTTTAATGTCAAAACAATTTTAAAGAGAAATAATGCTTAGTTTTCGTCCCAAAAATGACAATATCTTTGATCAATTATCCCGTATATAATGATCTATTGCTTAACTCATATTCATGTACGAGACGACATGAATAAAAATTTAAAATTTACTATTATCAATTAGATGCGCAACCTATCTTAATTTATTTTATTGGAGTGATAAATCACTGTCCAAGTCCTTTAGCTGTAAACCATATTGGCAGATATATCTATATAAAATATGTTACATCTGTCTAAACGATAGCAGATGGATAAAGTTTGTTTTTCATGTTAGTTCAGTGAACTGAAAATTTACACTAAATGGAGAAATAACATTCTGAAATAATGTGATAAATTAAATGTTATAATTAACAGAACGAAGCTTATCACATTCACTATTTAATCATCAAATAACTCTCAATTATCTAAATTAAAACATGATAAGGCTATGCAACTGTTAAGTGCAAAACTGAAATAAAGTCACTTTCTCTATTTATAACGGTAGATTTTTTACAGGACGTAACTGAATAGTCGAATATTTATCAGATTGTTCACAAAGAACTTCGTGAGATTACTATTTTATGAAATGTTTTGCGCTCAAATGTGTAACACTATACAGGGTGATTCAAAACCTCTCCGACAAACTCTGAGGGATGATAGATCTAACAATAAGGAACCCTTTTTGTTAAACAACATATGTCTTTTGACGCGTCGCTTCGAAGTTACCGTTGAAAACGTTTTTTCGAGGGCGTACGTCAATGTATGCGAATGTGTGCACCCCTGTTTGTTTGTTGAGATGTTTGTAAGAGACGAGAAGGGTTGTCGTTATTTGTTTACGTTTAATGTTCAATGCTTTTTCCTTTCAGTTCAGTCTAATCATCAATTGAGAATGGATGTCTACACTTTTCCCGAGTTAGCCGACATTTTAATGTGTTATGGGGAGGCTCGCGGAAACGGAAGAAGAGCTCTCCACATGTACCAACAACAGTTTCAAAACAGAAATTTCCCTCACCACACAATGTTTGCTCGACTTTATCAGACTCTTCGAGACGATGGGTCCCTTCGTCCCCGGCTCATTGATGGAAGACCGCATAGACATCCATTCTCAATTGATGATTACACTGAGCTGAGAGGAAAAGGTATTGAACATTAAACGTAAATAAACAACAATCCTCCTCTTCTCTTACAAACATCTCACAGAGGTGCACACATTCGCATATATTGACGTACGCCCGCGCAAAAACATTTTCAACGATAACTTCGAAACGACGCGTCAAAAGACATAAGTTCTTTTTTAACAAAAAGGGTTCCTTATTGTTAGATCTATCATCACTCAGAGTTTGTCGCAGAGGGTTTGAATCACGTAGATAGAATTGAAATGATAAAGTTTGCAAATTACTGCTTGTAACAGTATGCTGCTAGTAAATGATTCGTCGCATATATATGTTCTTTTGTAATCCATGAATATCTGTGTAGTAGGCATATCATGAAATATTCTTTTATAGCGAAAATGAAATTTTTAATCGAAATTTTGGTCTGCAGAGACTTCTGTTTAAAAAATGAACTCACAAGAAGAGAAACAATAGGCGGTAAATTTGCCTGGGTCACAGTTATTTTAAGTGTCGTAATTATAAGATACGCGATCTCTAATATCACTACTGTACTTCCGAAAAGAGCTCTAAAAAGAATAGATCTTTGATGTCGATCGGGGTGGAAACCGGGAATGCATCACCCTGTGGCAACTAGGCATACAGTCGATTACTCGGTTTCGGAGAACGAGCACGATGGAGCAATAATCTAGCAACAGTTGAATGAGAACGACAGGGGACATATTGCTTTTTTCCGCACAGTCGTTCTGTTCACCACATATTTCTCAGAATCTGAGCAGTATTGAACCCCTGTCTCCTTTAGTGTGTTCAGTAGGCTATGGATCGATCGACTGAATTTGTGTCCATTGGCTAAATGATGCCCTGTGTTGTCTTAGATACAGAAACAGACGCATGTCAGCCACTCATGTCACGGTAATCCCATTGTTTGTGTGCTTACTGTCACATGCAGCACGGGGGATTACATTAAAGCTCGACAGGGAATGAAAAACTCTTGTAGATAATTCATTTTTTAACTACGAGTTAGAAGAATACGCTTTGGAGATTACTTATTTTTTGATATTATTTTGAATGGAAGAAATTATGTAAAACGAGTATGGGAGGGCCAAATTACGATCAGATTTTATCGTGTTAATGACATCAAAATGTTCTGATTGTCTAAGTTAATGTACCATGGCCATCCCATGCAAACCAATATGTCGAAAAACATCAACAATTGAAACTATGTTAATAATTATTTACTTACAAATGGCTTTTAAGGAACCCACAGGTTCATTGCCGCCCTCATATAAGCCCGCCATCGGTCCCTATCCTAAGCAAGATTAATCCAGTCTCTACAATCATATCCTACCTTCCTCAAATCCATTTTACATTATCCTTCCATCTACGCCTCGGCCTCCCCAAAGGTATTTTTCCCTCCGGCCTCCTAACTAACACTCTATATGCATTTCTGGATTCGCCCATACGTTCTACATGCTCTGCCCATCTCAAACATCTGGATTTAATGTACCTAATTATGTCAGATGAAGAAAACAATGCCTGCAGTTTTACGTTGTGTAACTTTCTGCATTCTCCTGTAAATTCATCCCTTTCAGCTCCAAATGTTTCCCTAAGCACCTTATCTTCGAACACCCTTAGTCTCTGTTACTCTCTCATAGTGAGAGTCCAAGTTTCACAACCATACAGAACAACCAGTAATATAGCTATTTTATAAATTCTAACTATAAGGGTTTTTGAGATCAGACTGGATGACAAAAGCTTCTCGACCGAATAATAACAGGTAGTTGCCATGTTTGTTCTGCGTGTCCCGAGTGTCACTTATATTTGTTACTATTGCTCCAAGAATGTAACTCTTAATAGCATTTATATATACCGGTACAGGATCTTCTAATTGAGGTTCTGACTGATATGTACATCTATTATCAGGCAGTATTTTGTCACTTCATATGTGTCATAGAATGAATAATAATTTGTTTGCATGCATCTGAAGCCTGACTAGTGCAATTTGTAGCTAGTCGGCGATGTGTGCAATGGAGGGGGAAAGGACCTGACCATCCCACCCCATCATCTCCTTGCCTAGTTGCCTCATAAGTATTGCCTTCGTGGTATCACTTGTGAAGTTAGGACCTGTCTTCGGACAGTTGTCTAAAGAAAAACAATATAATACAGGGTGGAAGTGAAATAATCCTGAAAATTTGAAGGGGCGATAGGGTACACTTAAATGAACAGAAAACGTATATGAGTGGCTTAGTGCCAAAGATGCCTAAACCATAAATTTTTAGCCGCAGATGTGCATGAAATAACTGTAAATTATCATTTATATGTGTGTCAAAGTAGATGTACTAGATAAATATTAGATTATAGTAAATGAGAAATAATTTCCAATTGAGAGCATATAGTTTAAAAAAACGAGGTCTGAGTTTATGCTTCAATAACTTTTTAGAGTGTAATTGTGGCTTAGGCAACTCAGGCACTGAGCCATTCGTATTAAGTTTTGTGATTAAATGCACGGCTAATCAGAAAATTAAATTACAAGTTTCAGCAGTCTGGCAACATCGCAGGAATAAAGTAAGTAAGGTTACACAACCGCGTCTGTGGCTACAGTACTAGCGAGCTGGCCTTCCATCCACGTGGCTCGGTTCGATACTCGGTCAGGTCTGGGTGCAGAGAGTTTTTTTTCGGGGTCCTCCCGTTTCCATTTTTCATTATACCTAAACACTCCACTTTGCTCGCATTTCATCTATCATTTGTAGTATCCTGTAGTAGAAATATACAGGGATGATATATCGGGATGGTACGGGTTTTCGGTGCTGACCTAGGTTCCGGGCTCTGAGTTCGGGCTCGTCAGTAGATGTGACACGTTACCTGCAGGACCAGGAAGGATGGTCCGCCTGTCAGCGTCAGCTTCACAAATACCAACCTGGCCATCAGTCAGACTTAGACAATTATCACATATAGGGCGTACAATGGGCCTAATGGCTTAAATGAAAGGATTCATTTGAATTCAGCCCTTGTAAAATCAATTAATTTCTTACATTAAACAAATAAGTGGCAGACAGAAAATCATTACACTTCCAGTAACCTAGCAATCTTTAAGCGCCGTATAATTTGACTTTTATATATATTTTATATTACATCATTAACTTCCATGCTGTATATTATAATTAGAATAACTATGCCAAGAGATACTGTAAACTAGTACTTAGCGATTACAAAAACAAGGAAAAGTATCGATTTCTTCTTTAAACTGAGTAGGTCTTTGTAGAATCACACGATTCATAGATTATTATAGAGAAATACTTATAAAACATAGCTATATGTTTCTTACATTAACGCTGAGTAAATTTTACTGGAATATACACGAATGTCCCTCGTTACAAATGTGAACCAGCTGTGTTATTCAATATTTTTATCTGGAATTTGTGTTTTTTAAAGCACCTATAAAACAGCTATTCTTAGAAACTCAAGACTGGTGTGAATTTTAAAGTCAACATGTTAGGAGCACACAAAATGCAGAGAATAGACAGTGATTGGTGTTGCTTCCGTAGGAAACGAAGTGCGTTATTTTCATTATATGCTATGGTAAAACCACAGTCTAGTATATACAGTCACGAAGCTCAATACGTAGTAAATATGCATCCATAGATAGTTGCTAACCACTAGGATCGCTAATATCGCCTCATTACAGACAATGCGAAATAGTACCGGCAGAGTCTATTGTTCCTAGCACCCTCACAACTCAAGCTTCGCGACTGTATACACTAGACTCTGGTAAAACTATATTATTTCGTGAAAAAGAGAACTCGGGTGGTTTTAGAAATGGCCTAATTAATAGCATATGTGTTTTTCTGCATGTTCATTACTCTATGCATTTCCATTAAGCACAAAGCTAGTCGAAACGGACACACGGTTTACCTCCAGGAGGCATAAAACAATCAATTGAAATAAATCTGAACGCTGCGACATAAAAGTCAAAAGAAAAGTTTTGGAAAAAAAGACATTTTGTCAACACCTACAATACGTTAATCGAGATAACACATATTTTTCTGTTCTCTATGTATGATGCTAACACAAACCCAAACCTCTTATTTAAACAATTCAAACACAGCTATGCGGTCACATAGCAAATCAACCATATGCACTTAATTACTTGATTTCAAAAGCAGTAAAGTTGAAGAAATGTCACTTTTCGTCGTTATATAACAAATAATCCAATTGGAATGATGAGATTGGAAAAATTTTATACGTTAAACATTTAACTTCGTTAAGAGATGGTTAGACAATTTTAACAGCCGAAGAACATTAAAATAATATATGACGGTCGCCAAACAAGTGCACCATGAGGTCTCGTAATGCATCAACTATATCTCACAGAGATCAAGGATAATAAATTGCTGCATAAAATCAGAACTTTTATGTAACGCGAAAATATATTACTCGACACTCTTATTTAGTTACATTCATTTAAAAAGGAACGATATGCGTTGGGAATATGTGAGACAGAAGTGTTGCTCTTTTATCAAAACGTAAATATGATTTTGGGAATAAATTTAGACGATTTCAATGACAAGGTTGACAAAGAAATGGAACATTGTGGCTAACACGTTAATAGTCCGCCTCCTTGTTCTCGAGATAGCGTGCTGGGCTCCTGATCAAGGTGGTCCGAGTTCGATTCCCGATCGTGAAGTCAGGGGGATTTTAATCCGGACCTCTTCACGGGGACTGGTTATCTGTCCATTGCCCGAGAGTGTCTGGTGTCTTGCAGTGGCCTCCGGGTACCCTGTCCCAGTAAACGAGGGAGTCCTACAGTGTGTGCGTGTGTTCAGTAGACTGTGGGTCTAAGTGCAATAAGCCTCAGGCTGCAATGTCGAAATTAGTAAAAAAAGCAAGCTAAAAGAAAAAATTAATCTTGGAGAACTACTCAAAATATAGCAGTTCAATTATGCTAATGTTATCATACGTAGAACTCAAATGTTTTATTGCACAACAAATTCTCGTAATTTAAATGACTTGCTCTAGATATCGTGTGCGATGTGTGTTCAAAAAAATATGTACCGTTGTGTTTAGATAGCTTGGCCGGTGTTATGCGCGACGTTTGAGTAGGAGTGGTGTGGAGTCAGTTTCTCAGCATATTCAGTGGGGCAGGAGGGGGAAGGAGGAGAACTGCATGCATGCTGACTTAAGTTATAGCTATGTTGAAAAACATTGGTCATGTACTTGCACTCCATGGAAGGTGGCAGTTTTCCCACTCGCTGCTATCCAAACATTCGTACTTAACACAATACAGTCTTCTCTTTTCACTTTTCCACTCGTAATAAAATAAACTACTTTGTTTTTATTGGTTCCATTGCGGTACTAATGTTTTTGCAATAGTTAGTATAGGCTACTACGCACTTGCACAGGGAAAGGAAGTGAACTTTACAGGAGTTGCACAGCGACTAACCCATACACCCCTTTTTTCATTATCAGTATCAAATGGATTTGCCTGGTTTACTGAGCAGAAGGTAAATGCCTGCCCTTGGGCAGGATTAATGCATGAAGAACTTCAGGCAGCAGAATGGGCTCTTATGGGTAGCTTAAATGTGCCTAGGTTATTCTAATTATCATTTTAAGCACTTCAGCCTTTTGATGAAGTCAACTGAGTTCTTATGCACATGTGGTTTTGAGATTCTATCCTGTGATTTATAAATTGAGATCCTCGTTTCACTGTAGCTAAACAAGCCATATGAATCCATTGTCCCCTCTACTAATGAGGAAATAAATTGTTAAAATTGTGAAACCTAACTATACTATTGATTTTATGATAAATAGCAATAAACAAAGAGTTTGTATTCATTTAAATTCTCATTCATTTCCACTGACCGTAAACTATAATTAATGGAAAATAGTATCGTATCCTGTTTCATAGTGTAATGCATACTGTATTACAAACAATTATTCGATATTTCCTGTTTTAAAGTTGTGGTCAACAACAGATGCAGGAATAATATTACTTTTATTAGGCTTTATGTTCAATCGCATTTATCTCTAGAGCTTAATAAACCTTAAGACTGTTATATATTAATTATGATTATATCTCGGGCTCAGAATGAGAAGGTTCTATCTGACATTTTTACAAAATGTAGACTTTTGTTACATTGAATTCTGCTACTTCACAGCTATCTACCATATAAATTATATGTTAATATCTCAATTATTTTTCGTGATAAAGTTAGTTTGAAAAGGTTCTTATCTGCATTGATTTTATTAACATCCAAACTTTTAATCATTGATTCTGGTTCACGTTAACACTTTGTTTTTTTTAAAAAAAGTTAAAATTGTTCAACGACACGTTAAAAGTGTTAAATTTTTTAAAAAAGGTTATGTATCTTAGACAGACAGCCCGTTTCGACGCCGGTGCTGCGTCATCTTCAGTGTCCTACGAACTACTACTGTTCCTGTTGATCTTGAATTCTGCCATTTGCATTCGTCAGTTGTAAAGGTGGGGGTTTGTTACTATTATGGTGGGGGGTGGTTGTTTGTGTGTTGTGTATCATGATATCGAACAATGTGTGGGTATTGAACTGTAATTGTGTATTAAGTACTGTATATGTTGTGGGTGTGTTATTGTATGTTTATATATTTCGTATTGTTCTAAGATGTTTAACTGTGGACTTTTCGGTGTGCTGTATAGAATTTCCATATCTGTTTCTATATATTATTGTAGTCATGATTATTGTTGATAATATGTTCTGCGTAATTTGATGTGACGTAGGGTTTAGTTTGTAAACGCCAGTTGAATTAAATTTATTTGAATGTTTGATGTGATTATTTAGATATTTAACTTATGTGTTGTGTTGTTTTGTATGCTATCTTGTATTTTAGTTTTCTGAATGAAGTTGCAATTTTGTAAGTATTGGTATTGTGACATGTTAATGTTATGTATTTATTCTCACGCGGTGTTTGTGTTGGTTTGTTTTGTTTTTGTTTTCCCTTTTTCATTAGTGTGTCTATCATGTTAGGGTTACATCCATTGTCTTGTGCTATATATTTTATTGTGTTTAGTTCTTCAGTATAGTTGTCATTGTTCATTGGTATGTTAATTAAACTGTGTGTCATTGTACGGAAAGCTGCATGTTTATTTTGTATGAGATGGTTTGATGAATTTTTTAAACTTTTAAAATTCCCTTCTGTAAAATTTAATAAACACTAGATAGAACCTTGTCATTGTGAACCCTCGATATTTGTCACTTTATGATATAAATTCATTAAATAATTTGTTTATTTCTACTTTCTCATTATGCGAATTACAGATAAATTAATTGAAATACCTGAAAAATCCGAGTTTTTTTTAACTTTGTTTCTAACAAAACGACATGTTTTGTGTAGGCATCATATCGAGCAAGTGGTTGCTGATATGCTGTTCGTCTGCTAGTCGGTTTATCAGCTCTTCTTTGTACAGTCTTTCTAGCTAATCTGTTAGGCTAGTAATATTATAGTCAATAAGGTATTTATTTTCCCAAATGGGATAGTACTCTTCTCTTCCTTTCATTCTATGCTCCACACCGAAAATCTGCCATTGTAGCTACCTGGACTATATATTAGAACAGATACAACACTTAGGTGGCAGTCAGACTTATGAATTTACAAGACAATGGCTCTGTAAGTATTCAATCATAACAATTCCAGAAATCTTGTTAAGTTATTTTGTTAAGAAATGTAACGAAGTATGTGTTTTTAATGACACAAATACTTCTGAAGGAAATTGTGTTGATAATATAATATATCATATCTGGCAGCGGGAGATTATGAAGGTATTGAAATAAAATTCATGAATGTTTATGATATAAAAATAATAATATTCAAATGAATGTAGATTAGAGGTGTAGATGGTCATTATTTTTTCGAAAATTAATTTCTGTAAAAAGTCTTGTCGTTACGTTCGTCGATTAGACACGCGTTGCAATTTCTATATGTAATCTGCGTACTAACAGAGTGCTGAACGTTACAGACTAGTATGTTTCAGATCATACGATCGAATCCCTTATTTCCATTGTTTCATCCTGCTCATTTTCGTGTATAATTTGTTTTCACAGTCCAATCACTTTTATGTTGTAAATATATTCATAGTCTTTCACTGATTCACAGATATTTAAACAGGTTTTTCTTGTGCGTGAAACTGTAACGTCTCGATCATAGCTTGACATATAAGAAAAATATGTTGCGACATGTATGTGCTAATAAAATAATATGTGATGAAAATATAAAGTTACTCAATTAAAGTAAGAACCTAGGACTACAGCATAATAATCTATTATGTTAGCCACTCAAATGACTCACTGATGAAGTATCAAATGCAAGTGATACGTAGTTAAGATACGTAACGTCGGGATCTCTTTGGGAAGTGATGCTAAAATAAAATACCGCCAACATCTGGGTGTATTGGATTCTACATTAGACTTAACGACTTGGTATAAGTTTCAATTAAATCGATTTCTCATTCGCAACCTCTCTTTGTGAGAAGTTTAGACTTAATTTTAACTTTAAAAAACAAATATACTACAATATTGTAAGATGTCTTATCAACGACGTTGGCCTCATTTCAACGTATCGCTGTGTATACTACTTGAATTATACATTACTTAACAGCTGAATAAGTGGCAAACGGGGGATACAGACACAATAAGACACTTTCGAAGCGCTGAACAATCTTATCATGAAAATGTCAAGATAATATGTCAGGCACGAGGTTTCACAGAAATGCGCAGCCGATGTAAGGCGAGTTCTCGTCCTCTGGGAAATAAGAACGAGTAAAATTTTGTGTGGAACTGGCTTGCATTGACGGACATTAAACAAGTTTTACGAATGTATTGTGTATCTCCTAAATGTCATACCACTCAAGAGCTATTCGGTTAATCACGAAGAAGAGCTGAATTTATAGCTGAGTGAGCATTGTCAACCAGAGTATGCAGAATATTAAAGAAACTTTGCAGCCTTCTCGTGTTCAAAGTTTTCACGGGAGTGGAATTGATCCAAGATATCTTTATACTGAGTTGAAATTAAGGATGTCATTCTGAACATTAATTAAGATATATTCAGTTACTTCGTGTTGCAAAATTTGACTTTTTACCGGATTTTTTAAAATTGGTTTATTTTACGACGCTTTATCAATTGCGGAGGAAAAAAGTCTAATTGGGATTTCCTGGTCTGTGATCGGGTCTGATAGAACTGACACAAGCCTTGCGCTGAATTTCAATGAAATCCGGAGGGCCTCATTAGTCAAATACACTCTCCTCACCTCCACGATGGGACCACCTGGGATCTTTTTAAGATGCGAATGAGAGAGTGGTGTGCGGAAAGCAACGGGGAACTACTGCATTTATCTTTCCCAAGAAAAATTGCAAATATGGCATGATTGCACTGAAAGTAATGGTGAACGGGAGAAGAGTTAGAGGCAGAAGAAATTATCAGATGACATTGAGTTATATGGATCATATGCGGAGACTAAGAGGAAGGCAGAAAATAGAAAAACTGGAGAATGCTGGATTTGCAGTGAAATACCTGCCCTCGAGCAGAATACTATGAATGAATGAATCAACTGCGATGATTATCTAGTATCTGAGTGAAATGAAGGTGACAATGTCAGCGAAATGAGTCCAGGATCCAGCGCAGATATTTACCCAGCATTTGCTCTTATTGCATTGATGGAGAAACCCCGTTAAAATCCTCAACCAGGTAATCTGCCCCAAATAAGATTTGAACACAGATCCTCTCGTTTCACTGTGAGATATTCTAACCGTTACTCCAAAGTGGTAGACTCTAGATATTTACTATGCTGTATCTCAACATACACTTTCAAGGTGTCCACACCTGTGGAGTAACCGTCAGCGCGTCTGGCCGCGAAACCAGGTGGCCCGGGTTCGAATTCCGGTCTGGGAAAGTTACCTGGTTGAGGTTTTATCCGGGGGTTTTCCTCAACCCAATACGAGCAAATGCTGGGTAACTTTCGGTGTTGGACCCCGGACTCTTTTCACCGGCATTATTACCTTCATTTCATTCAGACGCTAAATAACCTAGATGTTGATATAGCGTCGTAGAATAACCCAATAAAATAAATGAAATAAACTTTCAAGGTTTGGACTATTTGGCCCTTTCCGTCGTCATGGATAATTTTAAACCAATATTACGGAGTAGATATTCCCTAGTCATATGATCAGCATAGTTCATTCATTTCTTAAGTAATTATAGAAGAAACACAGAAATTTAATACACACCTGGTTTGTGTGGGAGAGAGATAAATCTCTGTTTATCTACCTGAGTATAGTGGAGCTGAAGCCAGCAACATTACCACTTCAGCTATGACTCGCACTAGAAAATTATACCGGAATTTTGGATACAGTATTTTTGGTACAAATTATGAAAGTTTTACTATAACAGGACTCATTTAATGTTGAATGATTAATTGTGTTGGGTTTTTCAAACTTATAACTTTAAAATGAGATTATTATTCATAACATTTATAGTTATTAACTGTGAATTCTCTTAGGTCACAGAATAATTATTGTAACAAGGGAACCGTCCCAACTGGGCCTCGTCTAGTTGAATAAAAAAAAAATATACGAGCTAATTTTTGTATGATAAACAACGTGATAGTCGCTTATGTCGCTTTTTTGTTATTAACGATACCGTATATAAAATCGTGAAATTCGAAGGCATAGACGTATTCCGCTCTTGAGCTGAACGTGACCGGCTATGGCGGGCGCCCTCTCTGGGATTGAAAATACGGATGGAATCCACAAGCGCAGGTATATGTTAGTTATGTCCATGGTTAGACAGTCTGTATAGTATCTGTATTATTTATTTTGTGTTATGTGCTTACGTTTCTTTCGTAAGCAACTGAATGTTTTTGTATTTATATTTTGTATTTAATAGGAAGCTATAATGTGCATTAATTCCATTAGTGTTGTGAATGAACATTTTAAAACTGGAAGTCTATAAGGTCTATAGTAAAATAATGGGACTTTAGTTCGAGTCCCGTACAGGAAATAGATAATTGTCTGTTTTCTATAGGATATATTGTTGCTTCTGAAGTTAAGGACTAGCGTCGTACTAAATCTATCACAAGAGACCCAACAAATTTCCGTGTAGTTTAAGGTGAAAAGGTAAAAATATAGGGTTACATCAAAACTTCACTAGAAGTATGAACAGTTCTTAGAGGGAAAGAATTTTGTTTTTCATTTTCGCTGAGTAAATCGAGTATGTTATTCTAAATGTAAGAAAGTCCTCGTCTACATAAATTACACTTGAATTGAAACAAGAACAACTAGTTACATTACGGATATAATTGAATGAAAAACGATTTCTAACAGCAACGGAAGCGAGGTGAGTGAGTGTGTGGCAAGGAATAGAGTAATTGTCTGGGTGATAGCTTTCTGCGAGCACAAAAAGCCGTTCGCTCGACAGTGCAGAGCAACATTATCAGATTCTTGCTCCCCAGCCGCCCATTGTGAATACAACAAGCTGATTTCCCATTCTTAATTTCCGGTCTAATTTCACTTCTATTCCCTTTATCTCCCACTTTTTTGCTTGATTAACCAAAATTTTGCCGAGAAGTGTCACGCAACTTCAACCATAAAATATTTAATGCACGGAATATTACTTAATGGAAACATATTTCGAACCCGGAAAATTATTCTGAAATAAAGTTAGAAAACGAGGAAAGTTCATCGTCCACGAAATACGTGCCTACATTATACCTGAAACTATTAGCATTTCAAAAAAACAAATTCAGGCCTGTAAATTATATCACATAATGAAATAAGATATAAAATAAATTTAAGCCCTTAAAATTAAATTCTACTTGTTTTTTTAATTGGTTTTATTTATTTTTATTTCATTTATTGGGTTATTTTACGACGCTGTATCAACATCTAGGTTATTTAGCGTCTGAATGATATGAAGGTGATAATGCCGGTGAAATGAGTCCGGGGTCCAGCATCGAAAGTTACCCAGCATTTGGTCGTATTGGGTTGAGGGAAAACCCCGGAAAAAACTTCAACCAGGTAACTTGCTCCGACCGGGATTCGAACCCGGGCCACCTGGTTTCGCGGCCAGACACGCTGACCATTACCCCACAAGTGTGGACGGTTTTATTTAACGACCCTGTATCAACTAAGAGGTTATTTAGCGTCGATGAGATTGATGATAGCGAGATGAGGCCGAGAATTTGCCATAGATTACCTAGCATTCACCTTACGGTTGGGGAAAACCTCGGAAAAAACCCAACCTGGTAATCAGCCCAAGCGGGGATCGAACCCGCGCCCGAGCGCAACTTCAGCCCGGCAGGCAAGCGTCTTAACTGACTGAGTCATGCCAGTGGCTTCTACTTCTTAAAACAATATTTTATTAAATTATGAAAAGGACTGTGTATTTTTAATTAATGTATAAGATGATGTCCTTAAAGTTGCAAATCATTTATCAGTCGAAAAAAATTACAATAACATCTGTAAATAACTCAATAAGCCTAATTTCAAACAAAAACGTGCTCCTCAAATATTTAATAAATGCTACAAAATTACTGAAAGGAATAATAATATAATCTAACTTTATGTAGCAGACACTAGCGTACATTTTAAAACTAAAGAGAGAGACAATTTTTTCCAACCATGGACTCCTTGATGCTTTATTTAGATATCAAAGCACTCATATTATTGCTGCATGAAAGGATGTGGATCCCATATTACAAAATGGAAAAATATCTTATAAAAGATTTGCAAATTTATTTTCGAAATTAACCTTGCAGAGTGTTCGATTAACTAGTTTACTGAATGAGTGCTTTCATGTCTTCTTTAGTCCATGTACAGGGATATCACTTTATTTTTACCAACATTTTTAACATTAACCTGGCTATACTCGGAAACACTGTTACCCCGTTCCATTACAGGAGTTTGGTGTTACTTGTGCAATATGTAAACAAATCATTTTACTAGTTATTGGAGGAGAGAAAAGTAGTGTATCCATTTATGTTACAGGGAAATACGATATTAGGATTTTCAGTTTGATCATTACTTTAACGGTATTTTACTTTTTCAGGCGGTTTTATTCATTATAAATGGCTACTTTATTCAGCATATTACCGTACTTTCGGTAACTCTAATTTTCACTCCTGCTCGGTCCACACAAATAAAGTTATTCAGTCATGATACACACCGTACCTGTGCGAAATAAGCAGGGGAGGGTATTTACGGAGATCGCGAAAATCACGACATAATAGACATATAATAGATTTTTACTAATCTTTACGAATTAAGTGATTATGATCAATAATATGCGGATAAAACAATCACGACAAATCGCGAAATAAAGTTCTAATAGCGAAATATGAAAACATCCGCGAATTATTATTATTGTGTCGTTTTATAGCGAATTTCATATTCTGAGTTCTTTTTTTCGGACTTTTTTTCATTTGAATTTGTTGCACATCCAAGTAGGCTACATTACGTGGTATTCCAGGTGTTCTGATTACATTAGTGAACTCAAAAGATGGAGAATTCAACATTTCACTAATAATTTGAAAGTGTTAATTTGAGAGCTGCAAGTTTTTTTTTTTTTCGTTTTAATGAATGTGTGTTAAATACAGTCTCAATCCAACAACTATTGTCTATTGGCCATACCGCTCCTTTACCAGAATACAACGAACCTTTAATGTTAATTATTTGGAAAGTAATATTTATACAGAGTTAATACTCCAATTTCAAAATAATTGTATTTTCTAAAATTTCCATTAATATCCAACAAGAGTACAAATCAATTTCCAACAATCTCCGCCGACACCAATATTAAAAAACACAAATGATAAAATTAATCTCCATAAATACCTGCACCTGGAAATAAGCTTCAGTAATATAGACTCTTCCTTCTATGGAAAACGCAAACATCTTTGAAACACACTATACTTTGTACTGTTTACTTCACTGCTAGCAGACTTCGAATGCAACAGCGGCCGTAAGTTTGTGTGGCTGACGGGAGCAAGTACATTAGTGAAAGGGGTAGGAATCAAGTACATTCAGAAACGCAGGTACAATAAAAATGCAAGTAAAAATAAAGTGATGTCCCGGTACATAGGTATAATTTTGTGCAATTGAACTCTTGTCCAACAATTCAAATATGTTCTCTTAACTAAACTCCAATCGAGTAGTAGTACCTAACAAGTAAACACTATAGTCATTGATAAAATGAATTTTAAACGAATTACGATCAAAGATATTTCACAAAAAAAAGGTATTTTGGCACGGGAACCATGATACAGGTTGTGTTTAACATTAAAAAAGCGAATTAGGCAGTATAAAAAATTTTCAACGTATATATTTTTACTGAAGGCCAGTTCTTGAAGAAATAAGAGGTATTAATTACATAAAAAAAAAGCAAGATCTAACTGTAAAAGGATGCAGTTACTTTGGTGATTATATCATCAAACCACAGGCGTAGGTCAGTCGGCTAAGGCGCTTGCCTGCCGATCCGAAGTTGCGCTCGGGCGCTGGTTCGATTCCTGCTTGGGCTGATTAAATAGTTGAGTTTTTTCCGAGGTTTTCCCCAACCGTAAGACAAATGTCAGATAATCCATGGTGAATCCTCGGCCTCATCTCGCCAAATATCTCGCTATCACAAATTCCGTTGACGTTAAATAACTTCGTAGTTGACAGAGCGTCGTTAAATAAGCAAGTAAAAAAATTATATCACCATGATTTCCTCTGTTACAAGAACAGAGTATACCAACGCGGATGGGACTCCTCTCAAAACGAAAATAAAACTAGAGACTGAAAATGTTCCTAGCCTCACCAAGTCTCCTTGCATTACACATCAATATGTCTATAAGTCATCGTCTCGAAAAATATTGCAGAGAAGTCTCTCTGTCTCGTAAGATCGTAGATTCCTGTAGTAAACTAAACAGAAAAGAAAACATAACACAGGAAACGAAATACAACTTTAAAAATACCTCAAATGAATTCAACGCTGTTGTCGTTTAGGTTTATACTCTTATTTTATCAACATTATAGTGTTTTATTTCCAGCATTTTTCATATATTTTCATAACTATATAATTCTCTATAATATGTCGAAACATTTTAAAATTTACTCATCTAAACATAGGCGATCGTGAAATATACTGATGATGATATAAAATATATGATATTCCTCCCTTTTCCATTACTCAGAATACAACAATTTAGCAATATAATATAGCTGAGTATTGCTACAGTCAATTTAATAATATTGGACTTGTACTGAAAACAACTGTACTATGAAGTAAATTAAATTATCTTAAAACCAATTTCGCTTTTTTATGATACTCTCAAATGGAAGCAAGGAATTCTATAGATCTATACGAGCATAAGAGTTTCAGAAGTGTGTGAATAAGGACGGGTTGTGAGGAGTGAATCCAGACAAAGAAAAAGCGCCAGAAAAATGTTTCAAAAGATTTTATGAGGCGCAGAAAACAGCCAACAAGTAACTGAAAGGAAGTGTCTCCTAAAAAAAGGCTCTACAGAAATTGGGAAAAATAAATGGACTAGGAAGAAAGGTAGGCAGAAAGAATAACTTAGATGAGATATGAATTAGCGAAAATATAGCTATACAATAGAGAGTGACTTCCACTAACCAACAGTCGAATTTTTCCTACCTATATTAAATTTTAATAAAATACACAAATTCTTCCCTCTCTATAGTTGTTTGGCGATTATGAACACCACATTAGTGTGAATGTAAAGAGGCATATATTTAGAATGATCATCCTTTAACTGTGTTCGGTACGAGTTAATAAACAATTTCATCTCTCTTGCTACCTGAAAAATGGCATAACCATCGCTTTTTCAAAAATTTAATTCTTTCCGTCACTCTCGATGTATTAACCCACTAATAAGGGCACTTAAACCTGGAGAAACAAAGAAAATTATCAACGAAATCTCAAGCATAACACTAATTTTGCACTAGCTGGTATTATTTTCACTTAAAGTAAGTAATTTTGCTACATGTACGTATGCACCGGTTGGCTCTCTCGAACGTTTCTTATTTTGTATATAAAATAAAGAACAAAAGCGGATGGAAATTTTTAACGTTTTTATAGGGAAGTTAAACTCAGATATTTTCTTCAATGATGTGGGTAATTTACTATGGTCTGTCGATGAGGAAATTACGGATAATAAAAATTACGTCTATAAGGTAGAAATTGTTCAAGAAATCAAGACGATCGACGGACTTCAGCGACAAGAATTTGAAATTGAAACCTTAGAATGCAATAACGAAAAGCAAGACTTTTTTTAGTCATGTTCTGTTTTCGAGAAAACTTTCCATTTATCTGGGAAATTTAACCGGCATAATGTCTGCATATAGAGCTCTTTAAACCACTGTATAGTCATGAAGCATATTTGAGGCAGTCCTGAACTAAATGTATGATGTGATCTTATATAGGATATGATTAGAATTTTCTTTTTCATTGAGTCTACTATTATACATCTTCGTACCTATACATGCTAGAATAATACGTATTTACAGAGAGAGAGAGAGAGAGAGAGAGAGAGAGAAACTCATCCGGTCTTAATTAAGGATGACCACGAGGATCCGGAAATGAATAGCAAACAAATACAATTAATTAAATATGAATAGTGTTATAAAAATAAAGTGTAATAATTAAGCACAATTGATTATCAATTGTAAAATAAAATCTTAGAAGATGACTAAATTATACTGATAAAAAAAGATTTTATTTAAAATTAGCATATCCTTAATTAAGGCCTTCTGAGTTGTATAAATGAAATTGTATAATCTGCAGGGAATCTTTGAGAATTTGCGAGATGATTTTTTGAATTGCAAAAGATGATATTGATAATTGTTTTAAAAAATGATATGTAAATTTTGGTAAAGAACTCCGAGCACCAAAAAATAAACCTGTCACTGACCAATTGAAGAGAGGGATGTTATACTTGGCACTAAGGTAGGGAATACAAGGTTCATAAATGGCCCTCTTTTCCTGATCAACCTGATGAGTTTGGTTGCACACAAACAGCCCAGCATAATCGTTCCACAAGATAGAGCACCGCCTTACTGGAGCATCATTCTATTGTATTGTATTGTATTTATTAATATTCCACGGTATTCATACATTGCTTCACTTAACTTCACTTAAAAATATCATCTCAGCTTCTTGTATTTTGCTTTATTCTCTTATTCTAATAACCCAAGATTCGCTGCTCCAAAAGGTGGATACCAACTTTCTTGCAAAAATACCTACTCGTATTATAGTATACTGTACCTCTTTCGCAGTGATCAAAATTCGTACCGCCAAGACTTCCTCTGACTCAACGGGAGTTTTGTGAACAAGACTTATGTGGTCCAACAGAACCATGAATTTTTTCAACCGGCAGCACAGAAACAATGAGTCTCCAAACATGAGTTCTAAATCAGGTATACAATTAATAACTCTGTCTCTTCTAGAAACCTTAGGTTTATATTGGATATTCAATTATACTTTTTATATTAAAGGAATAATTGTGTAACAACGGCATCACATTGATTAAAAATTGGTTTGATTCCAACATACTTGTCTTAAATCATTCTAAAACTGCGGTTGTACCATTTTCGTTAACATCTGTTGGTATGAAAACTCCTGATTCGCTCTTGTGTTTAAAAATTCATACATCCAACTGTTCTTCTAATAGTTGTAACTGTCCTATTCTAAATGAATCTCCTCAAGTTAAATATCTCGGAATAATAATCGACTAACATTTACGTTGGCATAAACATGTTTTTTCTGTGCAACAGATTAAGAAAAATTATTCACTACTTTGTCATCCTACGAAATTACTTGAATGTCCATACTTTACGACTGATTTATCTCGCATTAGTATAAGGTATATTACAATACGGCATTATAGGATGGGGCAGTGCTTATAGTACCTCCCTCATGCCAATAACTCTTCTACAGAAAATAATAATAAAAATATGCCTTAATAAACCTCTTGATTATCCTTCAGAGCTGCTGTATTCAGAATTTAAAGTATTCCACTTCTATCAAATTTATAACAATATATTACTGAATTTCGTACATAAAAACCGAAACATATTTAATTTATATTCACATAAATATAAAATCAAAAGATGAGACAACATATGCTTGACAGTTCCTAAATGTACTACAATTGTAGCATATAATCACAGTAGCAACTTCGGTTCAAGGCTTTATAACATTATAATAAATACATTCCCAATCATACAATTTACTAATACTCCTCATTTCAAAAAATCTAATAAAAAATTGCTGTTAACAGAGAAAATTAAAATTCAGTTGTTGTGATATATGTTTTTTCTTCTTTTTTCTTTTATTACTTTTTACTCTGTTATTCAATAAAATGTGTTAACATTAACTTATGTGGAATGCCCCCTGAGCACGAGTATGTAACTTACTCTTTCTGGGGGTGCTAGAGAGTTCTTATATAAAAAAAATCAATATGTATCTTTGTTCTAGCAATAAAATTATTGTTCTTATTATTATTATTATTATTATTATTATTATCATTATTATTATTATTATTACTTCAGTGACCCTTCAGAAACTTCTCTAATACTTGAAACGATTATTTTCATTGTATTTCATTGTATCTTCGAGTAAGTGTAGCAGGTGTATACTTTTGATAAGTTTCGAAAATGGTCTCACGGTAATAGAGAGAACAGACTCTTAATTGCATCCCATAGATGGACTCGTTTAATTGTTTCTTTTCATAGCGCCGCTACATATAATTTCACTGCACTCTGCTGAAAATGTCCGCATATTATCAATGCACGTTTCTTACATTTCTAGCAATGTTTCCGGTGGTACTGAATACAGATCCTTTGTTATTAGCTACAGCTACATGTACTGGGCGCCCAGCCAATTTACATATACCATTAGTGACTTCAATAAGAGGACTATCTATTGTTTAAAACTATCCAGTTAGTACAGTCTGTATATAATAAAGACTGTTAATATAGGATTGGACTTAATAGAATACAGAAGATTATGTGCTAAATGTAATATGCAGATTGTTTCAGTTCATATTTTCCAATAGGTTAGTAATCGTTTAAAATATGTATCGTCTTTATGACGTTAACAACTGTTATTCAGTACTGTATATCCGGTACTTTTAGTTCTATGAGTACGCTAAATGATGGGTTCAGAACCATAGTGGGCCAAGCACCATTTATTAAAAACAGAGAAAGCAAGGGTTAAAGTTACGTGAATACCACAGTTTAAAATGAATATTGAAATTTCATTTAGTTTTATTATTATGCATACTTCGTATTAATTGCTAAATGTTTCCAATGAAGTATGGTAATAACTTAGTTCTAACCCTTCTTTTCTACGTTTTAAATATACGGCGCTTGGCCCACTATGGTTCTGAACCCTTCAAATGTAATATTATTGTACTGTATTATATGAATATGCTAAACCAAATTCTTCACTGATTCTCGAGTTCGATAATTTAGGGACACATTTTTTTATTTCTTAATTCCTATTTTTCATGTGGTTCCGCGTTATACCTTGGACTTGCGGCGCGGAATGAGCTCTGGTTTGAATCTTCATGGGAGTGGGGGAAGTTTCTAATAAAATTTCGGTCAGAAAATGGAACCAGTGCCAACCTAACATCGTGATGAATTTGGTAAGCTACTGTATGTAGCGAAAACCATTTTCGTAAGCCACTGACAGGATGATCGTTCTAAAAGTTGTTACTCCCGTACTGTTAGGATGATAATCCACTTCTGCTGAGGCATGTGGACATGAGGCCAACAGTCGGCTTTTGCCCTCTGTGGGCTGTCGCGCCACTACACTTTTTTTTTAATTTCTATATCATCTGTTACGATCTGCTATGCCTGGTTCCAGAAAAAAAGATATTTGTAATTTTATATGTAAAATGAGTTACGATCATTTTTATTTTAAGTAAAATCACAACCCTTTGATAATTTAATAAGCATATCTCGTAAGACTGGTTATGAATATTTATCTAAGAAAATAAGTCGATTTTCTTAAATAAGTGCTTAAGTGCTAAATATTTGGTTATAAAATTAATTACATTACAAGATATTAACAAGATGCAGAATATCACAAAGTGAAGAAGAAACAAGATAACAGTTTTTCCTAACACGACTTTTAAAAACCCAGTGACAAGTTCAAAGTGCTTTCTTCAAATAATAGTTCCAAATCCTCAAGACACACATAAATTTAGTTTTCTTAACGTGTTTCATAGGCTATATTTTTTAAAAGACTAAAACATTACAATTGCTTTAAATATTTAAGGTTTTTTTTAATTAATCAAATTGTAAACATTTTTACGTATAATCTTAGACAAAAACAAAATAGCTGGCTGCCATACGCTAAGTCTCCTTACAACATTTCGGGTCAGTTCGTGAGAGCTTAGATTTATACGTGTACGTGTTTCTTATGCAAGACTCCGCCCTGTATTTTCCTTGCTTTGTTTGTTTGTTCTTTTTTCTATCTGTTTATATATCAAGTGCTATCAATGATCTATTACAAAGACATATATTCAAGGGGTAAATTAGGTGTAAAATCAATATCCTTCACCTCTAATATGAATCAGGAGCTGCCCGAAGATGGACTTAAACAAATTTACGCTGAAGAAGGCAGGTTATTTTTGTGTCTAAGGCTGTATCTACTAATTCTTTTCAGTGCGTTTTGTATTTTACTCGTATTTTATGTGTGTGTGTTTTATTTTAATTTATTGAGTATGCCCCAACGAGTATAACTCATATGTAAGGGCTGTACAAGAACACATACATTGTAATTGAAAATGTCATGAAACTACAGTCTGTGAAAGACAATAACACAAGAATTTATGAAAGAAGGAAAGCAAAATAAGAACAAATAGTAAGATAACAAAGTTTTGGGCAGAAAGAAGAAAAAGCTTGAAACCATGGAATAAATAAATCAACTGAGAATTAAAATAAATAATCTTCCCAAAAAAGCATTTTTAAACAATTCTTAAAACACCGGCAATTTGGTAAAAGTCTACATTCTAAAGAAAGTTGGTTAAAATTTGTTGTTAAAAAGTGGTTAAGTCCTTTCGTTCCATAAGTTACTGATCTATGCTGAGAAAAAAATATATTGTCTTTTTGTCTTGTTAACTAAGTATGTATATATTTATTAAACTGAAATATAATATCATGTTTTTTCTTAATGTTAAATTATTTCATAATATCTTCTTTATTGCGATTAAAGACTTCCATATTACATATTTTACATTCAGGTTTCAAAACTACACAAATTAAAGGAAGACATGCAAAATATTATGGACGTCCTTAGATAGAAAAAGCAATGTCACTCTCACAATAGTACCTCAGGATTGAAGCACTGCTCTTATAATACTGAGAAAAACCTAAATAAGCCACATATCCACTCACCCCACACACACCCTCAAAGGAAACACAAACACAAGGCACCAAGACCAGCATCAAATAGTTCTGAAGATGGCCCATAACAGGCTGAAACTAGTTGACTAGGTACTGTAATATTTAACACGCGAAAAATATATAATACACATTCCGAAACTAAATAAGCTCCTCAAAACATTACTTCTGTTTTAGTAAGAACACACTGTTTATGACCGTTAACTGTAATACTTCCATTCTGAGTATGAAATTAATAATATTTGTTATTTAAAATATTCTATGTGATGATACACACATCGGTATTAACTTCTGCCTTGGACTTATCGCCAGATTATGCAAATAAAGCTGTTGAGTGAAATTCAAACCGAATTTCATGGATGACATTAAAACTGTGAGATTAAAATGTTTTACTCAACTCGTAAGACCTTTGACAATAGCACAATATTTGTGACATACGATGGCCAGGTTTTCCCGTTACAGCCGTACGCTGAAGCTGTGATCAGAGAACAGAGTTAATACAATGTGCTTACTGAATTGTCAAATGAAGTCAACATTACATTCAAAAAAGCAGACATACACATCAGTTTAAGCCGCTTAATATTTTAAAATGAATAAAGCAGAATCGTGACAATAACGTATACGAGATACATTTACCTGGCAAAAGAAACACCATATGAAGAGTAAGTGTGGAGTACATGAAACATAGTCACGAATCGCTGGCTAATAGTTACCGCAAAGGTATGTTAGAAGTTAATATAAAAAATACTGACCATTACTTGGAATGGTGGAAGTCAACAAATTTTTTCCAAAAGAGATCAACATTGTAACTAGACCTAACATACGAAAATGGACAAACTCTAAATTTTTATACGGACTCTAAACCAGATGGGATACTTGAACTAGAGCAAAATAATGTGACTAACGCCTGAATTTGATGGAACACTTCTTAAGACCTAATCCGCAGTTTATTCATTACAATTATTTTGTTTCTAACAGGCTATTTAACGATGATAGCTGTGAGTAGTATGAGATAAAGATGAATGCAAACAAAACGAAAAGCATGCTTATCTGGAAAAAATAAAGAAGATAAACGTGCGAATTTGAATGAGGTAGTAGAAAAAGTAGGCAGCTTCAAATATTTAGGGTGTAGGCCTACTATAAGTATATAGATAGATAAAGTGCATTTATTAATACATAATAAATTGTACAAACTCATGTACACAAGATCCTTCGCACGAGCCCGTACGGCCATTCGTGCTATAACTATGCACAGTTTGAATCTTCAAAGAAAACAAAAATAATACTACTAATAATAAAATAGTAAAACAATAGTTATTATTATTATTATTATTACCGTTGTCAATTATCGTAATCGCAACTAACCTAACTTCATGCCAAATTTCACAATAATAATAATAATAATAATAATAATAATAATAATAATAATAATAATAATAATAATAAAAAAAAATAAAATAAATGTAAGGTATGAAAGGAGAAAAAAAAACACAATGAAACATATATATATAGGTACTATTAGTAACGAGCTGCTGCCAAGAAAGTAAAAAAAGAGGATAGGAATGGCAAAGGAAGCTTTTGATAGAAAAAAAGGAGCATCTTCTGCGGACCTCTGGAAAAAACTAAAGAAGAGACTAGTGAAGTGCTTTGTATGGAGTGTGGCATTACGACGAAGTGAAGAGAAACAACTAGAAGCATTTGAAATATGGACATGAAGAAAGATGGAGCGTGTGAAATGGACAGAAAGAATGAAAAATGAAGCTGTGTTGGAAAGAATGAATGTGTGAAATGAACAGGCAGAATAAGAAATGATGCTGTGTTGGAAAGAGTGGATGAAGAAAGAATGATGCTGAAACTCATCAGGAAGAGAAAAAGGAATTGGCTAGATCACTGGCTGAGAAGAAACTGCCTACTGAAGGATGCACTGGAAGAAATGGTGAACGGGAGAAGGAAAAGATATCAGATGATGACGACATTAAGATATATGAATCCTATTCGGAGACTAAAAGGAAGGCAGAAAATAGGAAATATAGGAGAATGCTGGGTTTGCAGTGAAAGATCCGCCCTTGGGCAGAAAACTATGAATTAATGTATATTGTGGGATCATATTCCTGATTTAATTAAACAGAGCTACGTCGAGTGCATTTCATAATTTAAACAGATAGCTCGAACTCATACTTCTACATTCAGTCGTAAAAAAATACCCACAAAATGGTGTGGGTACGATGCCGATTGAAACGCAAGATATATACACTGTATATCTTGTAGTCCGGAACGAATACGAAGCTCATTCTGTTTCCTGTGTACCTGTGTAAAATGGTAGAAGAGTGATATTATTACATTACCTCACAATGTAGACACTAATCAATTAAATTATAATTTTACTGGGAAATGAATCATGATTATATTAATTTATTTTTTGACGATCTTCTTAATCTTCAAAAATCGGTTATGGACTATATTTTGAATTCCTTCAGTTAACGAAATTTCTTAAATATAATTGTTCTAAGGTGCTTTATGTCCTGCAAGCACTACGGTCTACGAGTAATGTGGCAGCATACAAAAAATAGCGCACCCGTTCTTGCGTTTCGCATGATGTCATAGTACTTCCACACCCACTAACTGATAACGTGAGGCGTGCGGAGAGCTACGTCATGTTACACTTTAAGATTAGCCTAAAGTATGCTAACTAGAGCAGTGATTCCCAAAGTGGGGGTCGTGACTAGTGTCTTGCAATGTTCGAACATGAGAAAGGCAACCAAGACATTAAAAACTTTGTCTTATTCCATATGACAAACTAATCGCAAGATATGTGCTAAACATCTTAAGGGCTTAAAACAAGAGTGAAGGAGAGCGAATATTTTTATAACAAGGTGGAACAAACACGACAGGCCTCGTTCTGCAGAACGAACATTGACGAATATCGAACTTCGCCGTACTCGACAAACTTGAACTGAGCATAGCGCTTATAATGCACGACACTAGTCGTGACCACTTGGGAGTTGTGTGAAGATCTGAGGGGGTCGCGAGATGATTCACAATATAAAACAAATAACTCCTTATTAATATACATTTATGTTGTAGTATTTAGAAATATAACCACAAACAACGTTGAATATAGAAATAAAAATTCGTTTCAGTAGCAATAAATAAAGGGTGCAATATTTATGCGATAAATGTGCTCTTTTTTGAGAAAGTAGCACCTCAATTCTGAACTCTATATTCAGTAGAGACATATTTATACCGGGTGATTCACGAGGATTTACCGTCCTTTACGGAGCTTATTTTCGAAGACATTCTGAGCAAAAGATATCATATAAACATGGATCCTATTCTCAATATTTACAGAGTTATGTTTCGTTATTGGAATGCATTGCTCTGAACGCGTGATCTTGGTCAGCGTGCAGTCAGCAGCCAGCGCGAGCGCTACAGAATTCAAAGAAAGCCGTATGCAGTTACGTAGCGCGACGAGTGCCGTTCACAAGCGTGCGGCCAAGTGTACTCAAGCGGACGGCGACATTTTTTAATATGTGTTGTAAACTTTCCAAGACTGTAAATTAGGATGCAAAATTGAACTGCAAATAATTAAGTCGGTGGAAGTGGTGTGCTTTGTAATAATTGTTGTGATAAGTGCGTAAGAATAATGTAATTTTCTAGTTAAAAATATAAAAAGATATCTGTAGGAAGCAACTAAGGAGTTCACGGCACAATTTTAGCTTCATAATACTTGCCAATTAAAGAAATGATACTTGTGAATGGTTCATTCTCTATTTGTATTATTCTTTTACCTTCAAGCTAAAGAAAAAACGTATTTTATAAACAACTTTAAATTAGTGTAATTCTGAAAATATAGAGAATAGGAACTATGTTTATAAGATATTTTTTGCTCAAAATGTCTTCAGAAATAAGATCCGTAAAGGACGGTAAATCCTCGTGAATAACTCTGTATATTCAATTTTTAGGAGATTAGTCTCTTCATTTTAATGACAGTCATAGACTAGAAACTTATTTTGCATAAACAGAAGTAGGCCTATGCAAATGCTATAAAGATTTATGATCTTCTTTTGCAAACTCGAGGTATTCTTGCATTATTTGGATAAAAAATTAATCTACGCTCCTAGAAGAAAAGTATAATTTCAACATTCCATCAATAGGTACGCATTTCAATGAGTCTTCCTGTATTTTTTTTTTAATTTTAGCCAGTTGAACGCAATTGTATAAAACTGAGTCAGTAACTATCGTAATTCTTTTGAGTTTCTTCCGAAAAAAAAAAAACATTAGTTAAAGTCATGCAAACTTACTTGCATATCCGCAAAAATGAAAAAAAATCTCAGTATCTGTTGTATCATACGGTACCCATAGCTAAATTTCAACATTCCATCAGTAGGTACGCATTTCAATAAGTCTTCCCGTATTTCTTTTTTTAAATTTCAGCCAGTGGAGCGCAATTATATAAAACGGATTCAGTAACTATCGTCACATAATATATTTTCCGAAAATATTTCCTTAAATAAAAGGATGAAAATTGATATTAACCGTTTATTTTCATATTAAATGATTTAATAAAAACTGGTGGTCAATGGGGCTGTAGTCAAAATTAACAAAAAACCGAGATCGAAGTTTTAATTTTCAAAGAATATAACAATAAAACTTGAAACAATTAAATTATAAGCACTTCATAGTGAATTCACATGTACAAAGATAAACACATTCATGCAAAAATTATATTTTACGCGCTCACGATCCACAAACTATAACGGTTTTATTTGCTAAGGGGTAGTTTATATGCATTACAGGTACTATGGAAGCTTCAATAGAGATGTCAATACTAGTTTGATTCAGTTTTAATGCAATTTGGAATTCTCTGTTTTTATTCCTTTTTACTACTTACAAAATGAAAAGTCCAATTCGACAGTGTTAGCTATGACCTACATGACTGTCACATATATTAATTAGCCATAATTATATCCAACCAGTAAAATATTACTGCACACTCCTGCAACACAATTAACAGACCACGTGAATCGACTGGAGTGTGCTAGTTCCGCGAAGCTCTCTATGCGACATTCATTATTTTAAATATTTATAAACTTTACGTCACGTTCTGCAGTACATTCTACAAATTTATATCACCATTACAGCCTTCTCTTTCCTGCGTCTATTCACTAACACCATCTTTTCTCATTATTTTTGTACAAAAGAAAGAACAGAACCAGATTTTTTGTGTTAACCAAAAACGCACAAATTAATCACAAATAAAACAATTTTATATGCATACTTTTTGTGAATTGTATTTGTAAATATACTACAGTCACATTAAAACGCGGATTTTTGCCAATTAGGACTATTTATGTGAAGTGTTATAGTTTAGTGACAAACAACATGGGGAATTTTTGTACGTTACTTCTTATAAATTAGCATTAAATATATTTTTCGTAGTGGCTGCCAGTAAACATGGTTGATTTTCCCTATTTTCTTCCGTTCAGTTAGGTAAGTATTATGGCTAATCATTAACCTTTCGTAGTAAAATAAGTAGCATTCATCGCGAAGTGGCAGTGAAGAGTACTGTAAAAGAAAGCTGCATATGAGTCAAGTGTCCAATATGACAAATGATGTAGGCGAATTAGATGTTACTAACTGCACATGGAATTTTGTAATTGCTAAGTAATATTTAAAATATTTTCACGTCATTCATTTAGGTTTACTAAAAAACATAACTAATTTTTCTGTAGGCCTATGTATTTAGTACTTCCAGTAAACCTAGTGTTTCTTTCCATAAAATACGCCTATACACAAAGCTTACGTTAATAATTATTCTATGGCAAAGTAAGACAAGTTTGGAAATATCTTATCAATCCTATTGTCAATCATTTTATCTGGATGTGCGGTGACTTTGTAGAGTCCACCAAAAAGGGTGGACATAAAACGGATATATGTGTCTCAGAGGCAGGAAATGCTATAATATTGAAATACTCTATATTATAGAGAAAAATACAGAAAGAAACACATAGGCTACACTAAAAAACTCTTTACTTCTCTTTCGACATCAGTCCAGGCCGTACATAAGAAAAGAAGCTGTTACGATCTTGGTTCTTGTTGTTAACAATACTATAGTGAATTGTTATAAGAATGAAATACAATTTTGATATCTACAGTGTGCAGAAGAAAATTACTCGCAAATTTCTACAGATTGTAGACAGAACTTAAGGGAGAGAAGATTGTAATAGTTGATTTTTTTCTCTAACTGATTCGTACAATTTTTATTATTTTTTGTGTTAATTTTCTTCCTAATTGATGCTTACAATTTTTATTTTTGTACGTAGAAATATTAATTTAAATTCGAATTAGTTTTGATAAAAATTTTGTGCCTTAAATTTCTAAAAATAAATACCAGAATACAGTAATTTACTAAAATGGATATATCTCAGCCATTTTTAAAGATAAAATTCAAAACTTCTACGACATTTTACTTCTAAAAGTACTTCCTTTAAAATGTCTAGAACTGAATTTTGATATCGGCTTTTAAAATTTAGAGATAAACCATTACACTTATAGAAAGAATTTTGGAGGTACTACTTATAGAAATATGTAGGTATATTTTTTAAATCAACAAAATAACAAATTTCTATTCCAGAGAAAAGTTTCCTTAACGTTTTATACCGAATAAAGCAAGTTATGAGGAATTGCAATGAAAGTTCAAAATCATTTAAAAATCCTGTGCATCAGAGCTTTGAAAATGAAGTCGCAGTAGCTAACAAAGCCATATATGTGACATAAATTTTATGCAGCATTTTTCACGTATCAAAGAGCATTTTAAAGGATTTTTTCTATTTTACTGATGTTTTTACCATATCTAACCATCCTCTCTCCTAAAACTAAAGAGAAAAGAATGTATGTAGTCCCTCCTGGGATCGCTGCAGACCGTTCAAATATCTTTAAACTGTCTAATGTTGAGAGTGCGTTAACATATATTTTCGCCTCCTTGGAATAGTGCTACTGGCAGCCAATGTTTTAGAAACCAGACAGCGGCGGCCATTCCTCACGCTACTCAAATCAATGCTTCGAAACTGTAGGTTATTCATTAAAACAGTGATTGAAAAAATTGATAATTTGTTCTAATGTTTGCTTGTTCACTTAATAAAATTTTACTAATTAATAAACATTATTTTAAGTATCATGTAATGAAGCTACTTAATATATTTTTCATCCCCAAGAACGAAACATTCAATCTGTTAACAAACTTAACAGAATATTATGTCTGAATGTAACTGGTAACACTTAAAGTGTTATCAAAATATGCTGTTTGGCTATCGGTTGGATTGTCTGTATAACAGAAGGACCCGGAATATTTAGAAAATTGTAACGCAGTAACTAACCTTCAGTGACACTGTATCTGTTCATATAAATGTATCTACGTCCTCTGTATTCACTTTATAAATTTGACTGTCGATTGTCTTTCGCAGTTTGTATTTAAGAGAGCGTAGGAAATTTAAATAAAATCTACTCTGATAAAAATGCAGATGAGCATACTAGTGTAAATGTATTATACTCCACTTATTATGATTTTAAAAATGCATGATAGGTAGATATTCTCGTTTTAATTGGAAACATGTTAAGTTAAACAAATATCTTATGCTGAAGAATAGAGTCGTAATGTGTTCATGTAAAGTGAGGGTCACGTAAGAACAGTTGTTTAAGTTGAATATATTTCTTGTTTAAGGCATTTACGTTGACACGTTATCTCTAAGAAGGTAAGTAAAAACATATCTTCTATATTTCTACCACTGTTAATTTAAAGTGTTGATATTTTATAAACTACTCATTTCATAACGTCATTTAATAACTAAAAATACATCGAAAATAATCTGATTTTACTGGAATTTCATGTTCGTCAGCAAATAGTATTATACAGAGTGTAAACTATATAAACTGCCAAAATCGTGTAAACTGTGCATAAGATGTACTGAAAAAATCTCTATTGTTATGTCTTATAATTGTAGCTTAATTTGTAAAATATCGTGCTTTTAAAATTGATAGTAATCTCATATTTGTTTACATTTCGACTGAACGTGAATGCCATTGCCAAAGACCTTGCGTCCAACACATATTAAAACAAAAACAACAGGGTAAGTTTATAGGTATATACAAACAACTGCTCCAGAATACGTATCCGACAAAGTAAGTGATGACTATATATTCTAATTTTCAAAAAAGTTAGACTCACAAACACATTCTTTCCTGAAAAAACCTTGACAGTTACAGAAAAACATTTTACTTTTTGTCTTTAGTTATTTATGCTGTACTACTAGTATTTATTTTTTGGCAGTTTATATCGTCTAGGGGAGAGCCGGGTATTATCGGACATCGGGTGATATCGGACAGTGCGTTTCTTTCATCTACCACCATATGGTAGTACCTGAATGACATGGTTACGCTTCTTTATGCGATATCACAGAAACGTAACCATGTCAATCAGGTATTATCATCGTGTGGTAGATGAAAGAAACTCACTGTCCGATATTACCCGATGTCCGATACTACCCGACTCTCTCCTATAGTCTGTATTATAATTTATATATATATATATATATATATATATATATATATATATATAGTACGACACTTATTCCTAGCTATGCTTCCAGTTCTCGAACTATTTTACTACTCAATTTATTGCTTCTTTTAATTTGATGAAATAATTTTTAATAACTTGAATCAAATGGTGTACAGATCTCCATCTGCTGACGAGACCAATAAACATATTAATGACAATGTCCACTTTCGGTCATTACAGCTCCTGAATTCGTTGCATAATGAGCATTATTAAATGGCATGTGAAAAGTCAACAATTTCATTACCGGCATTTGACAAGTTTCCACCTGACAATATTAAAAACTTCATTTATGTACGTATCTACCTGTAGCGATTCTCGTGGATATAAATAGGTATAGACAGCGGAAAAAGGTCAAATAAAAGTCATGTTTACGGTTTACAAGTATTGTACGCATAGACTATGGCATGTGTGCACGCATCCCAAGCAGGTACAACACGGTACCGTCCGCAGAGAGCACCACGCGAACATAGAAAACAACTGCCACTCTGCGTTCTCAGTCAGTCCTCGTCCGTAGGTGAACAGAGAACACTAAGACACATAAACATATTATTCATTTGTGTTCAGTGCAGTGATCATAATGCCGAAGATAAATGTTAAAAAATATTAATACAAGCATATGGTGTCCACATTTTTAATAGTGATACTGGTGAAACAATTAAGTGTCGGTTATGTATATGTGCATTAAAAACATAACAAAACAACCGATAAAACATCACTATAATGCACAGAAACACATGAAAAATGTTGCTTGTATGTTAGAAGAAAATAAGGGTTCAAGTTCAAATTCCGTCTCAAATATGAAATATGACTTTTGCCAGGATTTGTGTCGAATTAATGATAAGTTGCAATATTCCATTCAAAACGTTGAACAATCTTCACTTTAAAAGATTTATAGAAAAGTACACAAAATATGCCCTCACAATAGTTATATAAACGTACAATCAATATTCAGTGATTATTCCTTGTGTCAATTTACATTCCCCCGGCCTATACCTGCACGTGCCTATAGTATACCTACTGTGCTTACGTAAACAACAACCCTCTGCCGAGACAAATTAATCGCGTTGTAGTTACCTTCACATCCGAATGACTTTTTTCCTGCTGTCTAGGTATAAATAATGTATAAAATCAGAAGACACTTCCAAGAAGACGTTTACGTATTTGATAGAAATGCTTCTACGGAATCTAGAATCAAGTTTAAGCTTTTCTTCGGATGAATGATTCACAGTGACGTCGCATATCTCGTAATATATGAACCGTTATACGAGTAAAAAGTAACTTTCAGAGACGCTATGCAGAATAGGAGGATTACCTCCGGTCACCAATCTAAAAGACATCATGAATATGCCAATGCGTTCCCATTATGGTAGAGGGTGGAAACTCCCCTCCCACCTCTCACCCTCCATCGCAGCGCTTTACCGTCGGCGCCCCAAATTCGTGAAGCCGCTATAACGGAAAATTCAATAGCGTAAACTGAAGTCTCTTCTTAGCTTGATTAATGAAATTACCTTCAAAACTGAAGTATGGGTTTATACAACAATAAGAATCCCTGAAGACAAGACATTGCAATGCACGTACTCACCCACTACACCAGACGCTGAGATGAATAGCGTACTTACCTGAAAGAAACAGAAACAATAAAGTTAGATCATAACGCAAGAGTCCTGATTCACTTTACTACATTCATAAAATAAGGAATAACACTTAAAAAGTTCATATTTAACTTTTGATGACATATCATATGTAAGAACATTAGTTTCTTTACTCGTAACATATAGTACAATGGGTGTTTTTTTATTAAAACTTTCAACAGAGAACAGAGATTTAAAATTTGTACTTTCACTCCATAATCACTTCATTCTTTATAAAAAAAAACATTTCATGTTTATTTACTAGTAAATTGATACTGAAATTAAAAGTATGTTAAAATAATAAATCAATCGTTCTTTGAATACGTACATACGAAGACGTATAATTCCTTATAACAAAAATATGAATCATGCAATATACAGTACTGTATGCAAACTAAGTAGTTCAGTAGACTATAACGAAGAGATTGCAGTCTTATATTACAATATTTAATATTCTATCTTAATGTATAGTAGTTAGATACAATTTTTTACTATAGACATAGTATAAATGAGAAGGCAAGTCCTGGCATGTGACCTGTACGAAAGGGGAAAGAATGGGCTATCGGAAAGATAATTTGTTTCATGATGGTTAATATTATACGAATCTATCGACACGAAAGTTCATCTCAGACTAAAACCCATCTTCCTTCTCCATAACCATTGGTAATATAGCCACCGCAAATGATAAGGTTAAGGATAAGTCTTGCCTCCTCTACTGTACAAAATTTATGCGCAGTAATACAATAACTTATTATTCCTATTTACGTGAAAGAGAATGCGTTGTCATTCCTAAGGTAATTTAGCCTTATGTACAAAAATGTACCAGAATATTATAAATCAATACACAGAATGGGTTAAAAGTCGCTTTCAACAAACATTTCCTTACATTTAAGTACATTCAATCTAAATTTGACTACACATTCCTTTACAGATTTTGTTTAAAATGAAGACCATGTTTCTCGATACACAATTCACAACCAGTGGCGATTTCTCCATGAAGGTTATGAGGATCATGCTACAGTTTAATTTCGTGCCTCTGAGGATAGAACACATTTTAATTACATATTTTGATTTCCAATCGTTACCGACGTATTAATTTCCTTTAAATTTCCACTTTCTGTCGTGAGTTGTCGCCACTCCACAGCTCAAAAATAATTTCCGAGGAACCATCCAAATATCTTACAGCAAACGGTATTTCTAACAGTGAAGTTAGTTGACAGGGGGTGTGCGGAGGATGGGGTAAGACTTAAATTTAGCCGCGTTTGAGGATATGACTGCGTATCCTAATGCTACGACCCTTCTTTCCGGGTGGTGGAGACCCTGTCAGAGACTACTTATTTGTCAATTTAAAAGAATAGAATAAACTGAATAATAAATAATTTAAAATGATATAAAAAACAAAATGAATAAAAAGAAAATTACATAAAAATAAATAAAATAAGCTACAATAAATACAAGAATTAAGAGGACAGGACAAGCGAAAGAATATCTGAAGTTGTATCTGATCATTTAGAAGAATTTAACTGTAGCAAGAAATTAATTGCGCAAACGTACGACAGAACATCGGTAAATATCGGACAGTACAATAACTCAGGAGCCATATTCACAACTAAAAGGGGAGGAGAATTGAACTCCACCACTAATAAATTGCCAGTTCCAGAATTGTGAGTCAAAGACTAACATAGGCCTACTTGTATTGATTTTGCATGCTCTATTATTATTATTATTATTATTACTATTATTATTATTATTATTATTATTATTATTACTAATATTATATTATTATTAATATTAGTCTCTGCCTTGGTCATCAGTCGTCAATCTCATATCCTACATACAAAAAAATATCACGAGTTGCCATTGTTCACAACGTTTAGACATTGATTTACGGATGACAGAACATAATTCATCGATTTTTAGGAATGACTGTACGATCATCTGTTGCAAATTATGCAAATCCTGCTGTTTCTGAGCAAAAACATCATTTTTCAGGATACCTCTCAGGGAAAAATCACATTTTGTCAGATCGAACAATCTGGGTGGCCATTTTGTGTGCCACGACAGCCAATCCATTCATATAATTACTAGTTCAAGAAGTCCCTCATTCCTACACCAAAATGAGTTGATGCTCCATCCTGTTGTCATATCAACAGCTGTATATCGACAAAACGAGGACTGTTTTCAAAACATGACAACGGAAAAACACTTGACACACGAACATGGTTGCCAACCCACTACTTATTACATCAGCTATTCGTTTGTTCAAGTTATGACGTCTGTATATGTGTAAGAGTATGAAACCTAAGAACGAATATTGGAGAAAGAGATTTCTGACCCACCTTGTATAAACAAAGAATAGTTAATTAATTCTTCCCATCAACCCGCGAGAAATACATCTAATGTGTGACACTATATTAACTCCTAGTATAATTAAAATACGCACTTCTGAATTGTATTTATATTCAATATTATTTGTACTAATTTAAATTTAAATAATAGAGTGAATTTCTGAGAAAATTAAAAATAGTAGTAAGACAAGAATTTTGTAAATGAAATCAAATTGGTCAGGGAAAATATTAATTTGGAAACAGCAGTAATACAGTGAAATACATAAGCTTCATAAGCTGTATTTTGTAGATAACGACTGTGGCTAATTAAACTGTCATTTCGAAAGTTATTAACAGATTATCGCATTATATGCATCATCTATGTGCTCTGTGGAAAAAATTAAAGATATGAACACGATTAAGTCATCCACACTGTTTGCATTACACAGAACAGAAATATGAAGCTGATAAGTTACTTAATTTCATTCTATATGTATAGATGTCAGTGTGTAGAATTTCATGCAGCTGGAAGGATACGTTGAGATTTTATGATTTTTTTTTGTGATACTCTGTGGTGTATTGCGATTTCACGATGGATCCGAGAAAGGAACAGCAGGTGTGGATCAAATTTTGTGCGAATCTCGGAAAAAGTGCTACGGAGATCCTGGCAATGACTAAACAAGTATTTGGGGAACAACGCATGAGTCGTACATATGTGTTTGAGTGGCATGCTCGGTTCAACGCAGGCCGGACGTTCATTGAAGACGACGAAAACAAAGTCAAGAGCATGCTCCTCGTTTTCTTTGATACCAAGAGGATTGAGCACAGAGAATTCGTCCCAACAAACCAGTCAATCCCACGTAACTACTGCGACGTTTTGCGATGCCTCCGTGAAAATGTGCGAAGATGTCGCAAGGGAATTGGCTGTTACATCACGACAGTGCAACCTGTCACATTTCCTTGTTCACCAGGAAATTTTTGGCCAAAAACAAAATTGACTGTTGTTCTCCATCCACCTTACTCGCCTAATTTGGAACCCTGCGACTTTACTCTTCTCCCCGATTGAAAATCAAGTTTAAAGGCCGTCAGTTCGACACGAGATTGAGATTATCTAGGAAGAAACGCAGTCAGTGCTGAACACTCTCAAAGAACACGACTTCCAGGACGCATTTGGAAAATGACAGCATCGCTGGGACCGATTTGTACGTGCATTAGAGGACTACATTGAGGGTGATGGCTGTAATTATCAGCGTATTCCGAATCTCACCGGACCGGTGGACAACAATGACGTCATGCTGTAGCGAAATAGGAACAAAACTGCTGGAAGATTCAATGGCTAACATGGCGGCTGTACAAGTTGTTGTCTGTGCTACGCTAGCAAGATTTTGTGAAATTTCCTTACTGTCATCTTTTTCTTGAACCAGTAGTAATAACTGGTCCGTTGACATGTTCGCTCATAAGCCATTAACATATTTTTTTTACGTTGTGCTCATTACAAACAATACAGCAGAACACACCGCCTTGACACAACAGTGCACGATGTCATTCGTCTGCTAATTCCCGTCGTATACAAGAACCAATCAGATTCAATGATGGAGACTGTCACCACCTCTGCAAGCTGATGGAACCGGTGCGACACCGGTGGAGCATCAGTGACGTCATTGTTGAAATTCGGAACACCGTGATGCTATCAGATTGTTCAGCGCTGAGATTCGGAATACGCTCTATGCCCAAAGTAAGATTTTGTCGAGATGGTAGCACCAGTCCCGAATATTTTGGATACCACCTCTTATGAAATTATATGTCGCATAAACTTCAAACATAAATTATGAAGGCGCAGGCTGTGGAGTAACGGTTAGCATGTCTACCATGAAACGAACGGGTCCGAGTTCAAATCCTGGTTTAGACAAGTTACCTGGTTGATATTTTTCCGGTGTTTTTCCTCAACCTATTAACAACAAATGCTGGGAAACTTTCGGAACTGGACAGTGGACTTATTTCGCTGGCATTGTCATCTTAATTTAGCTGTTGATTGAGCATTGTAAAATAACCAAATTTAAAAAGTTGAGTATGAAATACTGCGATTTTCTGATACAATATGTTAATATGATATTCTGAGGAGTTTGACATCTTCCTTAGCCATTCCTAAAAAGAAGTAACTCGAAGAGCTGAAAGAGAAATATTCAGAACCTCTGAAGGAGGAAAAGAAGTGGCTGGCAAAGGAATGCCCAGGGATATCCCTTTTGTACCGAGAGACAAGAGCTCAACTCCCAGAGCAGGGAGGAGACATGAGAAAAGACCACTTGAGTGTTAGGTCGCACTGCATTATTAATTCATGCTCTGCAGCTTGTCGTTACTTAACATTGATTTTCCTGAGTGCTAACACTAATACCATTTTCTCTCCTTCGAAACGCATACAGACACCTGTGTGTACGCACAACGCGTCTTGTATCGCATCCAAAATCCTAGGTACACTTTAGTCTTCCCTACAGACTATTCCTTCGATATCAGGAGTAACAATGAAGCATAAATATTTATATGTTCACACGGAATAATGACAGTATTCTTTTGTTCCAAGTAATTTATCTGCTGATATCTAGCAACCGAATTCAAAATAATGTTTAAAGACGTTATCTCTACTTTATATCCTTTGGTCTTAACCTGTTGGTTATATATTGCAGCTCTATTTACAGCAGGAGAATACAGTACTGTACAGTATTTGTTGGTAATCTCAAAGAACTTCATAAAGCGGCATCATAGTATAGTAGTTAAATATAACATTTGGGTTGCATTCAAAAAGTACTGATTATTCAATCTATCTCAAATAAGAAGCAAATAATTGCAATCAATTTCGATCTGATATTTAGATAAAGTAAGTATTATCCTTACTTTTAACTGAAACAAAAAGAGATATACGTGGTACAGTCATTAAGTTCTAATACTGAGCGCATAGTGGCGTTGTGGTGCACTATAGCGCATAGGTGGCGTCATGGTATGATACCTTGTCAGTTAGTCTCTCGACCCAACAAGAGACAGTTGAGTGCATGCACTGTAAGCAGAACTACGGTCTTTGTTATGACGGTGATTTGAATGCGCACGTCGGAACCCGAGATGTCATAGTTTGAGCAACGGGCAAACATCAAATTCTGCCAGAAATTAGGCAAAACTGCTGCCGAAACGTTTCAAATGATGCAGCAAGTTTACGGTGAGGACGCAGTGAGTCGCAGTGTTGTGTTTAGGTGGCACCGACGTTTTTTGCAAGGAAGAGACAGTTTGGAAGATGATGTGCGTACTGGTCGGCCACAAACAATTCGAACTGAACGCAAGATCCAAGAAGTTGCAACGTTGGTGCGTGCTAACCGCTCCCATTCGGTAGACGATATCGCAGCAACAGTAGGGGTCAGCCATGGTACTTGCTACAAAATTCTGTCTGATGACCTGAACATGTATCGTGTTACCCAGCACAGTGTGCCACGAATCCTGTCGCAAGACTAACGTGATGATCGCATGACGATTTGTGGTGATCTCATCAGTAGTGCTGACGATGATCCGACGTTTCTCAACCGGATAATAACTGGAGACGAAACTTGGTATTTCCTTTACGATCCGCAACTGAAAGGACAATCCGCCACCTGGAAAACGCCGTTATCACCAGGACAGAAAAAACCGCGACAAGACAGGTCAAAAGGCAAGGTGATGCTTGAACTGTTTTTTGATTCAAATGGAATTGTTCACATGGAATTCATCCCAGAAGGTGCAACTGTGAACAAAACCCGCTACAAAGAGATCCTTGGCCGTTTACGAGATTCAATTCGCCGTAAGCGACCTGAGCTATGGTGTACAAAGAATTGGCTGTTGCTACATAACAACGCCCCTGCACATCGCTCTGTCCTTGTCCAAGAGGAACTTGCAAGACAGTTCTTCCACACCCTCTGTACTCACCTTATCTCGCACCATGCGATTTTTTCTCTTTCCTCGCATGAAAGCAACGCTACGTGGGCGTAGATTTCATTCTTCCGAAGAGGTCATGACTGCCACAAGAGAAGCCATACGGGACCTTCCTGCCAACATCTTTCAACGGTGCTTCCAACAGCTATACCAACGTTGGCAAACGTGCATAACGGCCAACGGAGACTATTTTGAGGGAGGATGTGGTTCTGTTTAAATGTACACCGTGTTATGCGGCATCTTGTGATACATCCAGATTCTTGTGGGAGCCTACCCTCCAGGCGTCAAGTCTTAGAACTTAATGACTGTACCACGTATTACGATTAATAGGTTGTTAATACTAGGATTTTCCGATAAGTTAATGTTGTGAAAAGAATAACGCGAGAAAAGTGTATTTTGTAGCATTTTTGTTCGCCATATATTCCATATGGACTTAGCGGATTTGAACTGCAGTCTACAGAATGGAAGGCTCAAAATAAAATTTCAAAGACAGAACATCATACAAGACGAAGGAGACAGAGATCGAGATGGAAAAGCATGGGATGATTCTACGTATAGATAGGCCTACCCTTCTAAATTGAAGAGAATGTTCTCAGTAAGCTGTTATGTCGATAACTAGAAGAAAATATGAGAAGGTTTTGTGCAATGCAAATATCACAGTAGTAATCTGTTAACGTTTTCCGGTTCCTTTTAAAGCAAGATATGGCTGATATAAGCGACATTAAATTATTGCTTTGGAAAAGTACTGAAACGCAAAGGACTCACATCTCTGAAATATTTAACGTTTACTTCTTTCATTGATGCCAATATTGCATCATATTACTATTTATATATTTTTGTATACAGGATGACTTATAAAATATGTTTAATTTTCTTATAGTCGGTTTTAATTGGCTTTAATGGGTACTCGACCCATCCCGACTTTGAATTATGCGAACTTGATTATGCAACCTGTAAGTAGCTGAGAGACATTTTGAGATTTTGTTTCAATCGGTTATTTCAGATGAGATCAGAGGCTCCTTACCAATGTTTAAAATTATTATTTTAAGTACCTTAATCTCAGAAAGTATTAGGTCTTTAGA